>NC_064671.1:20047500-20357500 GCF_943734685.1 Anopheles coluzzii | reverse complement strand
CTATAAACGAGTACCCGTTACGTTCTGATGCACAATAGGAGTTGATTATAAATTTGTTGACGCTACTTGAAAGGATTTTATGACAGCGATTTTTGGCCCTAGGCAACACAAAAATCAAAACGATAATAAACCTATTGCATTGTTAACTAAGTTTAGAACTTTTATTCAAATCATACAAATCAAGGGATGCAGTTAGAGGGAGAACCTAAGAAAAGGAAAAAAAAAACAAACGCTACTACCAAATCTATCGGTAGCAAATAATGCCGGACAAGTTGCAAATAGTCGCGAGATACACACTCAACACTATAGGATGAGGAGGAGAGCTATGAAGAAAAGATGGAGGTCTCCAAGATGGATGCGAATATGGGCCGCACAATGAATGCAATATTGAAATGAGTTGAACGCAGCCAGATTTATACAACTTTAAGTGACCGTTAGGGATGGGATACTCCAGCAAGACGCCATAAGCTAAATTGAAAAAAAAAACAAACACAAAAGCTAACATTTTTCTGTATAGATTTCAGCATCAGATTTCAGTCTCGAATAAATTAAATGCCTTTTAAGTGTGCGCATTTGGTTAAGTAAAATGTTCTGCCTGTTTCAACATTGTCAGCAAGTCATAGGCATATAAACATGCTGCAACAGCCGGAACGTAAAGTATAGTGCGATCGCTGAAAAGATCTCTCATAAGCGATAGCTTCCAAAAACATAAAGAAATAAAATCAAACTGAAGTAAATATTGGCGAAGCAGTAGCAGAAGCGGAGAGAACAGCTCTTGTTTCAGCTTATTTTGTGCAGATCGTGCTTTCATTGCGGTACGTTTCTATGATGAGTTACTTCTAGGTTATGCACCAAGTACATAAGCACCAGAAAAAGTGGCCCGTACACAGGATTTAGTTATTTAGCCGGGTAGAGCAAAACGATAGGAAACCAGTAAGCAAAGACACACCTGGTGGAAAAATCCAACTGATCATTTCAAATTACTGATAATGTCCATCAACAAACCAACATCCAAACCACTCCCCTTCGCGAGTTCGCCTTTTTACAACCAAAGCAGGCGACAATGAAGTACACCACAATAATTTTGTTGCTCCGCTATCTGTAAAAGCCTGCAGCAGAAGGGTGAAACCTAGACCAAACGGTGTGCAACGATAACAACTTAACGTGACACGCCAAAGCAAAAGGTATACTACAGCCAGGCGGCTAGATCTAGCAAAAGAATCATTAAAACACTCCACACACACCACAATAGTTGACGCGTCCCCCATCCCGTATTCGCGCTAATAGAATGGTGCTCCACAAAACCCCGAGGGCCCTGAGAATGCATCTCCTCCACAAACACGAAAGTCCAACACGCTTCAAAGAAAAGAAAGCAAGAAAAGTAAAACAAGCGCACACTAAGGGCTGGTTAACATGTAAGCATAATTTTTCACCAGTTAGCAAAAGAAGGAAGCTTGGGCAACTGTTGCTCGTGAGCAGTAGAAGAAAAATGAACAAAGAGAAACAGCACACAGCCACAGATGAAGGAGACGAATAAAATTGGCAAATAAATGCATCACAACCATGGCCATGGCATAGCGATGTAAAAGCTACTTGTACTACGCCGAACTGAAACTTAATCGATCGAAACAAAAGCAAGAAAGTATATTACACACTCACTGCAACAAATGCGATTAACCTTGTAAGTTTAGGCAAGCAACTGGATGATATGCGGCAATCTGAAAAACAAACCAACAACCAACAACAAAAAAGGAATAAATGTGAAGAGAGAATGTGAGGGAGATGTTAATAAGAAAACAAAACTGTGTTCTTAATTTGTTTTAAGCGGTATGTCTACGCATCCCGGGGTTTCGTAACCTGTGGCGGCTGTAATGGTAAGTACGATAAAGGAACAGCCAGGAACCATGTCGGTGTGGGGAGCGGGAATAATTGTAAGTACAACATACGATTAGTGGCAGTAGGTAGAAGCAGATATCAGCTAGGTATTCAAATTAATCGCAGAGATCACCCGTGGTTCATTAGGTCCCGTGACCGATAAGACTTCGTAGCCATCTCTATTACTATAACTAGAACATCTCTATAAACACATTCTGATAAGGGGTAATGTGCATTAGTTTTGCTACTTCCTGGCTACTAGGATGGCTAAACCTCTAGGATGAGTTTTTCAAGTAACTGAGCAACTGCTGCCGTGAATGGTGCATTTTCCAGTATGGTGGCGGAAATAGCTCATGTATCGGAGTAAGTAGTTAATCAGTTCCTGGATATGAATAGGGTTCGCGATTTGCGATCGATTCCAGGACCGGAAATGATACTTTCCAGGAACGATTGAAGATCAGTTCCAGGATCTATATGAATTAGTGATAAGTTCCGAAACTTATAGGTTCAGTTTTTGCTCCAGGACCATTATGAGGTCAAGATGTGTTCCAGGATCTGTATCGGTACAAGAATAGTTCCAGGACTGGTATGGAGTTTTGCCAGAGTCCCACAACTGGAAAGGGTTTAGAATCAGTTCCAGGACCAATATCAGTTCAGTATCAGTAGTTCAGGATGCTCTTGCAGCAGCCCAAGAACGATTGTAATTGTAGCACATAATTGATGAGTATTAATAATTAGATATGAACTTACCTTCCACGTGCGGTTGAAGCTTCTGCAGTTACGCCAAAGTCAGCATCATTTGTTGCTACCTTTCATGGAGCAAATCAATTGCTAAACTCAATAACTCCACGACACATAACACTGAACTATTTGCACTACTTGAGCAAGAGAACTATATTGGAAGGAAGTGACGAACAAACTGAACCATTTCAATAGCCAAAATGTACAACCAAATCACTGCAGCGTCTACTGGGATTGATGAACAAAATCACCTTAGAACCACGGGCATTTTAGTACAACCGAAAATCGCCACGTGTACTAAAAAATCAAAATCATTATTTTGGTTGCTTATTTTGTTAAATATAATTGCTAAAACCTGAATAAAAATAAAAAATACTGAATATTCAGCTTTTTGCAACAAACAACTAGTCCAAAAGTTTATCAAGACTGTAAAAACAGGATAACAATTGTTATCAAATCAAAATCTGCCAAAACACGATGACCGGACAAGGATGTGCGGTCACAGTGTGCTGTCAATTTCGTAAACAACTGCCAAAGGCGCGCCAATTCCAACGAATGCACATTCCATAGCTGCTGGGCAAATGTTTAATTTTATGTGTTGTGTGTGAGTGAAAACAATAATAACAAATCATGGCTAATCAACAGGGTCCATCGAAACAATCGAGCTCCAGTACGCAGCGAGACATCCGCGAGGTAATGGCCAACATACGGCAGCATACCCAGAAGCATACACTGCTTCCTCGAAGGCAAAGCGTACCGACCACCGGCTCGACAGAGACCGCACCGGAACCAGGACCCTCAAGGGGAACGTCAGGTGCACCAGCAACTTCCAGGATAACCACAAAACCAGGCCCCTCCAAACCCTCCAATGTAGGGCCCCGACCGGGACCATCCACCCCGAAGACGATGCCTTCCATGCGAAATTTACCCACTGCCGAGCGGAACAAACAATTGGCAGAGAATTCGTACGCACGGGAACTGTTCCTGAAGCATACCAACATCAAAGAGATCGTAGCCAAAAAGATGCCGCAACGCAGTGCCAAAACGCAGCAGCTTTACGCGGCACACTGTTACGAGCTCTACGTGCAACAGCCCAAGATGCGCATCCGTGAGCCGCTGCACGAGGTGCGGTTCGACACGCGCTACCACGAGGGTTTGTTTCGTATGGCCACGGAAATGCCACTCACGTCGCCACAAGCACTGGTGGAACACAAGCAAACCCTAGCCGGGGCAGGAATCGCGCAGCTTTGCTTTGTAGACATGACGCAACGGAACAGTGCCCTCGACCATCAGGCCCAGGTACTACAGAAGCTGAAGGCCGACTTTCAGCACTGGTCGTCGAAGCTGCAGAAACTTCCCACCTACATTCTGATGTGCCAGCGGAAGCGCGAAACCGAGGACCGGAAGTTCCTTTCGCTCGTAAAGCATCACTCCTCGCTCAAGGGCAGCTGGACGCTGAGGCAGCCGATGGTGCTGGAGGATCTGATCGAGGAGTGGAGGCTACCGAGCGAAAAGCGCCGCAGTATGGTGTGGGGTTTGCTGCGGTTCGATGACGATCATCTGAACCAAAGGTACGGCGTGGCGAACTATTCCAAATTCCCCTTGAATGTGGCCGTCGAGCCGGAGGAAATTGTTGAATACGCGGTGCGCAACATTGACTTCCGGGATGATGGTGGTGCTGCTGGGCAGCAGCTGGGACCGCCTGGGATGGATTCGGTCGAACGTTGCATTACTCCCGTGAACGACAGCTCCGCGTACAGACAGGATACGCAAGAAGCAATCCACGAAGCGATTGAATTGACGGAAGAGGATATAAAAGAGGAAAACATTACAACTGATGCAGAGGATGGTGCAGCTGTCCAACCAGTGAACGCACCGAACACGGAAAACGTACCCCAAAACCATCAGATGGTGGTAATACCTGCCCATGCTGTACAAGCCGCCAACGCACATTCCAACGACCTGTCGGCTGTCCTACGCGAACCCACCATACGCCGGCAGAGTGGGGAGGTGGTTTACACGCTGGAATACATCACCAAGCACACCAACATCTACGTGAGGACCGTTCAGAACTATATGCAGCGAAACAAGGGCAAAAACCAGTCGCTGTCGCTGGAAAAGATCGAGAAGTACGTGGCGAAGTACTACAATCTATTCCGGGACACGTTCGCACGCCAGCAGCTTCCCGAAGGAATAAACTTTCTAAACCCTCAGGACCAGAAAGAACTGTCGGAAAAGGGACCGCTAGTATGGGCGCTGGGCAAAGTGGAGAAAGGACAGGCCACAGTGCCCGCAAGCAATAACAATAGCTTACCGCTAGAGCTTCGTCCTCCACCGAAACCCGTGCCGGTTCCGCAACCGGCAGTACGACGCCCTACAGCTTCTCAACCGCCCCGGCCGACCAGCAGCAACGAACCAAAGGCAAAGCAGCAGAAGAAGGATCCCATCCTGCGCACTGTTGTGCCCACGCGGCCCGGCTGTATTCAGTACGATTCGGACAGTTCGATAAACTCGATCGAAAACACGCAACCTCGGGATCAGGATGTGTTGAATGAGGCACCCGACGCTGGTAACAACAATCAGTCGATTGCATTCGTATCGATACCGTCCAACGCCGCCCCCGTACCGAGCGAACTGCGACCCCCGTTGTCGCAGGATTCGAACGCTCCCCATAGCCAAGATACGCCCGACACGTTAAGCTTTGTGCCGTACGCTAGCTCCACCCAGCAAACGCAATCCCAGCAGCCCTACGACAGAGAGACGGTGCCGCTGCTCGCCCAAGAGCCTCCTCCGCTCACGCAGGATCCACTGCAGCTGTCCGGCACGACCATACCGCCGTTAGCTGCGCCAAACCCCTTCGCTTCCTGTCTCACACCGGCCTCCTCCAATTTATCTCCGCCAATCGTTGCGATAAGGCCGAACGCTGGACAAACACTGTCCCAAGCCAGCTCGGTCATACCACCGTTTCAGGTGGCAAACGATCAACAGCCTGCCGGGAGTTCGGGCTCGACACCGCCCAATGCGCCGTTGCACAGCTTCACCATCAAGCAGGAAGCACTGAGCCAGGTCGAAGCGCACGGCGGCGATTCGTCCGGCTACGAAAACGATGTGCAAATTTTGCCCACCCCGGAAGCGGATATCATCTACGTGAACGATTCGGAAGATCTAAACACGGTCGGCGGAACGGTCGAGGTGGAGACGGCTGCGTTTGATCCGATCGTGGCGCGAGCGAACGCTCTCTTCGCGATCAACAGACAAACGGTAGTCCTGGACGATGTGTTCCTGTCCTGCAGCGAAATTACATCCAACAGCTCGCTGGAGGGTAGGTACGATGCAGTCCAGCCCCCGCGGGGATGCAAAAGAAACTGCAAATACTAATTCCATTCTCTTCCCCACTGTCTTAATCATTGCAGAGGAAATCGAGCAGTAAAGGTGGAACAGCTCACGATCAGCCCACCGCGCATCGGCCGGTACATTTCGCTCGAACCGCACAGAACTCGCCACCGAGCACCGCCGTGCATCCCGCTTGCCACAACGAAAGTGTCCGGCTGCTCCGCACACTTCATGCTGCTAACCCACATCAACATCCAGTCCGTACGGTACACCAAATATCCCACCATCTGGCCACAGTGCAACGTGCTGCAGCACAATCCGCTCACGGTGAACGTAAATCCTCCCTGCGATGGCATCTTCTCCGTCCCGGTGCGTGATCAGCACGCGGTCCAGTTGCTCGGTCTGTCCGCGGGCGGTAAGGGCGCCGAAGCCCTGCTGGCAGCGCTACAGCACGCGGGGAAGTTTCGCTACGGTTCCAAAGAACCGACCAAAGAGTACTACCGGCTAACGATAACGGAGAAGGTGCTGCAGCTATTCTTTGCGACCGTTCCGACCTGCCCGCTGGACGGTGGGCTGGTAATGTGCCTCAACAGTCGCTCCAGCCTTCCGGCGGACGGTGACGAGGTGCAGCTGGAGCGGTTCAACTATTATGCCCACGCCAGGCCGCCGCAACGCAGCTGCGCTGGAACGAAGGCGCGTAAGGAGGAGGAGGAGTGTTTGTCGGATTACCTGATGCCGGGAATAGCACAGCAAATGAAAGCTTTGCGCGAGAAGCTGTTGCATCAAGCGAAATGCTGAACTATTTGAAAAACTGTGGAGCATTTTGAGTTTTTTTTTTATTTTTAGGTTGTCTGTTATTTATGAAACTCTACCTCATACGTTAGACTAACAAATAAAGCTAAATTCATTGATTGTTCTATGTGAAAAGTGCATCCCGTCCTACATTTCCTCGTTTGTACTAGTGTTGGGTAAATCTGATTCATGAAGATCATGAGATTCATGAACACAAGATCCTCCAAGGTTACAAAGATCCTCAAAGATGAATCTCCAAAGATTCATGGATCTTTAAAGTCTCATGAATCTTAAAAGATCTATCGGGATTCATACGTCTCCAAGATTCATAGAGCTTCAGCTTCTCATTATTGTTCCTCTTGGCGTAACAACCTACGTGGTCATGCCAGCCTATACAGTAGAGGTGTGCCCCAAGAACCAGAACTGTACGATTCATTCAATTCATCCTGAAGAACGAACGACCTACGTTCATCGATTCTTTATAAATCAAAATGTAATGAGTTGGTCATGGACATAACGTCCTACACGTCGAAATAATGAAAGCCAGGTCGTTCATTTCCCCCATACAAATATGAACGTGACCCGTCTGGCCAGGACGTTCACGAAAAGAACGATCTATACATAGAAATAAAGAACGTCCTACAAAGCCAGGTCGTTCATTTCCTCCAATACAAATATGTACGTGAATCGTAATACCAGGACGTTCATGAAAAGAACGTCATACCCGTCGAAATGAAGAACGTCCTAGTACGCTAGGTCGTTCATTTCCTCCAATACAAATATGAACGAGATCCGTAATATCAGGACGTTCACGAAAAGAAGGTCCTACCAATCGTAATAAAGATCATCCTGGTCTGCCTAATAATGTTCAAGATGTAATACACTTATTATGTTGTTCTTGCAAAATGAACTAATTTACTATACTTTCTTCAACTGAAATGAACGAATGAATCGTGATTCACGTTCAATTCATCTTAATGAACCAAATAGCCCAGGCCTACTATATAGGCTTTCGAGACTTCTTGGCAAGTACCACGCAGCCCTTAAACCCACGAAGGGCTTGTTTTTAGGTGGGATCGTGCAAATTCAATATTCTGAAAATCATACATCTCTAAACATTCATGAATTCCTGGATATATATGATATATTTTAATGGATTTATGAATGGAGATAAATGAATCTTTATGAATCTTTAGAGATTCAAAAATCTGTGAAGAGTCGATTCGAGATTCGAATCACTCTTCACGGAAGATTCATATTCATTCATCTCAACGAAAGATTCACGAAACCTAACGAAACTAGTTTGTACGCGGTGAGAACACTGATTAACTGCACACGACCTGGTGGGTATGGTAAATTTATTGTAACTTAATTCAAATACACCATTAACAATCACTCAACAAACTTTTCTGAGCACGATTTCACATGTAAGAAGGAATAGGAGAACGCACGAATGAACGATGGGATATGTTAAGTTAAGCTTCGTTTCGCTCGCTCCACGACTCCACAACCCAGCAATGGGAGCAGAGGGTAATTTTACAATTGAGTTTACCTATTGGAAAGGAGCGTAACACTTCAAAACAACCGTAAAACTACGTAGAAGAACAAAACAAAATGGATGATATAGTATTGCTGTAAGAATTATTTTTTTTTCGTGCAACACACACACACAGCTAAGGCTCGCGGAACACGGAAGATGATGCGCTCCACAAACAATGCTGCCAACTGGCTGGCGGTGCTGACGAGCTGTTCCCTTTACATATCTAGCCATACACTTTACGGGTCACTAACTTAAATCACATCGAATTGTTGATGAGGCGCTACTTCCTGGCCGTTAACTACAGAGGGGGGGGGGGGGGGACCTATGATGGGAAGTTCTGCGGAGCGTTTTTTTGTTTTTTGTATTTTTCATCCTAATTATAACGATCATCATAGAAATTCTTTTTTATAACAAATTTCCTTTTTTTCTTTAAACTTCTAATTATTTTTTTCTTCTTACTTTTTGCATTCAATCAAGGTTGTAAAAACACACTGTTGCTTAATTTGGTGCTACCATGTACATACATACTGTCCCTTTTCTCTACCCCTATCGTCTCAAACGCACTCCAAACCGTAATCCTCTCCTAGCTACTGCTACACACACACCTCGGGGGATAATCGCGCTGCAATTCCTTCGTTTCCTTCGCCGCCGTCTCCTAATAATCGAGCGCCCATTCGTTCTCCTGCAGGAACGCGTCCACCACCTCCTTCATCGAGTAGTTCGATATCAGCTGGTCCTGCGTCAGTTTGACGCGCGTTACCGGATCGAAGTGGCCGACCCGCTGCAGATGCTCCTCGATGTCCTTCCGCTCGTACGTCATGCCGGACGGTGTGATGACGGGATCTACCAGCAGCTCGAAGCTGATCTTGCCGCACAGGTAGTCAGGTACCTCTCGTTTCTAGGGTGGATGAAAGGGAGGATGCGAATAAATAAAAGGCGGTGAATTAAAAACCTGCCCCATGCTTACCCGTCGCCTATCGTCCACCTTTGCAAACAGATTGTTTAATTCAGTCATATGATTTTCCTGCAATCGAAAGCAAAAATTGGGTTAGAAAAGCGTGTTTTCTTTTGAACCTTTAAACAAAAGGCAAAACACTTACGCCCTCTCGCTCTATCTCCATCGCCTTTTCCTTGAGCGTTTCCTCGTTGATCGTGTCGTCCACCTTCAGCTTGGCCATACGGTTTTCCATATCTTCCGTGATAAGTCTACCCGTAACCGTAAAAAAAGAAGTAAAAACCATTAATTCCTGCCTTCAAAAGCCTCCCTCCCTTCCACAGTTCAGCTACCTATTTAGATACGATTGCAGCTCAATCTCCTGACAGATGCGCTTCTCCTCCTGTATGTTCCAGCGCTTCTTCCGCGCCAGCCGGAGCTGGGACGCAATATCGTCCCCGAAGTTGAGCTTCTGCTCCTTGGCCAGATCGTGGGCGCGCTGCAGGTGCTTGATCGCTTCGTCGAACGATTCCAGCTCCATCAGGCTGAGGCCGAGAAAGAAGTGCCCTTTGACGAGGTTCGGGTCCATATCGAGCGCCCGCCGGCAGTCGACGCAGGCCGTCTCCCAGCGCTTCATTTTGATGTGGCAGAGGGCGCGGTTCGTAAAGTAGGTGGCATTTGTGGAGTTTTTGATCTGCGAAGAACATTTAGAGAAGAAACAGCTATATTAGGGACCGGTTTGATTCGGGATTTTTGGGCTTTTGTACTAAAACTAACTACACACTACAACACACACAAATCGAGCATCAAACACGCTGTGGTGAAACATGATACCGAAACCCCGAAGCATACCGGCGCACGTGCGCCCTTTGCTTGCGTCACGTGCGGCTATGCGTATCGAACGTACCGGAACACGCGTTGGTCACATTGGCGTAGGTCAAAAACGCTGCCCACGTAGGCACCGTACAATGACATCCTTACTCCCTGTGGCTAGACGTGTTTGCACTCGAGTATAGCCTCACAAAACGTGTGTTTATTTGTATTGCTCGTCAGATCGTTGCAACAGGACACAACGAATGGGAAGAATATGGCACACAAAGAAAAACGTTTAAAATTGCAGAAAATTGTGCAACACATACGTTAACCTATTCAATACTGCAACGCAATCAAAGCTAAAGTTATAATTTTAACCACCTTAAAGGTGGTCTAAGTCGAGCGCTGGTCGGTAGCTGAGGTGGCTCCTAACTGTAGCGATTTTAATCCAATTAGCCGACAGCCCGCGAACAAGCCCTTGCTGTACGTCGGAAGGTACCAATAAGCTTATGCACCCGTTGCTCCCAAAGCATGCCGTGAATGTTTCATTCATAAATCGTAGCAACGAGCATACGTCAAGGGAAGGTTCGCGCGTGACGACATTCGCGCGACAATAATCTGATCATGGGCGCAAAGGAAAGCAAAGTGCCGCAAGGAATTAGAGATTTCATGAAAAGGCAAACAGAAAAAAGAAAGCCAAAACGACAACAGAGCTTTACTGCTATAAAATCGATCCATTTGAATGCGACGATAAGGTTGAATGGTAACGGCAAGTTGTGATTAACGGTCCATTAGCACCAATCAATTCGTTCAATCGTACAACACAAGGCTAATTTTAATGCTAATGACCTTATAGGAAGGACCGATATACTTGGATTGGACATAAAACATCGATTGTATGTTTTTCTTTAGTGTTTTGTTACACGTTACCGTTTATCGAGTGAAAATATCACACGCAATCGTGACGTTCCGTTCCATCCATCCATGCAGAGCATTTACTTTTGCTTATTTTATTCTACTACCTCACCCGAACCAAGCTCACAATTGATTGATTCGTCGAAAGTGTTAATTAATTCGAACTTTCGTCTAGCGACACAATCCGCTCCGGCTCCGGGCACGAGCATAGCTCACCAATGGAAGTTTCCCTCTAAAAGCAAACCCTAACGCTATGCGTAAAGGTTGTGCGAGGATACAGCAACAAACCTTCCCCAACAAAACACTCTCCACCCATTTGTCTAGCTGATTGGTGGGGGTAGTAGAAACAAAAACGCAATCCCCCCTTATCGATAAAACGATAACCTTGAAATGGGTTAAGAGCCCACCACTTTGGGGAGGTTTTTTTTCTCTTCTTTCTGTTCGCTACGCCATTACGAGCCGTGCTGGAGCCCGAACAAACCCATTAGAAAAGGACATATTCATGTCAAAAAGCTCATTTGAATGGAGGGGGCCTTTCGTGACTAAAACATGCACAAATTATGCCTTCCCCTTTTTATCAGGAACGTTATGAGCATACGGTGGAAGCAGCAGCAGAACGAGGCAATGAATGGACAGATTATTGACATCCGAGTGCATACAGGCATCGAACGGTGCATCGAGGAGTAGAGCCCCAGCCAAGTAGGACGGCGGACCTGAAATACAGCCTAATTGTTCGGAGGTTTGTCCCCAAGCCTAGCCCCAGCCTATTTTCCCACACTGCAGATAAGAACAAAAAAGAATCGTGTGCCGAGTTGCATCACGCGATCAGGGTGAATTATGGGAGCGAATCAATGATGATGATGATACTTACGATTGCTTTCGTGTACAGATTGACGGCATCGTCGTACTTCCGGGCGGAGAAGAGCCGATTGCCTTGATCCTTTAGCTCGACGTCCGACAGATTCGCCGTGGAGTACATATGCTTGCTCATTGTTGGGATGTATGCGGGTTTCGGTGGACCGCACAGGGGGACCGTTTCTTTCTGTTTGCTTCTTTTCTTTCGGGCACAACTCTCGCGCACGGACCCGCTTGGAGGCCGGATGGACTTGGGTCTTCTAGTTCAGCATCGAGCCAGGCATACTTTCAATGCACTTATAAGGAGTGTGCAGCAATGCCACTCAGCAATCCGTTTCCAGGCAGCAGCAGAAACCAGGAATCACTTCACCACTGTACCCTGACCACAGTACATTCCCGCAAGGTGTTCCAGTGTGGCGTTCCAATAAAATGCGGACCGAATTGTCACACACACACACACGGCGACCCAAAATAGTTTCCAAACTGCTCTACTAACAAGGGGGGAAGAGGGAAAATATCAATCCGCCCCACCACCACTGCCACAGCCAACCAAAAACACAACACTGCCGAGCTGCAGCTGGGCGAAAGCGAATGCACCGAAACCCGACCGTCTGGGAAAACTGAACACAAAACTCGGTCACACACGCACACGACAACCCCCACCCGCGGGTATGGTTGGGAAATTAATTCGTATTTGCTGTTCGGTACGCCTGCAGTCCCTCCGTGGCTGGTCGATTTTCGTCACGCACAACAAATGAAATCCCTTTGATTTTTTTTGTTGTTTTTTGTTGGAGTGTATTTTCTTTCTTCTCTGGCAATTGGCAACTGTCATTCGAAATTTCTCCACCCGCCGAGCATTTTGGCGGCCAGCCCTTGCTCGAAACGTCAAAAACCGTCACAACTACCCAGCCAGACAGCTTTCTGTTATTTTACCCATTCGAGCAGTTGTTTTTGTCTAAATCAGTAAAAAAGTAAAAATCAGTAAAAATCAGCCGAGAAAGCCGAGCGTTTATTTGTGCTACACTTTCTCCGGGTGAAGCGGCTATTCCAGTCGAGATTGCTGAAAAAAAAAGCTGTAATCATTTGTATAACTTGAGGAAAACGATGAAATAAAAACATAAAACTATAATTTAACGCATTTTGTGTTACAGGCGGTCCCCGAGATACACGGTACCTCTTATACGCGGATTCGGAGATACGCGGTTTTCTAAATTTGACAGTTCTTTGAGCAAATTGTACTGATTTGACACATCAATTGTAAATTGCCAAATAATTTCCGTTTCGATGGAATGTTAAAAACTATTCCAAAAGGTTTAAAACTGTTATATTCAGTCAGAATCACCTCAAATAATTCATAACGAGGCTAAAACCACCCCCTACTTGCAAAATTAAACGAAAATTAGTGATATTTTAGCTGGAAATCAAGAGATTCGACTTACGCGGAAATTCGAGATACGCGGTATTTTGCGGACGTTTTCGGTCCCCATTAACCGTGTATCTCGGGGACCGCCTGTATTTATTAACAATTTGGCCGAGACAAAAAAATCACAATAACATAGAGGAAGCATAGAGAAAAGGATCAATCAAAACTGCTCGAAAAGCTAAATTAACGACTGCTAATTTGCCATAGAATTACTATTAAATTACCGATGATTTTGCGGTAAGATAGGGATAATTTTAGCTCAATTTATCTGGCTGGTTACTTTCGAAAAGCATCGCCAGAGAGGAAAAATCGCACCGATTTAGAGCGTTGACGAGCTCACGAAAACCGCTACATTTGGCCTGCGGGCAAAAGTGGTGAAGCGACACGTCGTTGTTTGAAGCACAGGGTGTAGCAAACAATTTTGACCGTTATTTTTAAATTGCTGAAATATATTTTAAAATGTGCGGAAAATATAGTGTTTTTTTTTAAATCATCAAACAATAAAATGTTTCCGTGCAATAACAAAAACCATACAAACAACTAGATTCACCTTTCTTCAAATGATAGAGTTTATTACACTGCCAATCCCGTTTGAAGCTTTGTTTTCGCTGTGTCCCCACGCTTAAATTACGAAGGAATTTTACATGGTTGTTTGTGTTTGTTATCATTTCCGGGTTGCAACTGTGGAACTGTTCCATTTGTTTTATCTTTCTTTCTTTTCTATCTTTCGTCCTGTAGATCGTCCTCTGCAGGAGTAAAACAGCAGTAGTAGTAAAACGGAAAATGAGCAGCATCGTCGCGCAGTGGGTTGTGTTTGTTCTTCGGGTACTAAACGTACTACTACTACTACTACACCACCACCGTGCCCGCGACCAATGCTTTTTCTATTGCCACCTTGCGCGCCTTGAGTACTGTGTGTATATTCGAATGAATGAGGGGGAAAAAAAGAAAGAGGAATAGAAGAAATAATGTGCAATTGCCTACAAACTCCTCCACCGGGGCTGTTGGTTTATGTTTCAGCGCGTTTTTGTGTTGTTGTCCACTCTTTTTTTTAAATCAGCTTCTTTCCTCTCTTCTTAGCTTCTCTCGCTCCGCTTCATTTTGAATCAACTTCTCTCTCTCTCTCTCTCCGCCCACTTCACTTCTCTCTTTTGCACTATATTGCAATTTTGTTTCAAATACATTCCGATCCTGTCTGTTAAGCGCATCCTCCATCTTCTTGTTCTTCTTCTACTGCTTCTGATTACAACATCCTTCCCCGCTTTTAAGCCGCTCTTCGACAGTTCACTCTTCTCCCTATCCATGTCCCTGCTTTTCATCGTATCTGCCTAACCGAAATTTTCTGACATACTTAAAACAGTTGCTATAAAATTGAAATTGTATTTTTGTTTAAAATAATTTCGTGCCGTCACGTCTTGCACGGGGGCCCTTCAACTCTCTGCCCTTGTATTGCGTTTGCACACTTTTGTGCCATATTCACCACGAAAATCACGATCAGTTTAGTAGGAATGGGAATCGATCGAGAGATTCGAAACCCACCCCGCCGCTGTTGGTTTGGTTTGTTAATCCGAAGCAGACGGACACGGCACAAAGGGCCTGACGGTCTTGCTCCCAAAAAAAAAAGCAAATTGAAAGGAAATGACTTCAAAAACGTTAAAAACATCATTCTAACTTATTCTTTACACACATTACACGCACCAGCTACAGTGCACTGGTGCTGGATAAAAGGGAAACCTGAAAATGATAACCCTTGTCACTTTACAGCAGGAAAACTGGAAGCATTCAGTTCGGCGGATGACGAAGAACACGTCCATGAACAGTGTGCCAAAGGGCAATCTTAGCTGGCTGGCTGGCTTGCTTCCATTCCTCCTTGCTTCCCCCCTCCCCCACCCCTTCCCCTCTTCCCTTTCACTAATTCCACAACGCTTGTCCCAACCCTCCCATCCCACCCTCCCCCCCATTCCCCTGTTCGTACACTTGCGTGCACCACTCACTGGTGTCCGTGTGAGCCAATGTTGATGTGATGTACCATCCGCTGGCCCCACCAGCGCTCCAGATCGAATGGTGTGAATCCGGACAATCGCGGCTCCGTGCCACTCTTGTAGAATACTGGCGCCTTTTGGCTCTTGTCGGTAGTTATCTGCAAAGGGGCAAAGGGGTAGAGAAACCAGAAACAGGTGAGTTTAAAGATGGCCAAATGGTTAAATGGTTAATAAAGAAGAAAAAAAAGGTCCAAGATGGCGTTGCTTAGCAATCCATAGCTACCCACGGAACGACTCGCAAAGCAGGGGGGGGGGGGGGGGTGCACTTTGTTGTTTCAAATTTACCGCGCGAAAGTGAAAGTGTTCCGAGTCGGGAAGCACAGGGTCGCTAACAACATACCTGCCGTTGGCCTCATTTGCTGAAGCTTGAGCGAATAAATGGCACTTACACTATTCCATGCTTCGTTTATGTATCGAATGAGCTCGTCATGCTGCGAATGTTGAATCTGTGCGGTTTGCTGCGGCGGCTGCTGTGGCTGCTGCTGCTGGTGCACTTGCTGTGAGTGCTGCTGCTGCTGCTGCTGCTGGTTCTGCTGCATCGGGTGCATTACCGGATGCATCGCCGAAGGAGGCGCCACCGACGACGGCGGCGGTGGCCCATTACTGCTGCCCCCATTGTTCAGCATGGCACCGGCCGTGGCCGATACCAGGTTTTGCTGTGGTTGGTAGGACGGGGCGTGATTCTGTGGATGCATATCCCGGCCGCCCATGCCGCCCGGTCTTCGCATCACGCCCGGTGACATCGACATGCCTCCCTGCCGTCTGCAATGGAAGGGGACAAATTGTGATCAGTGAATCTGTGTGGCACAACAACAACAAAATGCTATGGATAAGAATGCGCGCCCATGTCTGGCCAAACTTGTGCTGCCTTGTGTTAATTGTCAATCGTAAACAAATCGACAAAACGGACGATGAAAGAAAAATACACACAAATGGGCGCCCCTCGAACGTACACAACATTACGGACACAAGGTCATACACACCAGCACGGTGCACACATCCACACACACGCACACACGCGCGGGAATTTCCACCTACATACGATGAAAGGCACTCTCGTCCTCGGCCAAACAAAAAACGGGAAGAAGCACCAGGGCTTTGGTGCGAAAAGGGAAGGAAAGCATGATGCTCCACCACAGCGCGGGCGATGATTGTTTCGCTCGAAGCAACGTATGCGGAAGTACATTCCTGGAGTTTTCTTCGCGTGAACCCGATTTCTTCGGCCGTAGGCCTACACCACACTACGTGCGTCTCGCTCGGGTGCGGACACGCTTGCTCTGTCACACTAACGCGCGAAACCCACTTGGCCACTTGGCGCACAGCAGCATATATCTACTTACACCATATTTCGATCCATCTCTTTGTCAGCGTTTGGTGAAAAGCAGGATGACTCCAACCTAATGGTGTGCTGGTGTGCCTATCAGCTGTACCGTGCGGTAGATTAACACGATCGTCCCCAGTTCTGGCAGTCCCAAAAACGATGGTGCAGCGTTCACCCAAAACACGAATGCGCTTTTACCCTCTTGAGTTCGTCTGTCCCTTCGTCCGTCCACCCTTTGCGGACGGGTTTTGCGCGTTGCTAATGATGACGATGATGAATATGAGGGGTGCTGCTGCTGCTGCTGCTGCTGGTTGCACGGTTCGACCCGAAATTGTTTGGGTAGTGCTGATGGTGCTGCTGCTGCTGCTTTGGAATCGAGGGTGCGGAATGCAATCACAACGTGCCACCGTACAGGTTGCTTACGAGGCGGGTGTCGCGTTTTGCTGCCTGTATTCCTGCCCTGTCCTTTTGCCTTCGCTTTTTTGAGGGTAAAACAGAAAACGAAAATAAAATTTCACCTCTTTTCTGTTTGATGGCTTTTGTTTTGACAAGCGCGTCTTGCAGCTCGGGTTTCGAGCAGCAATTACCACAGTAGATGCGTTCGAGCTGTCAGGCGTTTTAAAAAAACCGTTAACGAGCGTTTCTACACACACCGAGACTGCAGCTGAGAGATGGCTGTGAGAGAATTGACAACCGGTTTCTCACGCCGGTGTGTGTAGAAGCTCCGGAAAGCGCCGAGATGAGACTTTTTAAAATTATGTTGTAAAAATCCATTTGAATCGCTAAAATGAAGTAAACAAAATTCTTTTACTTTTTAGTAACATTTCTACGATTATTAGACTGCAAAAATACAAACAATAATTGATCGTTCGACATAAACTGCCAATTTAATTTTTTCTCAGCTCCATCGTTCTTTACATGCTGAAGAGATTTCTCTCACCGAAAATGCTGTCAGTCGCTGTCAAAGCATGCTGTCAGCTTTTTTCTCAGCTGCATTCTCGGTGTATGTAGAAACGCTCAACGATGTTTAGGTAAAAATGCGGTTATAATGCTATGATGTCTCAAGAACCGTACGCCAAACACAGGAATATTTTCAATAAAGCTGTTTCTTGAGCACTGAAGTAAGATTAGTATAAACAACTTATCGTTAGGGCATCTCTAGCCCTGCACTTTATTACTCAATATTGTTCCAAGGCAATCAAAAAGCAAATATCAAATAAAACAACATACCTCTAGTGCAAATGGACATCCAGACATCGTTCTTCTTCTGCTTCTTTGTCGGCTGTCGGTCAAGGCTTGCCTGTACCCACTAGTGAAGTGAGCTTGGCTTTCAGTAACTTATTGTTACCATAGCAGGATAGTCAGTCCTACGTATGGGGGCACGGTCTATTCGGGACTTGAACCCATGACGAGCATGTTGTTACGTCGTACGAGTTGACAACTGTACCACCAGGCCGGCCCCCAGACATCATTAAATCAATAAATTCGTAGTGCCTCAAGAACACATGCAGTGGTCCCATTGGTAAAAGTGTTTGGCATTGACAAAGTTGTGAATGCCTAAGTGCCACAAATTCACTAAACGACCACTAAACGACCACGTATCTGACCACGCGACCATTCATATAGGCTTTTGGTCGGAGTGTTTGAAGGCTATATAGGCCATGATTAGATGATGTTAGGGCGGTGGTAACGCTGATCAGATGCGAATTAACAGATTAAGCTTAAACGACTCTTGATTTAAATTGATCGAGAAGAAGAATTCCATAGCAAATTAAAGAGAAAAATTACTCACGCTTTTGCTCTGAGGAGTTGCTTTGCGATCCATTCCAAGAATTTTCAAAACTGCAACTGTCCGCATAAAAAAGGCCGTTCATAAGGCCTTTTTTGAAAAATTCGATTAGTTTGACATTTCACCAAAACGGAATTGCTCTTTGGGCTTGTCACCGGTTTTGACGTTCGCACATTTAAATTTCATTCCAAACAACGCCAATTTCGGAAACCGCTCTTTGCCGTATCCGCTAAACACGAAGTGCTGCAAACTCGAACACATCGCGTCGCGGTGAGCAGTTTAGCTGAAAAGAACAAAAGGTAAGCAATCGCTATCATTTGAAAGTGAAACAAAACCACGTTATTTTCGAGAATAGAACACTTCCAAGCACAAGTGAAGCCGCATCCCAACCGTATCTCGGTTGACAGCTCGGCTTTTTTCCGATTAGCGCGCGCTCTTTCGCACTGCCGGCGTCACCGCAAACGAAAGCTGCAGCTGTTGTGTTTGTCCACCTCGGGTCTGCCAGAAGCTGGTTTCATTCGCACATCAGATCTCGCAGGTAAGCAACACAAGCGCAAGTGTCCGGCTGTGGGAAGCTGGAGAAAACGCCGGAAAAAAGTGATTTTTCCCTGCCTGCTTAGTTGTTTCCTCTGCCGGGTAGGAACGCACACATACGCGGGCCGGGTGGTGCGGTATTGTGGGTGACGCTGTGATCAAAGCTAGAGTCCCTGCGAGTGTGTGTTTGCGAAAAAAGACAAAAGTGTGCTGACGGTAGAACAGTTTTTTTCTTTTCCGTTTCCTTTCGCTCGCCTGTTTTTAGCTATAGATCAACATTTTCAGCGTCACAAACTAACTTGGTGTTTCGGGATTTTTTTTTCAGGTGCGCGCGCGTGTTTGTGTGTTTGTGTGTGGTTCCGTGTGTGCGGGTAGTGCTTGCCAACAAAACAAGCGAACAGCGAGGGTGATTACTGGTGTGTTTTTCGGTCCAATATTCTGCTCTGGTCGAGGACATCCGGCAGCAGCAGCAGCTTCCCCACAGCAACAAACCCGCCGTTGCCGCAGCCTACTGCGTTGAGAATAACGATCTTGGTTGGGAACGTAAAGAGAAGCTGCTCTGGTACGCGAAGAATAAGCCGCAGCAATGACCGACATCCGGGTAAGTGAACATTTCCTCGCCCCTAAACCCCAAACCAGGCGTAGGTTTATTATGGTGAAGCGCACGAAATTACCGGTAGTGTGTGTTCCGGTAGTGACAACCTAGCTGCAACTTGTAGGAGCTTGTCTTTTTTCGATTTAATTTTGCTGTCTTTGGAAGCTCAAGGCTATTTCACGCTTCCCAGAAATGTGTCTGTAAATCTACACGAAAGGACAATTTTTTGAAAAATAACTAATCAAAAGCCATCATTGCCCAGCAATTGTTCTCGCGGGGTACGCTTCGTCGTTTGGCTTTGCGGCGGAATTTGCCCGAAGCCGCCATTTTTGTGTTTAACGCGCTCTGGCGGCGAGCTGTGCTACTCTTGCGTCCTGCTCGCACACACACAAGCGCGCCCACCGATTGGGTCGAGTGGAAGCGAGATAGCACGCTGTAGCGGTGCAAAAACAACTACACACACTTTGCAACGGATTGATTCGAAGCGGCGGGGGCTGCTGGCTACTTGGACGGTTTGTGTTTGGCTTTGTAGAGACAGACAGAAACATCAATCGACGCTAAAAAGCACAGGAAACATCATTTTTATCTCCTAAATTGCGTAAAATGAAAATGAAAGCAAAAATAACGACATTTTGGTGAAAAAACCTTAATATGTAATTAGAAATTACACATGGATATGTATTCGTAAACGCTTACTTTTTATGGACAGTTTTAAAACAATTATCTTTTTTACCAATTTTAGGCAATGTTTGCCAACCAGCAAAATGGCTCGGCAGCTGCCGCCGCGGCCGCCACAGCGAGCCCGAAGATTGGCGGTAAATCGATCGAAAAGATTTACCAGAAGAAATCGCAGCTAGAGCACATCCTGCTCCGACCGGACACATACATCGGGTCGGTTGAGATGGTAAAGGAACCGATGTGGATATTCGACAAGGAGGCGAACAAGATGGTGCAGCGCGACATCACGTACGTCCCGGGGCTGTACAAGATCTTCGACGAGATACTGGTGAACGCGGCGGACAACAAGCAGCGCGACCCGAAGATGAGCACGATCAAGGTGGAGATCAACCAGGAAACGAACACGATCTCGGTGTGGAACGACGGCCACGGCATACCGGTGGTGATGCACAAGGAGGAAAAGATGTACGTGCCGACGATGATCTTCGGGCATCTGCTCACCTCATCGAACTACAACGACGAGGAGGAGAAGGTGACGGGCGGCCGCAACGGGTACGGTGCGAAGCTGTGCAACATCTTCAGCACCAAGTTTACGGTCGAGACGGCGTCGAAGCAGTACAAGAAGTGCTTCAAGCAGACCTGGGGCGACAACATGTCCAAGACGACGGAGCCGAAGATCAAGGAGGACTTTTTCGGCAACGACTACACCAAGATCACCTTCTCGCCCGATCTGAGCAAGTTCAAGATGGAGAAGCTGGACGACGACATCGTCGGGCTGCTGTCGCGCCGTGCGTACGATGTGGCCGCGTCGACCCGGGGCGTCAGCGTCTACCTGAACGGGACGCGCGTGCCGGTGAAGAACTTCAAGGACTACATCGATCTGTTCCTGCGCGACACGACCGACGACGTGGGCGCACCGGTGAAGATGTGCTACGAGTCGGTGAACGAGCGCTGGGAGGTGGCGGTGGCCATCTCCGAGCGGGGCTTCCAGCAGGTCTCGTTCGTGAACTCGATCGCGACGACCAAGGGCGGCCGGCACGTCGACTACGTGTCCGACATGATCGTGAAGCAGCTGATCGAGGTGCTGAAGAAGAAGAACAAGGGCGGCGTCACGATCAAACCGTTCCAGGTGAAGAACCACATGTGGGTGTTCATCAACTGTCTGATCGTGAACCCGACGTTCGACTCGCAGACGAAGGAAAACATGACGCTGCAGTCGAAGAGCTTCGGCTCGAAGTGCGCACTGTCGGAGAAGTTCATCACGGCCGTGTCGAAGAGCGGCATCGTCGAGTCGGTGCTGCAGTGGGCCAAGTTTAAGGCGCAAACCGACCTGGCCAAAACGTCCGGCTCGAAAAAGTCGAAGATCAAGGGCATCCCGAAGCTGGAGGACGCGAACGATGCCGGCTCGCGCAACTCGCTCAACTGCACGCTCATCCTCACCGAGGGAGACTCGGCCAAAACGCTCGCCGTGTCCGGGCTGGGGGTGGTCGGGCGCGACACGTACGGCGTGTTTCCGCTGCGCGGTAAGCTGCTGAACGTGCGCGAGGCAACGCACAAGCAGATCCTGGAGAATGCGGAAATTAACAATCTGATCAAGATCCTCGGCCTGCAGTACAAGAAGAAGTACCTCACGATGGACGATCTGAAGACGCTCCGGTACGGCAAGGTGATGATCATGACCGATCAGGATCAGGACGGGTCGCACATCAAGGGGCTGCTGATTAACTTCATCCACACGAACTGGCCGGAGCTGCTGCGGCTGCCGTTCCTGGAGGAGTTCATTACGCCGATCGTGAAGGCGACGAAGAAGAATGGCGAGGAGCTGTCGTTCTTCTCGCTGCCCGAGTTCGAGGAGTGGAAGGCGGAAACGGCCAACTCGCACACGTACAACATCAAGTACTACAAGGGTTTGGGTACGTCCACGTCGAAGGAGGCGAAGGAGTACTTCCAGAACATGGAGCGGCACCGGATCCTGTTCCGGTACGAGGACACCGGGGACGACGATGCGATCATGCTCGCCTTCTCGAAGAAGGCGATCGAGCAGCGCAAGGACTGGCTGACGGCGCACATGGAGGAGTGCCGGCACCGGAAGTCGGTCGGGCTGCAGGAGCGCTACCTGTACACGAAGACGACCAAGGAGATCAGCTACAAGGACTTTGTCAACCTGGAGCTGGTACTGTTCTCCAACTCGGACAACGTGCGCTCCATTCCGTGCATGCTGGACGGGTTGAAGCCGGGCCAGCGCAAGGTGCTGTACACGTGCTTCAAGCGTGACGACAAGCGCGAGGTGAAGGTGGCCCAGCTGGCCGGTTCGGTGGCGGAAAAGTCCGCCTACCATCACGGCGAGATGTCGCTCTGCTCGACGATCATCAACCTGGCGCAGAACTACGTCGGCAGCAACAACATCAATCTGCTGTACCCGGGCGGTCAGTTCGGTACGCGGCTGACGGGTGGCAAGGACAGCGCCAGCCCCAGGTACATCTTCACGATGCTGTCCGCGCTGACGCGGCACATCTTCCATCCGCTCGACGATCCGCTGCTCGAGTACCAGTACGAGGATAATCAGCGCATCGAGCCGGTTTGGTATCTGCCGATCATTCCGATGCTGCTGATCAACGGGGCGGACGGTATCGGCACTGGGTGGGCTACGAAAATCCCCAACCACAATCCGCGCGACGTGATTGCCAACATTCGCCGCATGCTGAACGGCGACGAGCCGAAGATGCTGACGCCATGGTACAAAAACTTCCGCGGTGTGATCGAATCGGTCGGACATCAGAAGTACCTCACCGCGGGCACTGTGGGGCTGCTGGATGGGAAGAAGATTGAAATTTCCGAACTGCCGATCGGCACGTGGACGCAAACGTACAAGGAGAACGTGCTGGAGCCGCTGCTGCACGGGTCGGACAAGGCGAAGGCGGTCATTGCCGACTACAAGGAGTACAACACGGACACGACCGTGCGGTTCGTCATCTCCTTCCTGCCCGGCGAGTACGAGAAGCTGTACGCGGAGGAGGGCGGCTTCCACCGGCTGTTCAAGCTGACCAGCTCGATCTCGACCGCGTCGATGAACGCGTTCGACGACAAGAACTACCTGAAGCGGTACGCGCACGCGAACGAAATCTTCATGGAGTTCTACACGGTGCGGCTCGACTTTTACGGCAAGCGGCGGGCGTACCTGCTCGGCATGCTGCAGGCGGAAGCGGACAGCCTGTCGGACAAGGCGCGCTTCATCATGGAGAAGTGCAACGGCACGCTGGTGGTGGAGAACAAGAAGCGCAAGGCGCTGATCGACGAGCTGATCAAGCGCGGCTACCGGGCCGACCCGATCCAGGAGTGGAAGCGCCGGGTGCAGACCAACGACGAGGAGGAGGAGGACCAGCAGGGCGAGGGCGAGGAGGAGGAAGAGCAGGAGGACGTGAAGCCGGGCAAATCGACGGCCGGCAAGGGCAAGGGCGCCGGCAGCTCGTCGGTCGATCCGGAGAAAGCGTTCCAGCGGCTGACCGATGTGAAGAAGTTCAACTACCTGCTGGGTATGTCGATGTGGATGCTGACGGAGGAGCGCAAGAATGAGATACTGAAGCAGCGGGACCAGAAGCTGGCCGAGCTGAAGTCGCTGGAAGCGAAGACGGTGCAGGGCCTGTGGATGGACGATCTCGATGCGCTGTCGCGCAAGCTGGACGAGGTGGAGGAGAAGGAGCGGCTCGATGCGATCAGCACGGAGAAGAAGCTGAAGGCGGGCATGATGAAGGCGAGCGCCGGCGGTGGTCGTGCGAAGGCCGTTTCGCGCAAGACGGCCATCGACGACACGAAGCCGAGCGTCGATGCCGAGCCGGTACAGTTCCGGATGTCGGAGGAGATGATCAAGCGGCTGGAGCGGGCCGTCGCCGGCAAGGTGAAGAAGGAGAAGAAGGAACCGGGCGAGAATGGGGAGGAGGGTGGCGGCGAGATGGATGAGTTCGATGCGCTGGTGGAGGGTGGTACGGCGGGCGACAAGCCGAAGCCGAAACCGCGCGTCAAGAAGGAGCCGAAGGATCCGAAAGCGCCGAAAGCACCGCGAGCGCCGAGGGTGAAGAAGGAGAAGGGTTCGCCGGCCGAGAAGGGCAAGCGTGGACGGGTAAGTTGATGCACAAATGAAGGCACACAAGTTGTTTTGGGGAGTTGGTTCAAATTAGTGGAGGAAGTTTGGATTCGGAACTATCCGGTTCCGATTATGGATTCGGATTCAATTTCGGAACCGACTTCGTTTCTGGAATCAATTCCGATTCCGGAGTAAGTTTCGGAGCCGACTTCGATTCCGCAATGGACTACGGAGTTGGAATCGGTTCCGCAATGGGCTCCGTAGTCAGAATCGGCTTCGGAATCGGAATTGGTCCGGAAATCGTAATCAGCTCGGTAATCGGTATCAGAATTGGCTCCAAAATCAAATTTAGTGCTAGATTTGAAATCAAAAGTTTTAGAAACGAAATCAGTTCCAGAATCTCCATAGGAATGGATCGTTTACAAGCTAATTTGGGGTTATTTGTGGCTATCGATACAATTGTAGCCGCATAGGACCCAAACGGCTATTCTCATTGAGATACCGAAATCGAATTTGATTCCGGAACCGATTCTGATTACGATGCCGAATCCAATTCGGGAACCAGTTCCTGAGCCGAATTCAATTCTGATTCCGGAGCCGACTCCGATTCTGATTCCGGAGCCGACTCCGATTTCGGAATCAGTTCCTGAGACGAATCCGATTCCGGAGTCGATTCCAATTCTGAAGCCAATTTCGGAAACTTCTTCTGGACCTACTTTCCGGAATCGATTCCACACAAATTCAAATGCTGATGCTGGTTTCTTTTTTTTTCTCCCTTTTTTCGCCACATTGCAGAAGAAGAAGGCCACATCGTCCGACGAGGAGGATGCCTTCAACTCGGACCTGAGCGGGGATGATTTCGCTTCGCCGGTGAACGTCCCAACACGGGAGAAGACGGGGCGCCGTGCAGCTGCTGCCAAGGTAGGTTTCTTTCATTGCGTCTGACGCGAACAAACTGCGGACGCGGGAATGTTTAATGTAAAACCGCTCCTTTCCCCTCCCCCCAACATTGACATTTACAGAAGGTGAACTATTCCGCAATGGACATGGGCGACGATGGCGAGGATGAC
Organism: Anopheles coluzzii; assembly: GCF_943734685.1. Taxonomy (NCBI): domain Eukaryota; kingdom Metazoa; phylum Arthropoda; class Insecta; order Diptera; family Culicidae; genus Anopheles; species Anopheles coluzzii. Next base: position 20,332,169 of record NC_064671.1, on the reverse strand, counting down.
GATTTCAACCGTTCCGATGACGAAATGTTCGACAACAATCCGGAGGGTGGCCGCAAGCCGGGCGCCGCCGATGACAGCGATGTGGAGGTGCAGGATGCGCCCGGTGCCTCCGTGATCGATCTCGACGACGACGACGACTCGTCGCCGGTGAAGAAGAAGCCGGGCCCGGTGAAAAAGCGTGCCCTTGGTCCGAAGGCGACGGAAACGACGGCGGGTACCAAGCGAGGCCGCAAGCCAGCGGGAAGCAGTAGCGAAACGGACAAACCAGTAAAGGTGAGTGTGTGTTAAGCGTCTGCATCTTAACAATTATGGTTTATTTATGTATAATTTGTTTTTCATTTCCATATGTTTGATGTTACAGAAAGCAAAGAAGAAGGTCATCGACTCTGAGGAGGAAGATTCGCCGTCGATGGATGACGATGATGATTCGGACTTCTAATATGGGCGGTTGGCCGGGAGAAGTAGGAAGAGAGAAAGAGAGAGAGAGAGAGAGTTCGTGATTTTACTTTGTACACCAACCGTAGCGTTGAAAACCCCTTTATATGATAATTTTAAAACAAGCCCCAATTTATATAAGCGCCGCTGGCCACCCCACCCCCCAAAATGATGAACTGCGCGCACACAGAGACACAGAGGGGAGATAGAGAAGCAAACGAAGTAGTGTTTAGAATATTGGAGGGAAATGAAAAGAAGAAATAATTACGGAACGATGAACTAAACAGAAGCAGAAGCAGCAGTGGCAGCGGCAGTAGCCGTTCTAATGTATTTCATTTCTTGTGCCGGCTAAAAGGTAAGCGATTATAGAAGTATTAGAAGCGAATAGATGCTTTAAACATGATGGCACGTTTGTTTTATGAGTGTGTGTGTGTGTGTGTCTGTGTACGTTTTGTGAATGGTTTTCTCTCGAAAGAGGGTAGAGTTTAGTGGGAAAAGGGGTTTGGTCTCAAAAGTAGAAGCTTTTTTCCCTCCATTTTGAGAGAAAGCGTTCGTGATCCGTTTCACGACGTCACTACACAAACACTACACACGCACATCAGAAAAGCCCACAATTGGCAGTGTCCTGGTGTGTCCTGGCCCTTTCCCTTACAGTTACAGTGCAGTGGATTGTAACAGAACCATGAGGGATTAGTAATACAAACCTTCTTTTGTCAGCTAAATTAGCAGCAATAAAAATACACTCTCTATCTGGTAGGGCCCGAATAAAAGCAAATTATATGACACAGCCAACAACATTGCTAGAATAAGAAGTGGAAGAGGATGGATTGTTTTCCCCCGCGCCTATAACTGTAACCCGGTCTCACTACTCCGGCGTGTTTAGAGCGGGTTAGCGGGGCTCTGGGTGCGATTGTAGGTTGGGCATCTGTAGTAGTATTTTACACAACTTAAACGTATATCAAACTGAATACATTACCGTAAAACCAGATATAAGTACCATGTACAATTTACATTTACAACCAGAAACCACTTCCCCCCGGTCGCGGAAGCTGAAAAAAATCGACATTCTCACATTGCGCAAAACGCAGAATGTTGTCCCGTTTACTGCAACAGAACAGAAAACTTGAATTTTAAATGTAAAACAAAAGAATAAAAACGTGTGTGTGTGTGTATGTATGTAAGTTCAAAATGTACTCTTCTCTCCTTACTAACCACTACACTTTCCAACTCTCCATATAGAATTTGGCCCCCTCGTACTTGATAGAAATTGCCAAAGTGGATCCGGATTTGTTTAGTTTTTTTTCGTCGTCTAAATTAAAATTAATACTTCAAATAAACACTGTAGATACTTTGTACATCGGGTTGATTTATTGCAAACAACGGCAGGCCGAAACATTGCACAATATTGTGCTGTATAAAGAAGCAGCATGGTACATATGGAGCGGAAGTGTATCTTTCCTAACCCCAACATTGGGTTTATATGTTTAATAATCTTATCGAACACACGTGGTAAAACACGCCGCGCACAAGCATGCAGTAGGCGCAGCAAGCGACATTGAAGAGTATTGGCATTGAAACACACATGATGATCAACTTCAAGGCTGATCGAGTTGTAAGCAGAACATCATCAACAAAGAAAGCCATGACTTTTAGCCAGCGATAGAACCTTTTTCGTCCTGAGCATTTGCTAGACAACTGTACTTTGAGCGATCTTAGAACGAAAGGAATGCGTCTGAAGAAACATCTTGTATTGAGCTACCTGTAGAAGCATTTTTACAAAATGGCAGCAAAATGGGTGGGAGAATTAGTGAAAAGCGTTACAGGTTTAGAGAGGATTAGATCGTTATAGTCCTGGGGCTATAACGGCTTGACGTCGGAATCGTTCGAATCTCACAGAGGTCTGAGGCAAGCGCGACGGACTCTCCTGTCTGCTCTTCAACATCGCCCTGGAAGGTGTCATTCGAAGCGCGGGGCTAGACAACGACATCTGTAGCAATATCCTCTACCGGTATCTTTCGCCCCCTCGTTTCCTATCTATGCCCCCTCACGTCGTCTTCGTGACCGACCCCCGCTCCTTATTCCTTCCCGCCAAACTCGTCATGGCCAGAATGACCCTTTCTTGCGCGCTCTTTCTGCCTTCAACGATTCATATCTCCTATTCGACTTCAACGTCCCAGTTTCCCAATTCCGCTCCCGTCTTCGTGAATCCTCATCCCTTATGTTTCCCTAGATTATAAGAACACATTTGTAAAACCCTAGAGGCCAACAAATTTAAATAAATAAATAATAATAATAATAATAATAATCTCCAATTTCTTGGCTTCGCGGATGACATCAGCAGCGAAATCACAGGAGACGCATTGTGCAGGGGAATCGTGCGTACTATGTGCTTCACCGACTGCTGAGATCCAGAAGAATTCGAGTCCGCACGAAATGTGAGATATATCGCACATTGATTAGCCCGGTAGTCCTCTATGGACACGAGTCCTGGACCATCCGAGCAGAGGATGCAAACGCTCTGGGCGTGTTTGAGCGACGCAACCTCCGGATCATCTTTGGCCGTGTGCTCGAGCATGGAGCGTGGAGGAGAAGGATGAACCACGAGCATGCTGAACTGTACGGCGAACCGTGCAACCTTACGTTGGCGAAGGCTGGCAGGATCGAGCATCCTGGAGAATTATTGTTGACCGGGCCATGTCACATCGACTTGCTCTATCGTGAGCAGGCCAACAAGAGAGAGAGAGAGAGAGAGTCCTGGGGCGAACTGTACAAATTGACCGTCCCGTAATGTCTTCAATATGGCTAGAAATCTTGCCCATTATTCGATGGAGGCCGTGTGGCCGCAAGGACCTTGAAGTAGCTCTTCTTACCACCGCTCCGATCCCTTTTAACCCGCCACTGGTTCGATGCTTAATCTGGAGAAGCATTTTTGAGCGGGAAACGTTTTGACAGCCGTTGAACTGATCGCTCGATCTATCTCTCCGTAAAAGCAAGCGTTTTGTGATATCCTAGGCCAGCGATCGGCAGATTACGGCTCTTTGATATCGAGATCGCGGCTCTTAACAGTTCCATATATTTCATAGTACTTTCACACATTGTTGTTCTTGGTTTAAAAATTTGAATCTTGAACACGTGAAACTATACGAACATTATTGTAGAATTTGGCTCTTTCGCTTGTAAAATTTGCCGACCACCGTTTGTCCAAAACGTTTATCTGGGACGAAGGATTCATTTGTACGGCCAATTACAGTTCGATCCGATGCGAAATGAGGAAAAAGGACATGAAAGCCGTTAAATTGACTTTATGATTACCCGTGCTGCAAAGGATAGTTAGCTCTACGTATGGCTCAAACGATCCATTCGGGGCTAGAACTCAGGACGGGCATATTGGCATAAAGAAATTGTTTTGCTTAAGATGTACATAAGTTGGCGGTCAATCTAATTTATTGTTAATCGAGTTCTGTCCATCGGTATGATCTGCATTGTATGATCGGATAGATGTGTTAAATGTGTTTTGTCTTTAGTTTTCTGCAGTCCTTCGTCACTGGCTTGAGTGAGCATGCTAACCAACGCCACGTGCATCGACACCTCTTTTAGTTATTTTCGTTGCTGCTTCTTCTCGTAAACGCTGAAATAAAATATTTCTTTCTTGAGGACTAAATTTGATTATTCTTCATCAAGTATCAAGTGGAAGAAGCTTTGGTAGAGGATGGCACGAACAATAAACGACCTGATTCGGATATGTTTGTTTGATGCATAGCCTGTGCTACCGAGTGGGGCGACCATAGAGACCATTCGAATGATCACTGAGTGAAGTATGCCGAGATGAAGGGCCCACGTGGAGCAAATTCACCAACAAAAGGCTGTTGATATTTCCGCAAACAGCGAAATATAATCAATCGGTTTAAGGTACGTAGGATTGATGTATCTTCAACTCGATTTTGCTGTAATTTTGGAACAATCGTTTGCTTGCATTTACATTACTCTAGGTTGGGTTTACTTTTGGCGTATTGAACTAATAAAAAATCAAAATTCGAAACCGGTGGAGTGATAAGCGGAACAGCCGCGAGTACATTCCAATGACTTCAAAAACCTTGGAGAATTGTATGCGTTGACCGTTAAAAACTAGCAACAAATACCAGCACTTAACCGCCCCTAAACACTTGAAAGATCAGGATTTCTCATCCTGTCGGAAAAGCTCCCCGTGGGAAAAGACTAAAGTGGTCACACAAAACACAACCAGAACACATTAGTATGAACAATGCAACAAAACAAACGCCACCGGATACCAATAGAACAAGCACGCGTGCCAAGGAAGAAGAACAAAATACCTCCCTCTAATCAATCACGAACCAAAACAAACCACCTCAGCGGAACGCACACATACACCACGCCACCACCACCACCACCACCTTCGAATGTGTCTCAATCGCCATAGCAACCAAGCAATGCCACCACCACTCTCTGCCATTTTCTGCCAACGTACACAATGCCACATTTTAAACCGAGCAGCATTTCACACACACGCACCCAGCTGTACGTAGGCATCAAAGTAACACACGAAATTAACGCTGAAATACACTTCCACGCAAGAGCAGCTAGATTTTTCACCTCGAGGCTTTTCTCTTCACGTTTATTCCACTTATCTCGATGCACACACACACACCAACCTAAAAAAAAAACTTTCCACAAATCTGCCCCTGCCCACACCCGGTGAGGCGGCCGCTGTTCGCCGCCAGGCACGGACAGGCCAGGAAGGACGCGCAGTGTGTTTTACGGGGAAAACTTAAACCATACGCTGGATCAGCTCGTTGATCTTGTCCTCGCGGTTGCCGAAGTCGCCGCCCTCGACGTAGTGGTTGTTCTTCTTGCGCCAGCCGCCGGTCGGCGTGTTCAGCTTGAACGGCCACAAGAAGTTGCTCACCTTCTTGAAGCACGCGCCGCCGGTGTAGATGTGGTGCACCATATCCTCCACACACTGCAGGCGGTGGCCACGGAGCTTACGCTCGATCACGAAGTTGTCGGTGATCGGAATGCGGCTGTGTCGGTGCTGTAGGATGGAGAGAAGGAACATTGAGCAGGTTAGTATGGCGGGGCGGGCGCAATCAGTTGCGAGGTGGGGGGAAACGCACCTTTACGAAGCCACGCTTGTAGATCAGATGACGAACGGACTTCAGTGTCGGGTAGCCGTAGGTAATGTAGGGCTCGGCAATGCGCAGCATGTTCTTGGTGGCCTTGTTCAGCTTGATGAACGTGCCGTTGTTGATCTGGCGCAGACGGAACAGCTGCAACACCTTGCGCACCTTCGGGGCAACCTTGTTGATACTGAACGCGGTGGGGGGGAGGAGAAAGGCATGCATTAGCATTCATTTCGGGGCCACCACTTTACCTTCGTGCCGGGACTTCTTCAGACCATCCAACCACTTACCCACGGATACGGATGACAAACGCCACCTTCGGCTCGGCCGGGATGTAGATGTTGCCCTTCTCCTTGGCAATGCGGGCCTGCTCCACGACGGCACGCTCCGTCTTCAGATACTTCTTCTCGTAGTTCATGGCGCGGAGCAGGTTCTGCTTGCGGCGCAGCAGCCGCACGGCGCGCAGCTTGCGGCGCTGGAGCAGCACATTCGGTTTGCAGCCGCGCTTGCACTTGGCAATCTTCAGCCACGATTCCGGCACCACGGGCAGCCGCTTCACCTTCTTCGCGCCGGCCTCCTTCGGCTTCGCATCCTTCGTGGCCGCCGGTTTGGCGACGGCCGGCTTTTTCACTGCCTGCGGGGCACTCTTAGCCTTATCAGCCATCTGTTGGGAGGGAAAGCACACGGTTAGCGGGGCCGGTTTCACTGTTGTTGCGCTATTTTTCGGGCAGGAAAACAATGCACCGTTCCTACCTTCAGCACGTTGTACGTCGAAAAGACCGAAAAAGTAGGAAGTTGTCATCAGTTGGTAGCGCCGTAATTTGACAGCCCGGCAAACGTCAACGCCGGGGCGAAAATGGTGAGTTTCCGAATCGGGCGAACTCGGCAAAACAAGGGCAAGATGGCTAGAGGGGTTGTAGATGTACCTTGGAATGCGTTTGAAATTTCAAAATAACCGGTAGCGAAATTGTAAACATATGTTTGGAATTTTATTTGCAGGAAATGTTGTTCGTGGGCAATTATGATACAGTTATAGAGCGATGGGGTACAATTCAATTAAAAAACAAAATCTATGTCACAATAATAATAACAGTCAAAGCAGACTGCTATTAACGTCGCAGCTAACGGTCAATTTTATTTTTATTAACGGTTTTACGTTAATAAGGACAGTTTATATAAAAATGTTAGGATGTGCCAGCATTGTAATATAGAACGCATATTCTATTGCACCACTTGACTGTCATTTAAAAACGAAACGATAAAATAATCTAATGTGTTGTAAGATTCGTTTGAATATCTTCTGAGTCCGAATTCTCAGTGATGAAAGAATTACCGTTTGAACGTGATGTAACAATCTCTTCGGCAGTTAAAACTCAATTCTTTATCCAAAACACGATAACGATTATGTTTGTTTTTCAACTTCGTTTAAAAAGCCGTTATACAAAGAGCCTTGAAATCGATAGTGCTATTTTCAAAAGAACTCGCCTACGTTAAAGCTTAGAGGGGATCATACGAAGAACGATTGAGAATGACTGATCTGATCCAGTGGTTATAATTGTGATATAAATCGCGTAGGACGGTGGACAGCGTCAATTTTGAATAGTTAGAGGAGATCTACTATCTTGGAAATGGTTGTGTCGTATTAGGTGATTCGGATAAATACACAACATCAGCATTATAATATGGATATTCATTATTATTACAAATCTTACCAACTAGGAGCCCCGTGAGCTTCTGATTACTTCTTAGAGGTTCTGATGATGGAGATTCTTATGCTAGAGATTATTGGTTGGATACTGGATACACACCTGTGGACTCATACTTGATAGACAGTAGTTGACATCGAGGATCTCGAGGAGATTGAGGACATGTATTACAGATTATCCCTGGGGTGTTGGTTGTTTCCTAAACATTTTATATGCTTTTTAAATTCGCCCTACTTAAAGCGTTTCTCATTTTTTATTGGATCATTTTTATTTTCAAAAATATTGGGAGGATGCCAATAAATAGCAGAAACGATAAAAAAGGGATATGATATGACGGTAAAAAATTGGAATTAAAATAAAAAGTGGAGAAAAAAGTAAATCCTGTATGTTGTCGTAATTGTAGACAGTGAAGTCACAAGTGACATTCTTCTTCTTCTTCTTTGGCTCAACAACCGTTGTCGGTCAAGGCCTGCCTGAACCACTAGTGGGCTTTGGCTTTCAGTGACTAATTGATTTCCCTCCATAGCAGGATAGTCATTCCTACGTATGGCGGCACGGTCTATTTGGGGATCCAACCCATGACGGGCATGTTGTTAGGTCGTATGAGTTGACGACTGTACTACGAGACCGGCTTAACACAAGTGACATACGGTGATATTATTAGCAAATCGTTCTTAATAAAGCCCACGTTAGAAGTGAAATTGAACCTGAAGTTTTGGGGGGTTCTGATATATTTCAATACATCTTTATCAGAATATTGCATATCGTACACCAATAGAAAGGATATTTAGTAAAAAAATAAAAAAAATATTGAAATAATAAATAATGGTCAGCAGTGAATCACAAGGAAATGTAATAAATTATTTTTTTCAGTTTGCTTGTGTATGATAAGCCATATTATGATAAATATCCAATAAAATATAGCAAAAAAGTCACTTTCACGCAAGGTCTAAAGCGACCTTAAGGACTCCCTAAACTGCTTAGATTGATAAGGCTAAGATACGAAATATGAAATATTGTCCTTTACCGATACATTTTTTGAACTGTTCAAGTAGATAATTATCGTTTTTGAGCAATTGATTCTTCGGATGATCTTTGACCAAATTCTAAACATGCCGTGTTGAGGAGAAGGAACCAATTCTTTCTTGTTAATTCTTCGTTGAGCCAGAATGCATGAACGGTTGCAAATAATGTCAGACCAGGAAGATGGTTTAATAGCGACAAGCGTGGATGGGAGTAGATATTTCATGAAAAGATAGACCATGACCATGACAAGACTTGGATGGAATCCTAGAGTATTGTCGTTACCTCTGTTCTACGCCACAATAAGCATAATTTCGTATCTACTCTTCATTCGCGGAACGTGATCGTTCAACACGTTGCTAGCGTTTCAAACAATTTCTAACATTTTATTGTCCTCAAACACTTGTTTGTGTGCCATTTTATTTGTCGGTGAATACTTCAAAGATTACATTTAAACCAACTCCCACCCAAAACCGTTTCCCTTACGTTTACCCCCGCGTATGCGCCTCAACTGTGCGCACCTTACATTTTCACAATCTCCACACTGCCACCGCGCCGTGGATCGTAAGCCGCCTGCACCAGATGTTCCGCTGCATCCTGCACAATGCCGGTCGCCGCTGCAAACCCAGCGTCCGGCGTTTTCTCCTTCACCCGGTGCCCCTTCGCTACCAGCCCATCCAGCACGGTCTGCGGAAAGCCAGCCTCATAGTCGACCCACATCGGGGCCAGCTGATGGTGCAGCCGCTTCTCGTTCATGATCGTGGCGAGATCGTCACCAAACACCAGATGCCGATAGATCATGATGGCCGTTGCGCTGGTAATGCGCGAACCACCCGCACCACCCAGCACCATCCGGACCGCACCGTTCCGATCGGTCACGATCGAGGGTGTCATCGAGGAGAGTGGGATTTTGCGCGGTGCTATAAAGTTGGCGGGCGATGCCGGCAGCCCGTACGTGTTGACCGTGCCCGGTGTGGAAAAGTCGTCCATTTCATCGTTCAGTATGATGCCCGTCGATTGGGAGCGTATTTTAGCGCCAAGTCTGGAAGAAAATATGAAGGTAAAAATAAGTTTCTTTTTGGTATGGTTAATCGCATTCGCCCCCATTTACACCTACAGATAGTTAATGGTGCTTGTGGCCGACACGGCATCACCGTTCGGCGCCAGCACACAGATGTGGGCCGTTCCCTTGTCCTCCACGTCGGCAAACTCCGCCCCATAGTACGCAAAGTCGTCGTGCGTACGCTCGTCACTGATCAGCTGCTCGCGCACGTACGCCGCAAACTGGGGATCGGTCAGGTTGCGTATGACCGCGACCGCTTCCGGCGTGAAGACCGGATCGCCGATGCGCGTACGCAGCCCGTACGCAAACTTCATGCTCTCGACGATGCGATGCCAGCTGAGCGGATCGGTCGCGCTCATGTTCGCGTACCCGTCCAGCACGCGCAGCATAAAGTTCTGCACCGTCCCGCTGCCCGGCACGACGATCGAGTGGACGCGTTCGCCGGCAGCCAGCGTTACCGTGTCCGGTTCCTCCCAGCGTGGTCTGCAAAAAGGGGAAAAGAGGGGGGGGGGGGGGAACAAAGAGGATCATTATTTTGTAACATTTTCTTGATTTTTCTTCCAGCTCTCACCTGTAGCTTAAAAAGTCCTCCTCCTCTATAATACTGCCGAACGATTTCAGATCCTTCAGGACCATGCGCAGCAGCGTCCCGTTTGCGCTGTACAAGCTGTCCACTCCTTCCGCCGCTACGATGCGCAACGTTTTTGCCAGCTGCAGCCGCTTGATTGTGTCCCCCTCCTGCCACGTGCGGTTCGTTGCCGGATTGATAAACACTTCCCGCATCGAGGGCTCAGCGTACAGTTGTCGCTCAACGCGCGCCAGTATCCGGCTCAGATAGGGCGTCACCAGGTGGCCCCGTTCGCACAGCTCGATCGTTGGCTGTACCAGTGCTGCCCACTCCAGCCGACCGTACCGTTGGTGTAGCTCCCAGTATCCCTTCAACTCGCCCGGCACGGCAACGGTAAGGCCACGCGTATCCTGGCCGCGTTCCTTCGCTACGCGCAACATACTGCGCTCCGCAGCGGCCGGTGCCGATTCGCGTGCATTTAGCGTTTCCACCGTACCGTTCTGGCGGTCGTAGATGGTCAGCAGAAAGCCACCGCCCAGGCCCATACTTTGCGGGCAGGTCACGCCTTCGCAGAACAGCGTGGCGATGGCAGCGTCGGCGGCGGTACCATTCTGGCGCAGGATTTGTGCCCCGATCGCGGCACACTCGGCACCGTTTGCGACGACCGCACCGCTACGGTGATGATGGGCGATAGGTTCACCCGGTGGAGGGGGGAGTGATATGTTGCCCTGCGTGGCTAGCACAAACACGACGATCAGGATTGTGAGTATGATCGCTGCGATCAGCAGCGAGAGAATGGTTCTGCGCTTCATGATGCTGGGGGCGGGTCGCTGAGTGTTCTATCGAAACGCACTGCTTAATTTCTTTTTTAAGCAAAAACAATGTATTTAATAAGCCATTGATTTGTTTTTCTTGTTAATGGGGGTTAAAAAACAACACTGTTAGAACATGCTGGTGGAAAGTGTGTTAATCTACTACTCTACTACCGAACCGATGCACAGTCGAAGCTACACTAAGCTAAATGTTACATGCAATCCTGTACGGTCCCCGTATATTCCATCATTTTTGGAGGCATGCGAACGTGTGTTAGTTAAGCTGTTTTGCCGGTCAATTTCGTGCCGCTGATAACAGGATCGATGGCGCGTAACCCGCTAGATGACCTGTTCATGCTTCGACGCCACCTTAGGCATCATCCATTAATAACGTAACGCTAAAATTGCATTTTTGTTGTTTCGGGCCTGGCCTGTGCTATTGCCACAAAATGTAGCACTGGAAGAAGCCTACTTCAATAAATCATCTCCTCTTTAGTGGTGGGAGCTCGGAATCAGACTTATCTGATTCCGAATCTGTGCTCGGAATCAACTCCGAAGCCGATTCCGATGCTGGAGTCAATTCCGGAGTTGACTATCTATTCTTATAAAGATGCCGAAACCGACTCCGATTTCAAAGCCGAATCTGATTTCAGAGCCAATTCCGATTTCGGAGCCGACTTTGATTCCGGAACAGATTCCGATTCCGGAACCGATTTTGATTCCGGAACCGATTCCGATTCTGGAACCGATTATTATTTCGGAACAGATTCCTATTTCGGAACATATTTCAAACTCAATTCCGATTCCAGAAACGATTCCGATTCCAGAACCGATAACGATTCCAGAAACAATTATGATTCTGGAACCATTTCTTTAGCCAATTCCAATTAAGAAGCCGATTTTAGAACCGATTCTGCAATCGATTCCGGAAACTGATCCGGGACCTACTATTCGGAATCGATTCCAGAAAACTTTGGAGCTAGCCCGAATCGATTCCGACGGAAATTTCATTTTCCCATCACCAGGAGGAAATTATGTGATTCAACGAAATCGAGATTTTATTTTTTTTATATTTTTAGGCCATCCACAAGGACAGAGGAGGCGTGGTAGGTCCGAATTGAGGCGGCAAGATGGCATGGAGGCGTCCTCCATTAAGACCGGGATAACGGACTGTCAGACGAAGGTGCGAGACCGTGAGGGGGTTCGGACTCCTCTGAGGCAGACCAACACCGCAATGCGATTATAGCGCCGGATAAGTTAGTAAGTAATATCCGTAAAAATATTCTCAGTCTTATCAAAAAAGCATTGTGTTTCGTTAATTGGGTTGCTCCACTGTTTGTTATTGTTTTTTTTTTTAATCAAGCGTTTACTGTTTGCCGTCTAAAGGAAGACTGAGATTGTAGGTCGTTTAGGCCCCCCGTCGAGGAATTGTTTAAGACATCTAACAATTAAGTATTAAGTACTTAGACCCTTTTGAGTTATTAAGTAAGCAAACCCTTTCAAACATGTTTTTTTGTAGCTCTTTACATATACTTTGGAAGGGCTGTTTGGCAATGTTTATTCAATTTCGAACAAAATAAGACTCACAACTTTATGCCCCTCTTCAGATTGTTTGAAATCGACCGGGTTTGAGAGGAATTGGATAGTAATTATATGTTAAAAAAAAGGGTTTTAAGCGTTACGTAATTGATGGATGACACCGCGCTAGGGTGCTTTGGATTAGTAGTACGCGAAGATTAGTCATGGTGTTACGTGCGGAAAGGAAGCGGTGCGATTTGCTGTTAGAATAGGAAGCTGTCCCCATCAATGCTGCTGTTGCTATACATCGCACGTACGCACACGTGATGTTTGCTCTTTAAATCTCATTTTATTATACAAAATCTGGTAACTAGGTAACGATTGTACAAACGTATACTGGTGTCAACATAAATGAATTGTAATATCACTAGCAACAATACTAAAACAAAACGGCAAGCTATCGCTACAGGAACCCCACGCTCAGCTCCAGCCTCTCTCTCTGCCCGTTTGTTTCTTCTATCTATCATTCTAATGGTATGTATCTGGCATGGATACATACACACGCACAGCACAAATTAACAACTAGTGCTAGTGCAATCCTGCAAAATCTCGATACTGCCCGATCGTCGCGGATCGTACGTTGCTTCGATGAGGGTGGACATTGGTGTGCCGCGTGCGTGGCGTACGATTGCGGTCAGCGCCGCAAACCCACCGTCCGACGCAGCCTGCACGCAAACGTGCCCGCGCGCTTCCAGGCCGGCGATCACGACCGGATCGAATCCCTTCTCGTACTCGATCGACATCGGCGCGAGCTGATGGTGCATCCGGGGCGCCCTAATGATAGTGCCGAGCGTTTCGCCAAACAGCAGGTGCCGCACGATCAGCTGCATCGTGGCGGTGGTAATGCGCGAACCGCCCGCACTGCCCGCCACGATGCGCACGTCCCCCGTGCCATCGGTAACGATTGTCGGTGTCATCGAGGAGAGCGGCCGTTTGCCGGGCACGATAAAGTTGGCCGGCGATGCGGGCAGCCCGTACGAGTTGATCAGCCCGGGCGTGGAGAAATCGTCCATCTCGTCGTTCAACACGATACCGGTCGAGGGGGAGCGTATCATTGCGCCCAAGCTGTCGATAGACGATAAAGAGCAACGGGGGGGAGAGAGAAGGTTGAGGAACGGTGCTGGAACACACACACAATAGACATAGCACACACACAAGCACACTTACACACTGTTGATGGTGCTGGTGACCGCGACGGCATCACCGTTCGGCGCAAGGATGGACACGTGGGCCGTGCCCTGGTCGCGCTCGTTGGAAAACTCCGCGCCGTAGTGTGCGTACTCGGCGTGCGTCCGATCGTTCTGGATCGTTTCCGAGATGTAGCGGGCGTACGTTTTGCTCGCCAGCTTGTCCAGATTGTCCTCGATGCCGGGCACGAAGGCCGGGTCGCCGAGGCGCGTGCGCATGCCGTAACCGTGCTTGAAGCTTTCCACGATCCGGTGCCAGGACAGTGGGTCGTCCGGTCGCAGCTCGTCGTAGTTGTCCAGGATGTTAAGCATGTAGTTCAGTACGGGACCGCTGCCGGGCAGCGGGAACGAGTACACGTGACTAGACTTTCTAATACTGGTTCGTGCCGGAGCAACCCACCGTGGTCTGCGAATGGCAAATTGGGCCGAAAACGTTAGACGAGATCATACCTGACCCTAGACACAGACAGACGCACAGACTGGAAGGATAACCTACTCGTAATTGTAAAAGTCGTCCTCGGTGATGATGCTGCCGAACAGTTTGAGATCGCGCATCAGCATCGGCAGCAGCGTCCCGTTGCGGCTGTACAGTGCGTCCGCGCCTTCGCGCGCAATCACCTCGAGCGTGTCGGCCAGCGTTGGGCGCTTCAGCCGATCGCCCTCCTGCCAAGTTTGATCGGTGGCCGGGTTGATGAACACATCGCGCAGCGTTGGTATGTTGCGGATGCGCTGCTCGCGGCCTTTTAGGATGCGCTCCAGGTAGCCTGTTACCAGGTGGCCTTCGCGGCACAGTCGTACCGTCGGTTCGACCAGCTCCTTCCACTCCAGCCGCCCGTAGCGCTGGTGCAGCTCCCAGTAACCCTTCACCTCACCGGGCACAGCGACCGCCAGTCCGCCCTGTACCGACGATTGGTTCACGTACATGTCCTTGGTGGCGGCGGCCGGTGCCACTTCGCGTGCGTCCAGCGCCACGGCCGTGTTGGTGTCGCGGATGTAGATCGTGGCCAGGAAGCCACCGCCGAGACCCATGCTCTGGGGGCAGGTTACACCTTCGCAGAATAGTGTTGCAATGGCGGCATCCACTGCCGAACCGTTGCGCCGCAGGATGTCTGCACCGATGCCGGCACACTCGATGCCGTTGGAGGTGACGGCGGCTCCGGTAAGCCGGGCATGCTGATTGTCTGAGCTGTCACGCGAGCGAAGCCCGACGGTGAGGCCGACGGCAAGGGCGACGATCACTATCGCTGCTAGGACGGATAGCAGCAGAAGCTTTTTCTTATTGACATTCAATCTGCAACGTGACACAGGTGCAGGATTGTAAGAGCGGTTGAAGAGGTTATGGGGTAGATCACGGGAGCAAAATGGAACAAACACATGGTTTTGTGTAGTATGATTTGAAGACAGCACACAATGAGAGGATCAAATTTGGTCTAGAATTCCAAGATTTAGGATACCAGTTACAAAGATCTCTTCACACAGTTCTTCTTGATGGGCACCACAGTAGAAACGGTTAATGAATGCTTCCGCCGTCTTGATCGCATCTAAATATGTTTGTTTTAAGACAGTGTGGCTTAAAGATGAGTTCAATGTTTTGACAACGATCGAAGATTCACAATTGCTAATCGTCGTATTAAAGTGCAGCAACTATATGACTAGGATAAGGCAATATAGCACAAATTTCTTAACAGACGATTTTCAAATTAACGATCTTTTTACGGTGGAATTGAACACTAAAACTTTTGTTTCGTACATGAATATCCCAATTCATTCACTCGAGCCGAACTGTCTTTTCTCTCCATTGGACTACTGGGTAACTCGAGGTGAGCTATGAGCTGACTACGCAAACATAAATGATCTTATTTCCTTCTATGCGGTTTTTATTGAAGAATTCTTCATTATTCTGACCATTGCGATCTAGTGCTTTAGTTTATGCTCTATGTTTATTTTTACTATAATGGCAACTCATATCAACAAGCAAGGCGTTCCCACGAGTTGTAGCCTCGGGTATTCAGCTGTAGCTCCACGTGCGGTGTCACATATCATCCCAAGACAACCCAACGCATGCGTAGCTCCCATACGCAGCAGCCTCGGAATCGGGTATCGAGTGATCCCTGTGCAGTGTAGCAGATGATCGCACCACATTGAAAACAATTTGAAGGAAGGTTTATCTTACACGGACTACATGAGAAGCAACTCGATTTTTGTTTTAAATTTTATTAACGGCATCAGAAATAAAATATACTAAAAAAGGGTGTACGTCGGGTCCACATGAGCTATTAACCTAAGTTAAGTTAAGCGAACATTGTTATTGCTTTAGGAGGAACTTGAAGATTCGAAACATGAACTTGTTTGGTTTCCATTTTATAGTTTCACACAAAAAAAAAACAATTCAGGTTATTGAACCAAGCGATCTGATATTCTTCGTAAATATACCAAGGAGCAGAATGAGATATCAGAATATTTGACCAAAATTATCAACATTCGCTGATTATAACCTGTGTAACCTAAGAGCGTAGAGTTCGTCGCCTAAAGTCACTGCTTAAAATGGGAGCCTATAGTAAACCTACAATTTCCATATATTCTTGCCGAATAGTAGAATCCAAGGATAATAAAAAAGATTGCACGAGCCTCTGCGTATAATGCAGTGCGCAGTACCATAAAAGCTCTCCATCCCTAACTAGATGTAACACTGTTGTGATAGCACCTACATGTTTTGAGTTGCCAGATATATGAGCCCAACGAGAAGATCTAGAGCGGCAAAGGTCGTATTTAGCTTGGAAGAGGTATTTTATTGTAGACAGCACTGGACGAGAAGATCGTTTGCCAAGAGTTTAAATACTAATTACAAAGATCACTCTCGTCTTCATTTTGTTCTTCGGGTTCATGGCGTTTCACAGCAACCATTATCAGCGTCAGTCTAGACCATAAAGCTCACAGCAAGATGGGGGACACCCCAATCTTAAAACAATAATTCCCAATCTTAAATGCTCCTCATGGGATCCATATTCAGGTATGTGGTAGGATCCACTTGTAACCGGCGCGGAAGTGCCGTGACGTCTGAATTCCACCTTCAGAAAATGGGTAGACCAACCCACCGGAGCTCACACCCTGTGACGATGACCACCCAAGAACTGTCTCGACGGAATCTGTTACGCTTATCAACCGGCGGAACAATAAAAGTGATCATAACTGATAACTCGGTATGGAGCTACGGCAAACGATAGTATGCTTTGGCACAGAAGACATGTACGACCTTTTGCTCAGGCATGGCGCAGCAGTTAGCTACGGTCACAGTTTTGGAACGATTCTTTGCTTTATTTAACCTAGAACACCAACTAATTGCTCATCTAGAGACATTGCTCGCTTGGGGTGAGCTTACGGACACACACACTGGGGGAAATACTTCAAACTTAACAACCGCTTCAAAAGTGCCAGCACGCGTCGGAATAAGCTCAACAGCTTTACAGGAGGGCGCCAACAAGCCAACCACACACGGTAGCTAACGGGCCTACCTGAACGAGAGTGTTTAGAGTGGACAGTGGACAACAGTGCAACCGACCACGTGCATTCCCACTCTCCAAAAGCCGTGGAGACATAGACGTGCGGCACTTGTATAACAATAAAACTGTACACCCCTTACTGTTGCTAATTGTTGTCATACGTAGGGGGAGACCCAGAACCGTAACAACGACATGACGATGGGTGAGGATAATTAGTACCTCTGCTTCACCAACTGTCCCCATTTCCCGGCAGCGTCTACCTTCGTGACGGGTGCTTTTACCACTAAAAGGGCACAATTTGCGTACCAATTTGTCTGTTTATGTTTGCCCGGCCGCCGGTTCAAGGTGATCGGGCACCGAACTGGAGCATAGGCATCATCGATCGGGAGCGGCAATTAAGTGTGGAAGCGATCGTTCCACACAACCCTATTAACATGAAAAAAGGAAGGCAAAGAAGAAAAAAGCGAATAGCTTGAAGGGTTCCCGTTACCTCGGCACACCTTGCAGGATGTTGTCACACGACCTTGTGTGCAAGAAAATTGGGGAACATTTAAGCGGGTTTTTTTGGGGAGCGATGTGCAACCCGCCGCACAAACGACATTCATCACGAACATGAACGCTTGTAAACGAGATCGCAGATAGCAAGTAGTGGGAAGTGGGAATTGTGCCGCCATTGAAGGTGATTGATAAAGTTGATAGCTTGTTAAACAGTAGTCCATACAGACAGATTGACACATGGACACACTTTCCCGCGTAGCGGGGGATACAGTTTGTTTTCCGATTGAACCACCGCAATTGGATGGGGGAAAAGACGAAATTCGCAAAACACTATTTATTGCCCATTCCGGCTACTCTGCGGGGAAGCCTGTCCCCAACAAATGTAGGCCAATTGTACATCACAATTGGGTGATGATTGATTGAACTAGTCCTAGTTTCTTAATTGATCTTCGGGAAGTGTAGCTGGCTTTTGTTCTATTTTATTCTTCAATTAATAAAACGCCAGACAAAAAGAGAGCGAGAGAGAGAGCGTGAATGCAATGGGAAAGACACCCCACAACAAGGGTGTCAAATGTATTGGCATGATCGACGATTTTGGCACATTCCTATTACCATTCAAACTGTTCCGAACATCCGCAATCCGAAAGGCACAAACACACAATTGGGTGTTAAATGTATTGCTAGCTATTTTTGGCCGACGCTTTGTGTCAGTCACAGCCTTACTGTATGACGATCGACGACGTTTGCCATCGATCCAGCATGGAAGGGAGCGCGAGCAAATGGAAAGGTACTACTATCAAACCTTTTGTGTAGTGCCCTGGCTGGTTCCCTGGCTGGTTGTTTTTCAATTATCTCCTATTTTGTCAATTCATCGTCAAGTCAAATAGAGAAAAGGATCTCCCCGCCTGTAGCTCCCTTTTCCGAGCCGTCCGGTGGCTAGCAAACGAACCAACCAACGGACCGCCGTATCAATCAGTCATGGGCGTCATGCGGAGTGTCACATAGTGAAGCAATAAGCTGCGAATGAAAAGAAGTTTTTTTTTAAACGGAGTAGATTGCATAAGCGGCCGGTGGCACTTGGTAAAGATCACTGTTGCTCCTCCAGCGGCACTGAAGTGGGTTGGTGCTTTCTCCCTTTGCAAGATCTCCCGTGCTCTCCATCTGATTTGGCTTCACATTGGAATCGGGGTTGTGCGAGATGTTGTCCATTGTGGATCGGGCACGTACCAAATGCTGCCATGCTCTCCCATGCCTATAGCTCACTCACCGTACGTCCAAGGCCAAATGGTACAGCTGCATCAAATAATAAGGGTGGTCTCCCATCATCCCCCCACAAGCCCTACATGCACGATACGAACAATAATGTGTGTTTGTGTGGAGGGCTTTTTTGCAACAATTCTATTATTCTCATTCAGAAACAACCCTGATAGAGAGGACGGACGGACGAATGGGTTGCTGCTGATCGTCGTCGCCATTGGCGTCGCGGCCATCATTATCTCTCTCTAATGTATTCATCCATAGATTCCATAGATGTACGATCATGTTTGGAAAAAAAATCAGCCCTCAAAAAACCCGTTTTGCACATTTTGTACAACGAGTTCCGTAATGGGCCTGGAAAATTACCTCGCCAAACCGAAACCGGAAATAGACTAAACCGTGTATGTATTCTAATAAAAAAGTTCATTCGCATTTGATGGATGCCCGAAAACTAGCTCGTCTAAAAATAAAAGAACCATTTGTCACAGGCCTAACCACGTGTGATATGCTGGACCCGGGCGAACTGGCCAAAACTGTCCAGTCATTGATCCCCAATTTACCGTGTACTCTAGCAATCGGGATTAAAAATCCGTCATCATAATTGGTCCTTTCTAGATAACGCCAAACAATGGAGTGCGCGTATGAGGGTTTTATCTGCGCCATCTGCGTAGTGGAATGCTTCAGCACGCCGCCTTCATTTACCGGTTGAGGTACATTTGTGCTACGCGCAGTTCTTGAATCGTGGTTATCGCGGGAAGCGTTGTAAAATCTCCCCACAAAACCCCGTTTTACCCCCGTACACTACACCCCCCACTTTTTCAAGATAATGTCAAATACTTGTTCGATACATGACAGAATGATTGCACGCGGCCTGTCCACCATTCTTGTTCCACAGCTTGTGCTAGAGGCGCTGTGTTTGCAGTCGAGTACCGGGTTGACGCGAGTGTGGAGGAGTGGTACCTCTCATCCGGATGGCTTTTCCGATCGGTACACGCAGGCACTGGAGAGGGTGTTTCCCCTCCCCATGAACAAAGGGTGTCCATTGATCACCATAAGCATACAACCCTTAATTCACATCTTCCGAGACGCATCGCATGGTTAGAATGATCCACATTATCTGATCGGTTTCTGTGTCGATCGCGATCAGAGTTTCGACTTATTTGCTACTGTGTAACCTATGGTAGGAATCCCGCAATAAGCAACGTGCACGTAAATAGAAGGGTGTTTGCAGGGGTGCGCTCGATATACATGTAGTGCCAGGGAAATGAGAAAGACTCTAGATCCCAAGATATAATCTACTGTATGATGTAAAGGAAATAATAGATGCAGAACAATACGACACACAGACAGACACACAGAGTTGCATAGCAAGATTAATGCGATCGGTTCAAATCGATCTTCGGCAGGCAGTGAGTGATACAACCGCAAGCTTTGCGCAGGTGCTTGACGTGGCTCACAGCGAGGTGCGTTGTTAATCGTTTTTTTGCGTTTGTGGTTGTCAACTTACATCATTTTCTAACCCTCCGGGTTTGAAGTAAAAAATAGCACACACACACACGCGGGCGGGATCGTTGATACCGAATGCCTAAAGTACCGCAATTTTTAAATAACCACTACACCACTTCCCGCAAACGCTAATTGAATTATAATCACAACTCCAATATGTATCACCCCGTTTTCGTTGTTTGATCACACACGCACTCAAAATTTCACTATGAGTTAATAGTAAGTATCGCAAACTTTACAGTCGGTTCTTTAGCAGAGATCTCGCTGGGGGGTGGGGAGGTTTACGCGCAGCAACACGTAAGAAAATCGATCACGCCGTAGTAAAACCACATCTCTAGGGCACCACTGCCGAACCGCGACTGAGGCGACTGATAGCAGAGGCCAAGCGATATGAACCGCCTAATATACTCCGCGTACCGACTACGAGAGGTGGAGGGAGGGGGGACGTACCGGCGTCCACAACGACTGCACGCGGTCTACCCGCAGCACAATAGACCCTTGCCACTGCGTCGTCGTGGAACGCTGGCCCTACGGCATATAGAGCGCGCGCGCTCTGCCCTGCTGGCAAATAATCACTCAATCTCAACCTCTCCATGTTCCAGCAGTGCGTTGGATCGCTGCCGTCCGGTTGAAACGATTTTTGAGTGGCACTCACTTACACACAGCTTGGTTGGTTGGAAACATCGTTTTAAAGTGCTTATAATTCATAGTAACAAAATAGCAAACAGTAGTGTTTTGCGATTGGAGTGGAATGATTGGAGTATCAATGCTTGTGATGTTGACAGAATACAACGTAACGTTAGAAGGTGTCTAGAAAGTGTGCTGAAATGATTTGAAGTATTGCAACCGATCATTGGTTTTGACAAAATTGCAGAAAAAGGATGGAAATACATCATGCCTGTGGTGTTCTACTCAGGAGTCTCAACACGAATGATTGTTCTCTTTATTGATCTCTTCACGCTTGTCTTACAGGGGTTTTCAATAAAGTTTGGACTAGCAGCATACTGTTTTGCATTGTCGCAATAGATTCTTAACTAGCATCTACTTTAGACTTTAAGCGATGGATTTTTGACTAGGAGCATTTGATTTCAGCAGGCCGGTTGCTGGCGCGGCGTGACTAGATTGTTTTAACGGTTATCGGTAGGATATGTATAGAAAATTCGGCAAATTTCGGTTAAAACAGCTTTATATTCACTCATAAAATTCATTTTTTTTTCTTTGGCTCAACAACCGATGTCGGCCAAGGCCTGCCTGTACCCATTTGTGAGCTTGGCTTTCAGTGACTAATTGATTCCCCCCCATAGCAGGATAGTCAGTCCTACGTATGGCGCGGCGCGATCTATTTGGGGATTGAACCCATGACGGGCATGTTTTTTTTCAGTATGTATGTTAGACCTTCAGATATTGTTCAGATGTTGTTAAGTCGTACGAGTTGACGACTGTACTACGAGACCGGCCGCCATAAAAAATTCATTATAGTCCAAATTTATAGTAAAAGGGTCAATAGTTAGAAAATTCTTTGAAAAATTCGCTCACCGTTGATCTATAGTTTGTACAAGTTTACGCTCAGCTGCTGGGTAATCTACGCTCTCTAACCTTACCATACAACCAGACATTTGGAGTCAATTTCACCAAGTGAAGCGATTGTTTTTGTATGGACTTCTCATTGAATATCATCATATGTAATATATTTTGGCTTCACAGTGCGACGCTTTTTGGATGGTCTGTCTGGTTGCACGGTTAGGATGTGGTCATGGTAACGATACTACACTACCTTTCAATGAAAGATCAGACCCGATTCATTTGAAGCCTAAAGTTTAAAAAACTCTCATTCCATTATATCTTCATTTGATAACCAATAGAGACAGAAACTATTTTTTTAATTATAGGACAAGCTGATTCCAAAACGGTATCGCTCGTTAGAATGTGACGAGTAGTTTTTGAGATATGGCCACTTTCGCAAAGGTAGCTCATGCGGCAAAGTACCGGCAGCATGAGTTCCGTCACTCAGAAGCATCACTGAGTTTTGCCAACAGGGTAGCCACCAAGAGGATGCTGCCGGAGGATCGTTGAAGATGCTCGTAAACATTGGCAAGCGTGTGTACTAGCGTTCTGCACTAGCGTGTGCCCAAATACTAGGTTAAACCGTGCGATCTCTCGCGACACAATCAAAGATAATTGTTTCGGAGACAGCATATTAATTATCTCATTGACGCGAAAGCGAACGCGCGAACGCTTGATCGATTGGCAGAATTTGATAAGGTTTACGAGGCGTTTATTTATTTCGCGATTGCACATTGATTGGTGCAGAAAGTTTTGGGAATAAATTTGTTTTGATGGTGCAGGTTTTTGGTCCGTATGGGGCCGGCATGATGTATTGTAATAAGGTTTGCGCGCCTGATGATGACAATTGATGGCAAATATCCCCACCCACAGTACGTTAGGTTCGAAGGATTGCGTAAGCAGATATTCGCAGATACAAAATATTTTAAATTCTAATTCTATATCGAAGGGAAATCGCTCTTCCTACTTCCGAGATGGAACATGATGTGTCTGGAATCACGTGATCTAAATGTGTTAGCCTAAATTTCTTTCAATCAACAATAAACAATTCACTTCAACAGATCGACATTCTAACAATTAATTATGCGAGTTAATTATGTGCTAAGTTATATGTGTTAAGATGTAAAAGAACGACATGAATTATTAATTTTAGTCACAATGATGTTATCATTACAATACATTTTCTATGCACGAAAGACACGAATGAAATGCAATAAAAGATCAATCGATCGGCACTCACCAGGTAAAATGTTTCCACGTTGCACGACCGGTATTCACCAAACTACCATATTCATATTTACTATGAAAATCTTTAATTTGTATGAAACTTGAAAATGCTTGTTCGATCACAAAATAACTCACAAAACTCTCTGTTTTTATAGGCGTCGGCTTTTCACCTTTGCCTTGTTTACCTTTCCGTCGCAACCGCCAGCGAAGATCATCAATACACGATCAGCTGTAAATTAGACTGTCAATCGGAAGATTTGGCCCATTGCACACTGGGCTGAGTGAAATTGCAATCATAAGCACGAAAATTTAAATTAGGCTATTTTTGTTTGTTTGTTCACGGAAAGTTTTGTTTTAAATTAACGGTATTATGCTGTACATTTGAATGTACACAGTCAACTATGAATCAGGATTAATTGATAAATAAAAACAGGAATTTCTAGGAGCTATCATAAAGCTTTAAATTAAAAAGGTAAAATTGATAAATTATTAATTACTAAAATTAATCAAAATTGTGTACCAATAATTTATTGTAATCTATATGAAAAGGCAAAGGTATCAAAAATCAAGTAAAAGTAAAAAAAATATTCAAACTAATTTTCAACGTATCAACATGCCAACGCATCAAAATTGAAACGTGTGTACAATATGGCGGTTCGCAAAGCGCCATGATCTTACCTTCTTCTCTACACACCGTACCGTGGTTTACACGCGACGATTGGAGTTCAGTTTCCCAAATGCAGCCACCAAGAACGAACGTACTGAAATTTTGTGTTGTGCTCATAAAAAGGTGAAAAATGGATTAATCGCCAGCTGCAAAGCAAGCGCACTACGGTGCCCAAAGTACACCCAACAAAATGCTATTTAACACGTTGTAAGTATCGATAAATCGCTCCATTTTCAGTGCAGCAGCAGCAGCAGCACCCACCGAACAGTGAGAAGCAATAGGGTGTTTTGTAGGCGAACGGGTGTGAAAGGAAGGGGCATAGGGGTGCGAAATATTTGCTACTCAACATACACATGCCCATTGGCCCCGGGGGCCGTACGCGTCATGGAGAAAAGGGTGGGCTGAAACTGTGCGTACCGGGAGGGCGGAGGGGTGTGTGTAAACTGCAATCAAAAATGCAGCAATTTTACCCGCTTAGCGTAATCGCACCGTCACCAAACGGGTGTCAAACGGAAGGAAAACAAAGCGCCCATCGAACGATGCCGGAAATTTGGGAAAAGCGAGGGAAATTTATTTCGGTCGAGAATGATGTAATGCCCTATGCGCGTGCTTGCAATTCATGTTGGACGCCTTCACTCCCCTCGGGGTGGTGTTAGTGGCCCGTTGGACCCAACACACCAGGTGTGTGGCGAAAAAAGCACGGCCTACTCGGCCTATCGGGGAAAAGAAAAAACTGGTTTGTGGTCGACATTTTAACGGGTTAAATAGATTGATGGGTGGGGGGTGTGTTGCACTTGCTAGTTCAACGCGGTGCAGATTTTCTTTTTCTTATGTTGACCTACTTTTACCACGGCTTGTTTGAAGCATGGGTTGGAGTTATTTTTTGTTGTAGAGAGTAAAAATATATGCTCCATGTGGTGGAGTAGCGAATTTCACAACGTTTCGACCATTGCCCGATCGGCCCGGCATCCGTGTATTGAAGCGGGTGACGTGATGCTGCCATTAGCGTCACATATTAATGCTATGCGAATGACGAAGCAATTTTGCCGTGATGCTCTTATACCCACATACACACACCCCTACAGACACATACAAATATGTTGCACAAACACGCACAGCACATTTCCTGATCTCTAGCTGCGAGAGCATGAGTCATCGTCATCGCATTAGAAGAGACCCGCGCGGTACGTTGCCAGGTAACCCACCTGGGGGTTGGGTGAAATCAATTTTCTTAACGTCGAACCCTTGTAAGCGGTCGGTGCGGAATGCGAAATCTTATCGAAAACGAAACGCTGTTTATTTACTGTCGAGTGCGATGGTACGGCGATAAGAGATATGCCAGATGCAATAGTATTTGTTTTGTTACTTTACGCTGCCTCGATCATATAGTTTGATTGTGAGGTAATTGGTTATGGGGGATTTTTGCGCTTTCGCCGTGTTCAACATGGGCTGAGCCAAGTGTTGCACTGTTAAATGAAACCCTTCGATGTCTACGCTAGCACAAACGCTGATGGTTTTTATGTTTTCTGCTTTCCTCCAACTTCCAGCGCCGTCATGGCACCCCAAACCAGCAAAATGATGTC
This sequence comes from Anopheles coluzzii, assembly GCF_943734685.1. NCBI lineage: Eukaryota > Metazoa > Arthropoda > Insecta > Diptera > Culicidae > Anopheles > Anopheles coluzzii. The sequence goes on along the minus strand of NC_064671.1, from coordinate 20,306,858 downwards.
CCCAGCGACGGAGGCCACCGATTTCGTACAAGAACAATTTTTACCATCATCCACCATCATTGCCCAGGAGCAATTTAGCGGAACATTAACATCATCATCGACAAGAACAACATCCAACTTCCGCACCAATGCAGTCCGCCTCCATAATGGATATGCTGACGACGCCGACCGCCTTTCCCTTGAAGATCGATTGGGAGGGCAAGATGGAGCCGGCGTCTCCATCCGACTTCTCCTTTGCTAAGGAGGAGTCCATTTTCGACGACACCTACGATTACTGCAAAGGTGTGTGTTTTTCGTGCACTGTCAAATTCGAAGCTTCAAGCAAACCAAACAAAACTCACTTCAATTTGCTTTTTTCTCTCTCTCGTTTGTTTCGTTTTAGAAGACCTGTTCAATAATGCTCTCATCGATTTAGAAACTGATTTTAAGCCGGAACCATCGGTACTAGTGGATGGTAGTTTTCTGGAGGTTCCTCTTGAAACGCTGCCTGAAGGTAGGACAGGTTTTTTTGTGTCTTTCTGGGGATAATGGGTGCAAAATTGTACCATTGTACTCTTAACAGCAGCAAAGGTTTGTTTGTTTGCGTTGTTATGTTTACACTTTACGGTCACGTTTTGGAATACGTTTGTTTAAAAAAAGACGTTTTCTTTTGTATAACGAGGTAACCTTGTACTGAGGGAGCTGAAGAATCAACGTCCAACTACGTTTTGTTTTCGTGCGTTGCCAAGAATGGCCATTCCGTTTTTCTTACCTTAGACTTGTGGCAATGGGGAGGTTTTCTACGACCCAAAAGGGATAGCTTATCCTCTTGAAGAAACAAGAAATGCTTGTCTTCCGTAACAAAAGAAGCGATAAGAAAAGCATCGCGAAACTTTTGAAATTTTATGACAAACTAGAAACACTTTTTTAGATATCTGATAGAAGGAAATGGTTACTTTCCTATTAAGTCAGTTAAGTCAGTAATTATTTACTGCAAATACAATAATCGATCGTTCTGCCTGTTGCCTACTGTTATGAAGGCCAGTTATTAAACAAAAAAATATACCTAAACTTGGTTCTTTTAACCTTAAACAATGTCCATTATGGACGATCTATGGCTTGTACGTAACTATTATACATAACTAGCTGGCCCGGTAAACCTAGTTTTACCCCACATTTTATTAGTTGCCGATTAAGTATTTGAAGTTGCAAATTACTTATCCGGCACTACAACCACTTTGCTTTGTTTACACTTGCGAGTTTAACATCAGTAACCAAACATGTTTATGTTACAATTATTAAAGCAAGCATATTTGTTCGTTTTGGAACATCAAACAGCAAATAGGACAAAGCGAAATAGCATGTATTTTTTAATTCATTATTCCCAAACTAAAGTACTCCATCTCTGATTTGTCATTATGGATATTTGTGACAGCATCGTAAACCGCTAGGCATTTCACAGCGAGTGTAAACCGCACCTTACACCGACTGTCAAAGTGCTGTATACAACAACAACAATGATGTCCTTTGTATGGGAGTTAGAAAATTGCTAATAAATTAAGTTTAGTGCAACTTCTGAAAATGATGTGAGTCTTAAAACCTATTCTCATACCACCATAAGGTGTGTGCAAAGTTTCGTTGAAAATGATCCAGCCGTTTCGGAGTTTGCTCGCGACAAACACCGTGACACGAGATTTTTATATATATAGATTAGTTATTGATCTAAAATTATGCCTTCTGTAGCTTAAATTCTCATCATTGGGCTGGACTCTCTATATGCCATATACATTTTGTGCAATAAGTTCTTCTGAAACAAGAAATTGACGTTGCTCTCAAAACTCCCTGGCTATCTGAGCATTCACGATGTATTCATTTATATTTTATGTAAACCTTATCAATTACAAATACAATGAATATTGCTGTTTCGATTTTCAAACAATTAAATCCACATTAATGCTGATCAGCTATGATCTTTCAAATTAGTGGTTTTAAACCTTTTTGCAGCTTTTTCCCCAATGTAGGGCGCATTTAGGATTTCATTCCCCACTCACAAGATCATGAGCATGGGGAGAGCGTTGTAACCCAAGGTATTAGGCGAAGATTTGATCAAAAATCCCCCCCCCCGAAAACCGCTGCTTTAAATAAACGACTATCAGCAAAGGCTGAAAGGTTTATGTTATCGTTTTGTATAATCAATATCTGATATCTGAAGCTATTGCCGTCGAAAATGAAAAAAAAAACCATGTAAGCACAATAATGCGGATTATTTTGCAATTATATTTCTTCCGTAATGCTAATTGTGTTTATCACTTTATCGTGTTTAACATAATCATTTGAGTTACCATTTGCTATCTCACACGTTGGTTGTGTGATGGCGTTGTGAGCTGACTGACTTGATAAGATGAAGAGAAAATCACGATTATTTGATTTTAATCTTTAATTTCTATGATTGTCTCTGTAATGAACTGCAACATGTAAAATTGACTTTCGAATGAATTTATCTTTGGCATTAAATTCGCATAGATGTGTGAAATGTTGATCGACATTAGTAGTTCCGATCAAGAAGTCAAGATAAGATACTAATGTACCTAATTTTTAATTTAGTTTTAATAACATAACAAAAACATGAATTAATCTGCTGAACGTTCATGATACATATTTGATCTTCTATACAAGTAAATCTTCACAAAAGTCAGTAATGGGCAAAACATTAAATCTACTTTGTTCATTAGGTCTAATAACGGTTTGGAGAAAAAAAAAACGTTACGATTAACTTCAATTGAAACATTTTTTTACATTTGGTTATGGAAAATCCTGTAATTAGTAAATTATATGCCCTCTATTCCTTCAAAGACACGAGAGGTTTGAAGTAAAAAAACAGACAGACACGCACACACAAAATGGAACAAACTCTTCCATGAAGCAAAAACCTGCTCCATCACGCATCATTATTAAGGCTGTGGTTTTGTGGTGGGGATCAGTGTGCCACCCCGAGAGAGGATGATTCGTTTCGATCGCTTTGTGTTAGTTGGTGTTTTTTTTTTGAGTTCTGTTTTTTTTCCTTTCGTTTTGGGTCGTTTTTGTTTTGCTCTAAGTTTTTGACCCAAGTGGACCCCAAATGCAGCCCCAATGTGCTTTGGAGCTATCAACTTTGGCAATGTTACTGCGAGCGTTCGATGGCTGTGTATGGGTTGGGTGTTTGTGGGTGTGTGTGTGCGTGTGGGCTCGAATCAGCTAGAGTGCGGCTACTGGTTAGCGATATCACGTGACTGCTGCATGATCCACCTAGAAAGGAAGTTGGTTGTGTTCGATTCGACCGGGCTGGGCCGGGGGATTTTAAGTTTATTATTTATGCTTTCGTTATTCCTTTGTTGAGCTGAAGGCGTTATCATTGGAGCGTTAAAATAATGGAACAAGTTTATTAACTTCACTAGTAAATAATTCAGCTACAGTAGTAACAGTAATGTTTTTGAAAAATCCGTTCGCTACGAGCAAATTTGAAGCTTTATAATTTTGAAAATGGTATGATACGTATCTCTGGATCGATTCGGAATTACCGCATTATATTGATAGTCTCGATAACTTTAGCGGTTTCGTTAGGATAGCTGCAATATGTTAATTTATTAGCACTTGATCAATCATGATTGCACGTCTACGCATGTATTGCCAGTTTACTGCAACCGGTTCTTTCAGTGATCGGTCACGAATTAAACAAAATGATCGTTTATCTAACAACCAGTGCAAACTGTGACTGGTTTGAACTGGTTCGTTGCGTTCTAAATAACTTCTACGATCCGCTCCAATGACTTGTTAAATTGCTTTTGTTTTACAGAAGCCCTTGATGATCCATTGAGACACCCGGAAAGCATAACCTAGTCCAAAGAATTAAATATTGTGCTGACAAAGTACGTTTTAATCAGAAGACTTCAACCACACTACTTACAGACACATGTAACCGTATCTAACCTTGACGGGTTAGCTTCCTGTATTGGACGTAATACCGTGCCTGTGTCCTGTCCGGCTGTGTCTGAAACGCGTTCTGCTCTAGCCCGAAGCACGTTTGGGTGGATGCTGATAGCGCGAGCGACCCTTACACACCCGTACACATTGACACTAAGCCGAGCTCGCTCAAAATGCCTTTTCTAGAGGGAGCGTCAACAAAGGGGGAGAGGATTGTTGTTTTGAAAGAAAGCAATACCCTCTCCAAAACCCGTTTCTCGGGACAAACAAAAAAAAGGGCTGTCTTTTTCTGTTCTGTCACGTTCGATGCCCGGTTTGCGATGAGGTACGGAAAGCCCCCGCTTCACGGCCGTACAACCGACCGGCAATTTCCAATCGTCTGGAAATCCCTTTGATTGATTTGAAACGGTCAACAGGAACCTACAGGTTGACGGGTTGGCTGGTGTGAGCAATACCCCGTGGCCGTCAATCTTGGACAGTCGATGGAGCGATGGACAATCCAACTCTTTTTGTGTGTTTGATTTTCTTGCCTGTATGTGTTGTACGCTGTCCTGCTACTAGTGATTTGTCTCAATATCACAGTCACAGGCAATAATATGTCGCATGTTGTCGCAATTTGCATACAACCCTGGTAGGAGCGCCGCCAGCCCGCCAGCCAGCCAGCCAGCCTGCCACCCTTCCACGGTAGTCGCTGCTGATGTACGTTTTACAACGCGCGGTAAATGATAAATAATTTAAACGATTTAATTGAAGCGTGTGATTGGGGATTTGCGTCGTTGTCACTGTCAGTTGGTGTGTGTCTGTGTGTACGGGAATGTCTGTATAGCAAGATTGCCTGGGAGGGGACACCGATGGACAACCAGAGCAGACGACGCTGCTGCGTGTTTGTTGATGGAAACAATTTGTTTTGGTGTCATGTTTTTTAAGCGTGTGAAATTACTTTTTGCTATAAACGGTCGCTCGGTTCAAATAATCTGCTGCTGTTTCCTTCCGGGAATGCATTAAGCGTCCTCACTGAGAGAGCTTTGTGCGCTCTTTCTTGCCTCGGGTGTGATAAGATAGAGGGAAGGTTAGGGCTTAATGTTGTGCCCACACCCGAGATGACCTGGGTGGAGGATGTTTTCTCGCATTCTGGAAAGTAGAATACAACACAGACCGTGATCTCACCAACGCATCATGCAGTCGGAGACAGGGATGATGCACTGAAAAACGAAGTGTTATCGGCATTGGTGGCGATTCGTTGTGGCAGTCAGTGCTAATCTCAGAGAATTGAAGTGATGAGGAGGGTACATTGAGTGATGCGATGTGTACTATAAGGAGTACTTTATTGGGTTTTCCAGGGATCCTCATAGTTGTGGGACACTTCCTTGATTCTATCCTTTTGGAAGTGAACTTTATATGACGGGAATTGGGCTATATGGCACCCTTTTTGGACAGGGTGCCTTGGAAATTCCTATTGGGTCCAATTCCCATGACATAGATTCCTTTGCCAGGTAGAAAGAGTCACTAAAGTGTTCCAAAACTATGAGAACTCCTCGAAAAGCCTGTATAAAAGTATAAAAGTCTGGAGCCCAACTACCGCTTCTTCAATTGCTCGACTTGGGGCGATTCAACGTAAGCTCACGAGATATGCCCTACGCCTACTTCCCTGGCAGGATCGCAATAATCTTCCTCCGTATGCTGCGCGGTGCCGTCTTCTAGGCCTTGAACCTCTTTCGGTTAGAAGACGCAATGCACAGTGTTCTTTCATCGCTGGATTGCTAAATGGCTCTATCGACTCATCGCCTTTGTTGCATCGAGTCGATATCTATGCACCATCCCGAACACTTAGGTCTAGAGAAACTCTACGGCTCGCTCAACCCCGTTCCAGTGCTGGTCGGTCAGACCCTATGTTCCGCATGTCGGCTGTCTTCAACACTGTCTCGGATTGCTTCGACTTCGACATCTCAACTCAGTGCTTCAAGGAACGTCTCCGGCTTTTGCCGTGGCCGCAGTGAATTGCGATGCAAATCTTGTTTTTGCTATGTATTTTTTTTATTGAACTGTTACATCTTAATTAGGCCATACGGCCCGTTGAAGATTAATAAATAATAATAATAATAATAATAATAATCCAATGGAGATATTGGGGAACATAATTGTTAACTCGTTTAAGCCGATCCCCAAACTCATCTGCTTGAAGTCGGGTCATTCCACACAAACACTCATTACATAAGATTCAAATGGAAATGTCAAAGATTTCCTCCCTAATTAGGAACCTCAAGCCCTCTCATCATCCACCCTCCCGATGTCGCACGGGGTTTGTCTCGCAACATCGGAAACCCATTAATTCGCGGTAGCCTCGAATATTTTTACCGATTCCACATGAAAATCCATGGCAAACAGGTGTGTGTTGTTGTCGCCCGCTTTTATTCGGATGACTTTCACTGGGTCTTGGGTGCAGTATGTGTGCGCCCTGGTTAAGTTATTCCGGCCGCTTCCAACCTTCCCTGCATGTAACCAAGCCGTCCGTTGTTGTTGTCCTCAGCCGTACGATATGGCGCGTTGTGATGGGCTTTATTCTCTCTCTCTCTCTCTCTCTCTCTCTCTCTTTCTTTGTGATCCGTTGGACCCGTTGGACCCGCTGGACCAGCTGCGCTTATCGCGGGTCAGCAAAGACGGCAAGGGGTTGGCTGGGGCGGCGCTTACCTCTTAAAATTGGATGGCCATCGTCACCGTCATTAGCCTTCACGGGCCTGAAGAGGAGGGCAGCTACGGGAAAGTGGCTACTCCTCCCCGGTAAAGGGTGGTTCGGAGTCTTGAACAACACCCGGGAAGTGGTGAAACAGGTTCAACTGCTGTTGCTGCTGTCGTCCGTATGTCGTCGATGGCGTTTGCAGACAGAGATACACCGTTTCGGAAGACCGTTCACTGGCCACAAGTGGGGTTTGGTGTTTTTGGGGTGTAAAAACGTGTCATCTACCCAAACGAAGATGCGTAAGATGCTTGCGCACGGAAACAAAGGCACGAAGGAGGATTGCAAGGAATGTTAAAAACAGGCTCTTCGCTGGATGTCGCTGGTGCAGGTTGAGATGAACGCTACAAGGTGGTGCAATTCCATCCCCACCCTAGTACACGCTTTCAGAGCTCATAGCTCGTCCATTAATATTACGAATCGCGAGATTGTCGACACAATGGGCGAGCAACTTGTGCCTCTCATTATATTTTGACCCGTCTTGGCGCTCGCTAGTGGCATTGGTGTGCGTCAAAACATGCGTGCTTGGCTGGGTGCTGCTGGGTGTATTGGTGTGGGATTAGCGGGGGTTGTGTGGTCGTCTTGGTCGTCGATTCCCTCGTCCCCTCAAAACACGGGGGTTGCGCGATAGTATTCGGGGTGTTGATCACTCTCACTGACCACGATGGTGTATGGTTCGCCCGCTCTCCGTTTAGGCTCTCCTGGCCTGGATTGATTGCGCGGGGGTAATACACTAGCACACTTAACACCCTTATCTGTGTGTGTGTGTGGTGGAGCCATTTTGACGGTGGTGTTGATACGCACACACCGCGATGCGGAATGCGTTTGTGTTTGTTTCAGGGTTTCAGCAAAATGCGCCGTCACTCACCCTGCCCTGCTTCGGGGGATGAGAAATCGAATCGAAATCACCTTTAGAACCACCACCAATACCAATAGCTGGGTACTGCTGCTGCTGCTGAGGGTGTCCGGTGGCGGCGGCGCCATCACAAAACAGGCTCAATCAGTTACACTCAGTCGATCGTTTGAGTCGCGTGTCCGCGTGGTTGCGCTAGCGCTTGCGTAAAGCTTTGCTTGCGTTGCTTATTCTTCTGATTGGTGCCGTTTGGTTTGGTGTGGAAGCTTCTGTGCTTTGTTTTTACTTCGGCAGGCGATTATTCAAACAAATACGACAAGTGTTCTAATTGAATTACACAGTTTACGCGTACACGACATTTTTAGAAAGGAAAAGTGCGCGTGAAACTTACCACACCGGAGTGTGCGTGTCCCGTGTGTCCGTGTGGCTTCGGTGAGCGGAGGTGTATGAAGCATAAGAAGGTCGTCCGCTGTCGTCTGGTGTTTGCCGGTGGAGCGATACCAGGACCCGGAAGTTTCATGTAAAAAGTGTGTTTGTGTGTGCGGGATCCTAACCCCTTTTTCGCGCCCTGTAGCAACGGGGCTGGCAAGATTGGGCATACAGTGCTACCGCTACCACCCGTGAGCATGAGCGTCGTGGCCGTCGTTGCGGTGGCCTATCGATACACTTGGAATCGCGAGATCGTGTTCAACTCCCAGAAGCTGGTGAAGAGACGACCGGTGGCGTTGGTGCGTACCGTGCTTGCTGCTGCCGTCTGAGTCCTTCCGAGCGAGCTAAAGAGAGAGAGAGAGGAAGAGAAGAAGAGGGCAATCAAACATAGCACAGTCCAAGGACCTTTAGCACGAGTCGAAACCCCATTACGCTTGTACAACGGCCAATGCTTTTTTGAGTAGGAAAACGCCACGTAAAACGTGCAGAATTAAACGAACACTTTTGTGAATTGAGAAGGAGACGTATATAGGGACAATAATTAAAGAAAGCTCTCTTTTTTGCAGTTTTAGTACGGTTTTAGAGTTATTAAACCATTCTCCGGAGGCAAAGAGGCATTACGAAAAACAAAAACAACAACAACAAACCTCCCCCCAAAAAGAAGAGAGTTAAGGATACACGAAAATAGACAAAACTGCAAAACGAGGGATCTTGCCAATACTCAAAACCACTAACACCCACCCACCCTGTGTGCGTGTGTGTTAAATATTTTGAAATATTTTATTTCTCATTTGGTGTGCGCAAACAATATCTGTGATTGAAAATTGCTGTGTGTTTTTTTTTTATAAATACTTTTAAACAATAATTTGTTTGCTTGTTTTGTTGTTAACGATCATTAGTCGATTTGCTTAAATTTTAGTACGATTTTGTAGTGCGGTAAAGTCTCTCTCAGCGCCGGCGTACACACACAGACAGAGGTTGACTCACAGTCTCGGGGGTTAGTGGGTGAGTGTGTGTGAGCTTTTGGTGGTGTGGCCGCCACGGTTTTGCCGTTTCGTTATCCTTTCTTTATAAGGTTTTGTTGGTACCTTTTTGGCAGCATTAATATTTCCAATTTTTGCCACTCGATTCTTGCCCGGAGGAGAAAGAAATAGCATTAGCGCATTGTCGAAAAACCAATTGTGAAATTCTTTTGTGCCCATATTTTCGAATCCCTGGTGGATATTGCTTATAAGCAGCAGAGGTTTAGTCATAGGAAGCATATATACATTTTTAAACTTTAGTGTGATTGCACTGTTGCGAGATTAGTTTTTAGATAGTAGAAGTAGTCATTAGTAGCACTTGAACCGCGTAAATTAGATTGTTTGTCATTGTTCTAACTCGGACGACGGGAGAGAGAGCAGCAGGACAGGAAGCAATAAAGCAGTAAACACACACATATACAATTCGAGCGGTCTCAAGGAGCCTCTCGAGCAGGAGTGTCTTTAGATACAGACATCGGAAGACGTTCAATTCACTTCGTAACAGGTGAAAGGAAGGAACTTTAGCCATCAGAGTAGGGGATAGACAATAGAGAACGGCTTGTGGGTAGGAATTGGCGGCAGCAGCAAAGCTTCGACAAATCAACCCACACGGCTTACACAAACCCCTTCGAGCGGGGTGATCCCTACGAGATGATGAATGTCTACGGTTAGTATGGAACGCATTCAAGTTAAATTTGCATTTGCCCCCCCCCCCCCCCCCCCCTCCCATGTGTATGGGTTCAAAGTGCTCCCCCGAAACGATATGTAAACACCAGTGTGTTTACCCGTCATAAAATGAAGAAGGCTCTTCGATCGTGCAGCAACGAAACGAAGATTAAACCTGAAGCCATTGCTCCAGTTTGACTCCAGTCCAGTGTGAAGAGATGCGTCGCCCTTTGCTTCTTCTGCAAATGCAAAACAGCTCCACTATCTTCGGTCGGTTATCAGCAAACCGCGGCAGTTTCTTGTGACTTTTGCCTTTTCGCGCATAGCAGAAGAGGCCACAGATGATGAGATGAAGCGGCGGATGCGTTAAGGCCCGATCGGTTTTTATTTTTTCGAAGGTTCGTCGTCACACTCGTCAGCGGCGGCGCGTGCGAGTCTGATAAGTGTGTGTTGAGCGAACCGGGCGGTATGGTTAGGACACACTGGTCGGGAGCGTTATGATCGCAAGAATGAAAACAACACGGCTTTTGTTTCTTTGGGCAGATGGGCCGTAAGGCTGCGAAAAGGCTGATAAGTCAGCACACGCGAACACACACTTCGAAAGAGGTCCGATGCGCGCTGCATTTTGTGGGGCGTTGCGGTGGGGGTTTTGAAGAATGATCCGGTGTGATGATGCATGCACATCTTACTAAACAATACGTCTATCAGGATCAGATTGCACAATGGTGTGGTGTGTGGTTTTGTGGCCTTATTTTAAGTGATTGACATTAGCATTGAGCGCATGAATCTAGAGAGATGGTGCCGCTACAGAACTGCGCAAATCGTTGAGAGAGGAGGGCCCATCTTCGGTGTACGGTGCGCGCGGCAGTTGGTAGATTAGATTCCGTCCAAAATTAGGTTACCGATAGAGGGCGCCCCCCAAAGTGTCTGTGTGTTTGGACATTGATCCAGCACGCCGTCGGTGAGTCCCCCCATCGCCGTGGATGCGTGTGCGGACTGTGACTTATCGTTTTATTTGCTGGTAGTATAGCATTGTGATAACTGTGCCGGGTTGTCCCCAGTGCACATGGGGGGAGTTGGAATGCGTTTTGAACAAGAATTAGAACCTTTAGATGATTGATCTTGATCTTAAACGAATTGTTAATTATTGGTTATTACATTGATTCTTGGTAGCTTATCTTTTAGATGTTTTATAGTTTAACAATTTATGACGTTTTTTTTTTGTTTCGTCTTGGAATTTGTTTCTTTTAAAATATGTATCAATATCATAGATTTGGGGAATTTTGATAATGACTGCAAATTCTTATTTGAATATTTCTTCGTCATAATATGTTATCAATTTGTTTTATTTGATTTTAACGCAATCTTGGATGGTTTTTACATACACGAGGTTTAAAATGTGCATTAAACCCGGAAGTTGTTATTGTTATTCCGCACATTTCCCATACTTCCAGGCATAGGTAAATCACAGTTCTAGGTCTCACAGATGAGATGGGAATTCAATAAACTCACCTCAACAATATCTGTACAGCTCTGTGCGTCAGACTGTTTACTTTACTGCCTATGAAATGGCGCCTGTGTTGCGTAAACTCTATGCGTCAGTGTAAATAATGCATTCAACCTGCGTTAACAGGTTCCTCTCTGCCCATATACACACATCTGTTAAACACCTTCAACTCATCGCTAAACAGTTGCTCATGAATGGACTGTAACGTTTTCCTTACGTTACACTCTAAAGCACGCATAAAGAACGTTGTTTTACTGTTTTACCTGCCTATTGTAATGGGCTTTAATTTTCCCATGCAAAATGATCATGATCATTGAACGATCGAACAGCGGGAGCACTTACTCTTTCCCCATTATCGCGGTTAGGGAGTACCAGTACCCTTGATCGCTTTTTTAATTGAGAATCGTTTTACAACAAGTACCCCACACCCCAGAATGCGGCTGGCTTTAGAGTGGTTATTCCCCACCGGTGTGGAAGGAAACGAAGCTCCTCCTCTCCCCCACTCGTTTAACGTAACAACATTACCCATGCAAATGTGGTGTGGTTAAGTTGCGTGTGTGGGCGTCCATTTAAAGCAGCGCGGCTTAGTACACAGCCGGGCAGCGAGCCAATATAAGCGGCAAAACTGGTGGTCTATTTATTAATCAAACGCCCGACACAGGTTTCAATTTTCTGTCGGTCGATATTCGGTCACATTGCGGCGGGAGTTGGGGACATTTAGCTCACCGACTGCACACACTCGTCAACAGTGACGGTGACGGCAATTGTTCTAACTGCGCGACTTAAGAGAGCTTGCACAAACTGCTTTTAACCAGTTTTACCATTCCCTCCCAAGTGTGGGGTGTTGGTCCCAGGTCCTGTGTGTGTGTGTGTGACACCATCTGCGTAAGAAAGCGAATGTTGCATTGTGTGGAATCTGAACCCATAAAAGCGGAATCCATGAATATACACGACACCACCAGGCAGGCACCACGAACCAACCTGTGTGTCGAAGAGGAAGGAAGGTCTGGAAGGGAATGAAGAAACCGGTGTTCCCGTGCGACAATGAGGAATTGTTTGCCATAGGAAGGAACAGGTTTCGCATCGTGTTAGTAGTGGGATGGATGCACCTTCCCCTCGGAAGGGTTGAGCTGGATCGCCCCGAGGGAGGCCGCCAAACTCTGCCAGCCTTAGAGCGCTTTCCATTCTCCACGGTCAATGAATATTTATATTTTTGTATCGGGTTATATCTGCGCCAAGCAAGTACGCCGCCAGGCAGCAGTCGTTGGGTTTATTCGGTGTGCTACTGCAACACACTCCGGCTTTTGTAATGGAGAGTGGCTAGCCCGGGCGCGCAAAGGGAGTAGTGTGCACGATGATGTGTGATAAATGTTATGGGTTTGTTTTTCTTGCATCTGGTAGAATGTAGACTTTGAAATTGGATGTTTGCGTGGAAAGATTCTGTTCGATTAATTCTATCAAATTTGCAATGCCAGGAAGTGTGCACAAGCAGCAGCACACCCCTGCAACCTCGCCAATGAAGTAACCTTGAAACTTGAAATGCTTTGCCGAATAACAACAAAAAACGCACAAGCCAATGACCCTTTTCTGTTCACGCAGTGCTGCTTTTGAAGCTTAAAGCAAAGCTAAGCCCGCCAAATTTGATGTTGAAGAATGCGAAGTGGAGGAGCTCTGCTGCAGGTGGTGGTGGTGGTGGTGTAGAAGTTATCAATGAATTGACCCGCTGGCCTTGCCTTTCTATTCCTTCAGTGTTTTGGTTCGGCTGCGTGCGAATTGAGGACTTCTGGTGTGTGTGTTTATGCCAAAAGTAGGTCAGCTCGAGCGTGTATGTACGCGTAATGCTTTAATGAGTTCAAGAGAAAGAACAAGTGCGAAGGAGCTAGAGAATGCAACCGATGGCCATAGAGTAGTTTGGAGTGAGTGAGCCAGATATTGTAATGATCGTTATGATGAAATTGTGATTTAGAGTGACACAACAAATCATAAAGAGTCCTTGCCTTGCGAGACAAGTGCATGCTCATTAAAGAAAGATCACATTATCGGGAGGGAAATATGGCATTTTAATCCCTCCTCTCTGTCTACCCCTATATCTCTCTGACCCATCCCATCAAGAGGAGAGTGGTAGTATCGCACGATGTTGTTTTGCAAAACGTGACACTGATATCAAACGACGGTCTCACACAATGCCGCCAATCGCGACCGGTGGCGTGGCGTGATCCGAACCGACCAACACCAATGTTTTGTCACATTGATCTAATATAGGTTTGATTGATCGATCGAAGACGAGAAATGGAGAGAAGAAGACTGCAACGCATCGTGTTTGTGCGTTGTTATTGTGGCAATATTGGTTTGTTTGTTTGAGCAAGCAAAATGGAATGAAAAACCACACAATTCACGTGTGTTGTTCGTGGTAGAAAAGTAAAACGTTTGGTTCGTTGTTGGCTTATGGCCCCAAAAGAAGACCTTGCACCGTACGGAGCGCAATGATCCGGAAATTCGTACCACGAGCTTCCTTGAACCCGGTCAATGCCTTGCTCTCATGCGTGTATAGCACGATCATCGCGGAAAAATCACTTGCATTAGAGTTAAAGTTCTGGAATTTCTGTCTGGATTAGCTCTCACTGTAAAGCTCTGCTTTTGGCCTGGTATTAGATAACGACGGGACTAACGAGTAGCAGCATCAGCAAGCAAACGTTGTTGTCTGTGAAAGCCTAACCTGAACCTTGAACCAACAACACCAGAGAAAGGGGATGGGGGTTGAATGCGAAAGAGTGCACAATCGGCGAGTCGGGAGACCATTGTCCCCGAAATAGATGCCCCCTGCCTGATAGATGTCAGCGGGTGGTGTCCTTCAGTTTCATCGTTAGAAGCGACGAACCCTCCGGCCCGATCGCATTAAAGCTCCATCAAGGAAGAAAGTGTTTCTTTCGCTCTTTACAATGTATTTGTTTTTCTCTCTTTTTTTGTATTTGTGTTGTGTGGTATGTGTCCAGTGGGGGTTTCATTGGCAAATTTCCTATTTATTGTCTTACCCCTGGAGCTCCGCGGAGGAGCTGGTTCAAGATCGTGCACCGTAGGCATCATCATCCCAGGCTCATCGGAGAGACGGGGTGCCACCTATCCCGCGACTACTACCACTGCCCTTGCCTTATCACCTATTGGGTTGGGGTGGGAAGGTTCATGGTACCGATAAGAGCGCAACCCGCCGCCACCGCCGCCGATGATGATGATGATGTTGATGGCAACTTGCGAGGAGAGGACTCGGGCGTCCGTTTGGTGGGGCCCAGGAGTCAGTTTAGTTTGCAGCCGACCGTTAGTGTGTGCGCTGGGTTGTTGTAGTGTGCGGCAACGGAAGGAGACTTCGAATGGGCGCAAGAAGGCTTACCTAAAGGCCCTCCTCAAATTTAGTAGCTTCATTCGGTTGAGCTTTAAATAGAGATTTGAAATAAGCGATCAAGTTGGTGGTGGTGGTGATCAGCATTTGCATCCCCTGTTGGGAAGGATATACGGAAGGAGAAAGGAAGAAGACACTGTTCTGTTCTGTCCCTCTCAAAAAGCGCAACGAGAATCACCCCCACGGTCCACAGAGACAATCTCCTCCGCCGCCTGTGTCAATGAAGATAAACGCTTACGCACCGCTGCTGCACGGTTGTTTGCCGGGTGTTGGAACGCCGTTGTCATCGTTTGCCGTTTCTGCGTCGGTTGCCGCCTGTGGTGGTGGTGGTGCCGCACCGTTCTCGTCGTCGCGCCCAATCTGCGAGAGTTCGGTACACTGCTGCTGCTGCTGCACCGTGTCCCGGGATTGTCGCTGCTGCTGCTGCTGCTACTGTGCCGGTGGGGCGACCGGGGGCCTGCTGCACCGGATCCCGCGGGCCGAATCGCGCGAGCAACGCAAAAGCCTGACGCTGCACATCACGAGCGGAAATGTTTAACTATCACTTTCCCCGCGCAGGTAGGCAGGCAGCGCGATAAGAAAGGAATGAGGGGAGGGGGGGAAGGGAAATCACCCTTTATTTTCGGACGAGATGTGTATTTCGAACTTCTGAATATTATAAGAGAGGGGGATTTGTTGTTGCTTCTCACAATTTGATGCAGAGAAAGTTGGGCTGGCGCTTCTCTCCGTAAAGCAGGTCCGTTTTCGAACATTTAAGTCATAAAATGTAATCTACAACGTGTCCTCCCCGGAGTAACAGTAGGGCACAGAAAAACGCAAACACTCATCAACATGTCAGCAATATCAGCCTTATCTTACCTTATGTTGCTATGCGCAACATATTTGCAGCATAAATGCGCTGCTTGTTGCTAAGGAAAGAAAGGTGCAGAACACCCTACCGTACAGTACAGGTCTGTTCCATCATATCGCAAAAAATCAAACTCGGTCTGTGTGCGTGGAGAGGGGTAAAAAGAGTATCTTATCGGAGCGTTATCGCTTGTGCTCAGAGCGCGGTTGGAAATTGGCCTTAGCGCGATGAGGCGCGAGGTGTGGCGTGACATCATAGTTTGAGAGTGTAAAATGCTCCTGATTATGCTATGCTCTCTTGCCTTGCAAACGGTGGATAGTGTTGTGAGTCATACCGTCTGCAGCATATGGTGTGGTACTCCCTAAAGCACTTTGTTCGACGTTCGTCGCTCAACATTAGAGACGGTTGCGTTAAAATCCTCATTCATTGATTTTGCCAGTCTTAAATATTCCCCTAAATAATTCAACATGTTGACTCTATAGCTTCAATCTCGCACAATCGCAAGCCTAGTTAATCATCGTCTAGTGATAACAAAAATGTCCAAAAGGTGAGCGGAGGGAGAAACGGTTGTAAATTTAGACGGCTGCCGAGCCACTAAAACAACGGTCAAAGGTGGGACCGACGATGCGACGACGATAGAAACAATAGCCGGTTTTATAAACGATCCACTTTTCGGGACGGTCCGGTTTGAGCCGGATCTCGTGCAACGGTTATCTCTCTTGGCTGGTGTCGATTTGTTCTTACGGTCAACCGTATCTGCAAGGTCCCCGCCGTGTTGTGATGCCTTTTATTATTTATAATGCATTGAATTTTGTTGTCGTTGAATGGAAAACTTTTATCACCATCCAATGGAATCGTGATCGCGGTCCAGCTGCTGTTGCTGTCCCGCGGGGAAGAGATTCGAGTCTAGAACGCTCTTTTGACGGTTAATGCACTTGAAAGATAATATTAATAAATTCTTCTTTTTTTTGGTTATTTCTCCCGCCAGATCTATGTTACGATGACAAGGTGAAGATATCGTCCAGCGAGTCCGAGCTGCTTGCCGCCAGCTATGGCGCGTTGCCGACCGTTGTGGAGGATGAATTCTACCCGTTCACGCTGCAGCCGGAGGCGAAGGGCAGCAATGGGGCCGGACCGGAGCTGATGATGGAGTTTGACTGTCCCGGAGCCGGCAGCTTGGAGCTGATGAGCCAGCTGACACCGCCGCAAACGCCGCCCCAAACGACGGCCTTCGGTGGTGTTGTCGGTACCGTCCTGCCCATGCAGACCCAGCTACAGTTGCCGCAACAGCAGCTAGCGCAGCAGTTCCAACCCCTGTATGCTCCACTGTCGAATTCGGAACTGTTGTTGCCGCAGCAGCAGCAGCAGCAGGTTCCGTTCGTCCAGGGCACTAACGTGCTCTCGACCGGCTACTACATCGTGGACGAGTATGCCACAATGACGCAGATCGGTGCTGGTGGCATGCAGCAGCCGCAGCAGCAGCAGCATCAAACCGTCACGATGGAACCGTTGCAGCAAGTACCGGCCGACATCGGGTCCGCTCCGTTCCACTTTAGCGAAACCTACACGCCCCAGCAGCTGAGCGAGATGGCCAACATCGTGCGCAGTCTGCAGATGGACGATGATTCGTTCCAGGGGGGCGATGACGATGACGATTCGTGTGCCGCATTTTCCGAGGCCGGATCGCTCGAGAATGGTGCCGATTCGCTGTCGTCAGCTTCGTCGGCTTCCTCGCTGGTCGCCCACTCGCCCGTGTACAGCGATTCGGCCGAATCGTCCGGATATTACGGTAGCCGGCACGATGAGGCTGCCGCCGCCGACGACGACGACGATGACTGGAGCCCGTCGAAGACGAAGAAGCTGTGCGTCCGGAACGGCGGTGCCGTCACGAAAAAGCGTACTGGCGGCGGCAGCACCACCACCCGCACGTACGGTGGCCGCGCGCCGGAGGAGAAAAAGTCCCGCAAGAAGGAGCAAAACAAGAACGCGGCCACGCGCTACCGGCAGAAGAAGAAGGCCGAAATCGAGGAGATTCTTATTGAGGAGAGCAAGCTGCGCGAAAGGAATGACGAGCTGAAGCGCAAGTCGCAGGATCTGGGGCGCGAGATCAGCTGCATCAAGAAGCTGATGCGCGAGTTTTGCCGTAGCAAGGGTTTGATCTAACAGAAGCAAATGCTAAAAAAGCGATTCAAAACATTTTCCATTTGTAAAACAGTCAAGTAAAAGTAAAAAAAGCAGTAAAAGATAATTATTGTTTGTATCTCTCGTACCCCAGTTATAGTTTACACGCAAAAGCAGTTTTGCCAGCAAAATTAAGCAATATCAAAATCAGGAGCTCAATAAATAAGTCAGAGCTAACGGCAAACTTGGAGAGAGCAGCGCTTCAGAGCGCCACCAGAACAACCATTAAAATACTTACTTCGCGTACCTTCTTCGTGTAGAGAGACAGTCCTAGCGATCGTCGTTATTTTAAACATGCATCCATGCATCTATTCTATATGTCCGAGCCGAAGCTACCCTTTCTTAGGTGAGGTATGAGGAGGACACCTCTATAACGCACCTAAGCAGGGGTAGAAGAGGATGGATCATGATGGATGCATTTTAGACTTTAACAACAACTAAACTCCATATCTTCATTCCTTTCGCGTCGGCTTAGTGTAAGCAGCGCTAACGAATGCGCCGGTCTGATCCCGAGCTCGACACTCAGTTTTAATAGAACACGGTCGTGAGAAGTCGAAGAATCTTAGCAGAGGCAGAGAGAGAGAGAGAGAGTAGAGGGATTCGTAGTCCCATAGAGGAGGTGGCGTTGGTAGTTGGGGGGTGAAAGGCAATCGTTATACCCAAGTGTGCCGGACACTTTGTCGCGCCAATGCCGCCACCTCGGGTTCGTCGTCTAGTTCTATCGATCTTACCCATCATCGACCATTTGCAGTTAATCGTAGGAGAATGTCGGTGAAAATTGCGATTTTCACGTTGAGATCGGATTACGCATACACGTCGTTAGTTGACGCCATTTATTGTGCGGCCGTTTCTGTGTTTTGTTTTTTTGTAAATCCCTCCTCCCCTCCCCGCCGGTGTGGGTGGGCAGGCGGTTTCTGTGTATGGCGTGCAGTGTGATGCTGTGCCGAAGCTCTGCAGAACCGTTTGTCTACCACCACTCCGGCGGGGGAAGGGTTTCTTTCTTTTTTTTTCGTGGCGCAAGGGGATCGTATTGAATTCGGGGAGAAAAACATATGTACAAAGTTTTGTTTTGTCAACAACAGAGAGGAACAGAGAGACAGGATCGAAATTTCACTCAAACTGTGTTATAGATTAGGGTCAGGGAAGGAAGGCAACATTTAAACAAAAAAAAAAAAAAAAGAAACACACACTCTCTTAATACATTTTAAATGCACTGTATTTCATGTTCAAATACGTTTCATTCTAAACAACCATAAGGCACAAATCGGGCAGCGAACGAATTCAATACGATAGTGATGGCGTAATAATACACATAAAAAACATCCAGAAAGGAATATGAAGATTTTGATCACAGAAAATAAACCCCCCCCCCCCCGTTTGTTTATTCAAATATATATATTTTTTATCGGTAAACCCTATACCGAACGGGGAAAGAAAACTGGTTGGCGTTATTATTTGTCTATGTGTTTGAAAGATATTTGCAAGAAAAAAAAAAACCGGCTAAAAAAAACCGTCTAGTTTACGATCATCTCGTCTGTATGCATCTTGGGGGAGGGTGAATTTTTTTTCTTCGCGTTTCAAATGACTTGATCGATGAGATCATCGATCGTGCTTGTATGTGCACTTGGGAGTGGCAGGCTAGGTGCTAGCGTATTGATCGTAGAATGCAACTATCATGGTAGGTTGCTGCAAAAAAGGCCTTAACAATGCAATAATAGAATTAATAATCTACCTAAAACATTCACAAACCTTTTCATTTAATACAAATAATAACAAATTGATTGCTTTTCGAGGCTAAGCCAGTTTTAGAATATCGTTTTGAACTAGGTTTTTTAGAATCGATTGTTTTTAGGCCGTCCACAAGGACAGAGGAGGCGTGGTAGGCCCAAATTGAGGTGGCAAGATGGCGTGGAGGCGTCCGCCATTAAGGCCGGGATAACGGACTGGCAGACGAAGGCGCGAGACCGTGAGCGGTTTCGGAAACTCCTGAGGCAGGCCAAGACCGCAAAGCGGTTGTAGCGCCGGATAAGTAAGTAAGTAAGTTTGTACCATCACCTTTGTGTAGTAGGCGTAGGATACTATGCCTGTGTAGCTGGCCAGAGGGAGATTGTCGCATTAAAGTAGGCTCTGCCACACAACGATGGCCAATATAGTATAGTTAACAACCAACTAAGCTGGACGGCTTTTAATCTCGCTCCTCTGGTTAGGCCTTTTGAAAACACTTGGAACACTTTGGAAGGAATTGTTTCGTTGATTTGTTGCAAGGTAAGGTAAATTTCCCTGTACCTACAACACCCGTTAGCCCGCCTTGTAGTACTCCAGCACCGGCAGGCTCGTGCCCAGCATTATCGACCGTCCGTCCTTCTGGAAGATGTCCTTGTTCCGCTCCAACCAGAGGCTCTTGGTAACGTCGACCGCCAGCAGGCACTTGGCGGTCTTTAAAAACTCATCCATTTCCTGCACGTTCAGTGAAAAGCAGCAGCTCAAATCGAGCTGCTCCAGCTCGCGGGCCGTGGTCCAATCGTTGAAAAACTTGCCCAACAAATTCGGATTGCCCGGTATGGCAAGCGTGCGAAGATGCAGCGGGCGGGACCGTAGAAACTCACCCAAACTTTCGTCGGTCAAATCACACCGACCTAGGTCCAGGTGGTGCAGAGTGGCCAGTAGGACGGCCAGCGGGCGGAGATGCTGCTCGGTAAGGATCGTGTAGTTGATGGTAAGGTACCGTAGGTTGCTGCAGTGCGCCGCCAGATTGTCCACTATGAGCTGCTTAAGCGTTTCGTCCATAATGTAGCCGCCGGAAAAGCGGAACGCTTCCATCGTCGGTCCAAGGCTGGTGAATACGTTGCGCAGATACTCGGGATAGTTGTCCCGCCCGGCCACGCTCCGGTAGTCCAGCTCGAAGTTGCGTATTTTACGCAAATGGCGCTGGCTGATGTACAGGAAGCGTTTGCAGACGGACGACAGCAGCAGCAGCTCGTTGAAGCAGAAGTAGGAAAAGATTTCCATCAGCGAATCTTCGTCCAGCTCGAGCAGATCCATCTTGGCATCGCTGGGCGGGACGGAAATACACACACACACACGGGGAACGGAAACGAATGGCCCAAGGTCACGGTACGGTCTGCGGAATAGCGAATGTGTTTATGTTTACGTTGACAATCATATGATCTGCTGAAGTAGCCACCCCGTCGCGCTGCGGAGACGTTACGCACGTAACGCCTGTGGGTTTGTAAAACCCAAGCAGCATTTCGAACGGCACAAATGTCACACTTGTCGTTACTAGGCGAACCAAGCTCTCAAAAATGCTGGTTTTCGGTATCAATTTTGAGCACGGGGCATAAAGGTGAACATGCTAAAAGGCGGGTGAATATTTATTAGCTATTTCGTTCGTCGAACAAAAATCGTCGCTCATCAGTGAATAATTTTTTTTTTTTTTTTGATATAAAAACTTTGTGGACCGAAAAGTGGTATAGTAATGTCCCAAACGACGCAAATGCCTTCAAAAGCTCCTAGACGAGGTCTAAACGATTCAAGCTCTCAGTCTAATTGCAATATCCCAAGCGCAACAAATCCACTAAACGACTCCTAAACGGGGTCTAATCGACTCCAGCTCTCAGCCTAAAAGGAATCTTAAAATACTCCGTTTAGCAGACGGTAAATGACTGCTGTATTTAAAAAATAACAAAAAGAGGGTGCCGCAATTTTTTGTGAAATTTGGTAGCTAGTGGAGCCATCACAGTTTCGAGAGCATTCGAGTTCTTGCTTTACTGTGAATGATGATCACATTAAAGTAATATATCGCTAGAACTAAAACGGTGCTACAATTGACCGTGAGCGAAACGTCTCACTAAGATCGAGCGACGAAGAACTTGTCGAATTTTGACTGTGTATTAGGATTAGAGGAAGGCGGTCATAGACCGAGTAACCTGAAGAACGATTAGCCATCTGACCATGGTAGCAAGACGTTCTCAACCCAGAGTAGACCAGCAAGTAAGATTATGGCTATCTTGGTAAACAAAATTGAACTTCGGGCTAACTGTATACCTGAAGCATATCGAAGCAACTGGTAGCCAACCAAGAAATTTGGCAGAATTGAAATAGATTTTCATTTGCCACTTACACCAATATTGGGCGAGAAGTCAACATCTTAACAACATATCAATCATGATACAAGTAAGCAAAACGTTCATTGTATAGCCCTGAAAATCTATTTAATTCTAATTAATTGCCAAAATAACTTCATTTTTCCAATTGATATAATGACCTGAGTGATCACAGGCTTTCGAGACTTATAAGGTAACAAGTAGTGGGATAGCCATATGAGATTTGAACCCACGAAGGCCATGTTGAGCGTTGTGTGAGTTGACGACTGTCTTCTTTTTCTGCCTTTTCTTCTTCTTCTTCTTTGGCACAAAAAACGTTGTCGGTCAAGGCCTAGTACCACTAGTGGGGCTTGGCATTCAATGATTTATTGATTACCCTTAGCAGGATAGTCAGTCCTACGTACGGGAGCACGGTCTAATAGGGGTTTGAGCTGTATCACGTCGGCTGTACCATGTCTCAAAATGATTATTGTGTTAAAACAGGAAAGAGAAAAAATAAGAAGAAAATATTTTTAAATATTTTTTATTTCCTTAAGTTTTTTTTTCATCATTTTGAAAGAGCGCCTCCAAACAAATTACTCCCTGTGAATCAGATACGAGCAATCGAGGTGGTATCCGGGTTGGCATTCAGATAAGCCGCAATTTGAGCCTCAAATGGTGTGCCGTGATTCTTGCTTTCTTCTTACTAGTAAGAGTTAGACGGTCGACCAGATGCTTATGCTACGGTTAGAGAAACGAATGCAACCATCAACCCTCACGGGACTACTATACCCACTGTATTAAATCCACTGGTCCCTCAAATTGATAGACCTTCCGCGGTTGCGTTAAACTCGCCACTAAAGCCGTCCTTCAAAATGTTCCATACGTTTCTATTAGCACAGCAGATTTAATATGTATTTCCCAAATATGTGGGGTACGCAAGCTGGTACTTTTGCTTGCATAGATGGTTTTGCAACGACAGACAGCCACACTGCGAGAGATTTGTGTAGAAAACCTACTAAACACTGAATACTTCCGCCTCTTTGCTTGCTACACGATCGCCAATGAAGGTTGAATGACACAATAGAGGATGTATCGCATCGAACGTTGCCACGTTGTAAAGCAAATGAAAAAGCTGTTGTTAACGAATCAGGAAATATACTTGTTACAGCATAACATAATGATTTTAAGCCAAGAGAAGTGTAGCAAAGGTCAATGGAGGAAAAATGGATTCGAATCATTCTACTGTTTTACAAACTTAAATGCCAATATACAAACTGTTATATATTGCAAAATATTTGCATTTTGTAGAACTGTTGTTCTTTAATATAAGTGCTTTATTATTGTGCTTTATTAACTCCAATGGGACAGAGTTTATTTTTTCTTTAAAAAATCTAATTTTCGGTGAATATTTATCAGCTTCGAAACGTTTAAATTTTTATTTTTCTTATCCAAAAATATTTTGCATTTATAACATTTCAACTACTAAACCCGATCGAAAAGGATGTTTGTGAGAATAAGACAGTATACGCAAAGAGCTGTTTTTCAAGTGGAGTGGTTTTTGTGTTTGTTTATCTTGTATGGTGTCCAAATGCTTACCGAAAAAAACAGATCTTGTTGCTACCACGCTATCCTACATTGACGCGGGTCGTTCGGCCGACATATGTTAGGCCTGTGTGAAAAAATATCGATACGGAAATCTTTCTGGACGCCTAATACAAACACACGGAAGCTAAATTCTGTACTTCCCATATCATCTGAGCAAACACTACTTGGCCGAAAAGCTGTTAAACTTACTCAAAAAACAATTTTGGAGGACATCTTTTTTTGCTGGATGTAGTATAAAAGCATAGGCTCGGACTTTTCGAACGATCATCAGTTGACTAGTACCCAACGCTCAACATACAACCGTCACCATGAAGTTCGCTCTTGTTCTACTTGCCCTGTTCGCGGTGGTGTGCATCTGCCAGGCTTACCCACAGCCTGCCGAGGATGCGAACGCTCAGGGAGCACAGGCATCTCAGGGAGCTCAGGCATCTCAGGGAGCTCAGGGACAGGAGCAGGCTGATAGTTCCAAGTCCGAGGCCGAGATCATCGCTGAGCTGAAAGCCAACCCGAAGGGACGCTTTTGGGGAGCGCTTGCTGGTATCGTCGGTAACCTCGTTGTAAACTGGATCAACCGTGGATAAGTAATTAAAGCAACGATAGAAACTTACATTTCAGTCTTCACTCTTTGAACGATAGTGCGATATCACTTTACTTCACACATAAAGGCCGGGCTACATTGATCGTACTCGCAAGTGTAATTTCGATTTTCACTAGCGCATCTGGCGGCGGCTGGTGGAAGCTTTTTTTGGTCATCGAGGGAATAGTCATGCCGAATCTCAAAATTAAGTAGTTTTTTTTTTTCGTTTTTTGATGCGAAAACGGCTGAAATACTTGCACAATATGTTTGTCTATCATTTACAAAGCTTTTCCAGTCCAGTTAAACTAAAAAACATGGAAAAATACCATATTTTCTGGAGCGGCTCCAAATTGTTTGGCAAAATGCTTCGGTCAGCCGCCGCCAGATGCGCTAGTGAAAATCGAAATTACACTTGCGAGTACGATCAATGTAGCCCGGCCTTAAAAAATTTTCGATTGACTGTTCCTGCATAGTTTTCAATTTGTCGTTTCTTTCCTAGAAACTGAAATCGGATTTGATTTTAGTTACAAGTTCTTATACAAATGCCATACAAAATGGGACATATTGAACGCATATGTGCTATCGTGTAGACACAACTCAAAACAGTAAAATAAATAAACAGATCTTGTTGCTACATCGCTAGCTTTCATTGACGCAGGTCGACATATGTTGCGTTCGTGCAATAAAAATCGATACAGAAATCTTTTTGAACACGTTATACAAATCCACGAATGCAAAATTCTGTGCTTCTCATACCATCTGAGCAAACTCTACTTCATCGCAAAGCTGTTGTGCGCTTTGGAGGACATCTTCCCTTGCTGGATGTAGTATAAAAGCATAGGCTCGGGCTTTTCGTACGATCATCAGTTGACTAGTACCCAACGCTCAACAATAAAACCGTCACCATGAAGTTCGCTCTTGTGCTGCTTGCTCTGTTCGCGGTGGTGTGCATCTGCCAGGCTTACCCACAGCCTGCCGAGGATGCGAACGCTCAGGCACAGGCATCTCAGGGAGCTCAGGGACAGGAGCAGACTGCTAGTACCAAATCCGAGGCCGAGCTCGAGGCTGAGCTGAAGGCCAACCCGCAGGGACGATTGTCAATTTTCACCAAATT
Source organism: Anopheles coluzzii (assembly GCF_943734685.1). Lineage (NCBI taxonomy): Eukaryota > Metazoa > Arthropoda > Insecta > Diptera > Culicidae > Anopheles > Anopheles coluzzii. The sequence continues at coordinate 20,281,905 of NC_064671.1, read as the reverse complement.
TATTTTTGACATCATTGCAGGCTGGATCAGCCGTGGATAAGGAATAAAAGCTCACTAAACATCAACACTTTCTTTATTTGTTCAACATCGTTCAGTGAAATATTCGTTGCTGCTTAAATACTTTGAACGATAGTGTGATATCACTTCACCTCTTAAAAGGGTTTTGCAAAGTAAAAGTTTAGAAATGATCCTACGATTGATTGACTGTGTCCCAAATATAAATCAGTCGTATTCTATTCTTATAATCGAGTCGTCTCGACCTCGAATTCTGTGTATTCATTTGTATGGAAAAGTTCACGTTGGAGTTAATTTTCTCGACTCGAATCGAATGTCTTACTATTTTTAAGAATTATTCGAAATTGCTTTGTAACTTAAAGATGATTCCGATCCGGTCTGGTCGTACGACTTCACAACATGCAGCACGTAGGACTGACTATCCTGCTAGTGGGGATAATCCAAAAGTCACTGAAAGCCTAGCCCAGTAGTGGTACAGGCGCAGGCCTTGACCGACAAAGATTGTTGTGCCAAATAAGAAGATGTTTCAAGTCAATAAATTGTGAGATCAACTATCACAGTTTTGAGGAATGGTTGATCAATCATGGAATGGTTCAAGCACAAGTGAGAAAGTGTCAATAATTCGTAAGATGAACGCAAAATCATTTGGGGACTGCAAAAATATTGGAGAACCCAGTAGTATAATGTTGCTAACGGTAGATTATTGAATGATCGTTAGCTTTTCAAACGTTTTTATGACACAACAATTCTTCAGAAAAAGAAAAAAAAATAGGCCAGACAGAAAAATAGGCCAAAAATAGGTTCTGGCACAATCGGACATGACATGATAGGTTCAAAATTTGACACACATCGCCTCGAACATGTCAAATTGCTTACGTTTTTCATGTTCGATGTCGTGTTCGATTGGTGCCAGAGTGCCGGGTGATACAGTATAAGACTCATCTGTACTCATCTTCTACTTGGTATAACGTCCTACGAGGACATACCGGCCTATACAGAATTTCGAGACGTATTCAGTACCACGCAGCCGGATAGTCAGTAAAAGTCCTCGCTACGGAGGGACGAGTTCATTCTAGATTTGAAATTATGACGGACATGTTATTGAGTCGTGCGAGTCGACGGCTGTACCACGGGACCGCACCTTCACATGATCCTGCATCTGTAGAGGTTTCAAAAGGTTGAATTCGAACAAAATTTAGAGCGCACACAGTATTAATTTGACCCAAATTCAGAATCTTTCCAGCAAAATAAATTCAAATCTTCAACTGGAGTCATTCAAACGTTAGGATCCAGCGACCCACTCCAGACATAATGCGATAGAGATCTTAAAGTAAAACATCTCCATTGAAGAAAGCTTTGTTAAACATCATAAATGCAACATTTGTAGAAAAATGAAATATTCAATTGCCACTGGCACTTCCAAAGCTGTTTTGACAGAATTTTCGCTCCGTTCCTCCGCTATCTCCATTCAACGAGCGAACGAGTAGTCGGACAGCAACAAAAGAATTCAGCTGCAGCACGGCATGCTATGATTCGTTAGCTCGTCAGCATTTCGATACAATCCACCACCACCAACACCACCATAACAGAGTTTACGCCAGCGATGCATCCCGATGCTCCCCCGGATGCATTCGAAGCATCAGGTGGTGAATGTAAAATTCAATATTGTATCCATCCCGGTCGCTGGGGTTACGCCTGTGATGATGTTGTAGGGTGAAATTGAAAAACTAACGCAATTAAAAGATGAAACCGGCGCACTGTAAGTGTACGAGGCGAGGGTAACAGAGTTAAACCATTTCACCACCGTGGTCACCGTAGCCAGCTACCAGCTCCGGCTAGGGGTCGAGCCATAAAGCTAGGCGAGCATAAAATTGACCAAAACTGTTCGCACAAAGCGATTAGTACGGTTGGTAGTCAAAGTGGTAAATGACTCTTTTATTTAGAGTCGACAATGGTATCGCTTTGAGGGTTTGCCCTCGGTACGGCAGTTATTAGGAGAGTGTGACATCGTTTATCCATTTGTTGTGAGCTAAATAGTGATTACATGCTATTGTTTATCGATTGATTGTAGCCATTTCATGAGCGATAAAATGAGCATCTTAAGCGGGCGCCTACAATGATGTATGGGATGAAGTGAGACGATTTTTTTTAATTCGATACAGGGTTTCCCACGATTTACAGCTGAGTTCCAGTAATGTTTTGGGTGCGCCTCACGATTTAGGCACCGTATCGCATAGATTTTTGGATTGATTTCATGGTTTCATTCCAATCATCCCATTGCAAATCAATAGAAATGATAAAAAAATTCTGGCAATCGGTCCATGAATAGTGGGAAAGTCTTAGGAAAGCCTTGTAGATGTCACAATACTGGTTAGTAATGAAAAGATACAAAAATCAATAATCATAAGTTTGCCTACATTTTATGTTTTACTTGCCTTAATTTAACGGTCAGAGCTCCTGAAGTTATGCAAACATGACGCTGTTGTCCTAATATTAAATATGATCTCATTTATGTACGTAAAATCAGAACTATGTTAGAGAGTACAATCAATTAAACAATAACAAACAAAACGAACACTCGGGAGCTATTTGAAGCTATAATTAAAGCCTCCCACTTAAACATGTACGCAAACGAAGCCATAAAAAGGAATCGATTATCCTAGCGTACTGGTTTGTCTTATAAATGTTTGTCTCACTGTGAGCCTTGGAAGCTGTTTTGTTGAACAAAAACTACTAAGTACAAGTTAACAAATAAGCCAATGTGATTACTAAGGCTTCGTTTTTATAACAGGAACTATACACCAATAATGATAGAAAATGGGTTTAGGTAGGGGTAAAAGTTGGCAACAGAGAGGAGAGTAAACCTTAAAGACAGGCATTCAAGCAGTAAAATACGTCACACAAGTTGTTTTCCTTAAGGACATATAGGTTATATTTTGAATCAAATTCTGAGCAAAACATAGTTTCAAATCAAATCAACTAAATTTCTGAGCACATAGCGTTTGTATCAGTATTATGTTTTAAAACACAAAAAGTACCGAAAGCTTTCATTAAAACAGTGTTAAATGGTTTGTTAACAAGAAATCTGTTTAATAATCGGTCACCTAGAGAAGCGACAGCGAATCCTTACACTACGGTGGCACCCTGCTACCCTTTTTCGAGCCGTCTGTTTGCTTGCCTGTGATTCATTATTTCCCCAAATTCCATCACCACCATGGCGCCAAAGGACATTATCAATCGTGACGTTGTTTGCCTAAATCTTAGTACGCTTCTCGCCCTCAGTTTCGGGCTGGTTAAAAGGGGTTAGTTATGTTTGAATGTAGCCACGCCATGGCGGAATAGGAAGGGGAAGAACCAAAACGAAGGGTACGGGCGACAGGGGGAGCGGTATTGTGAGGTCGAGAAATTGAATCCCTGCTAAGTCGATTATTGTGAAATTGAAACTTCATTGTTCGATGCTAATTAGCGATCCAGTGTCCGTTTTGGTACGGTTCGCCCCATGGTGCCCAGTGCTAATTGATTGCGGCAGTGCTGGTAGTGCTGTTGGTTTGGATATTGGTTGTGATCGGACGGCACACGGCCGGGACGCATGATTGATGACAATCGTAGGAAAATTATCCACCACGCTTCACCATTCCATGACTACTGTGGCGCGTGTGGCTGAACAGGAATGGCCACCGAGGAGAAGAAAGGCTGTACACGATAACAATTTGATGTTGGCCGCTTTGGCAACTGGGAAGTGCAGATAGAACAGGGTCTGGTGGGAAGCTCCTTGTGGAAATAATAATAATCAAAACCCCAAATTCGTTTGGCTAGGGATTGTTTTGAATGGGTTTTGTTGTAAACCGATTGCCTTTGATTGCGGTAGTGGGACATTTCGTAGTTAACAGGCTGCTAGTGGAGGGTAATGAGCAGAGTGTAATTTTAGTCACAAATAGTGTGGTTTCCAATTAAGCGCAAGCTTTTCAGCATTCTGAAACGAAATTAAGAAACCTTTTTCAAACCAGAATTAAGCCAAAAGCACCAATTATATTAGTGGGCAAATTAAAACAGCTTCTTGACAATTGTTCTTAAATCGTTTTATTTTGTTACTCATTTCACTGCATTGTTTATGAAATAAAGCGTATTTTTGCGGATGTCTACAATTTTCTGCGACTATCTACAATTTTCATGATGTTGAGGCTTAACTATTTGCCTTCCTTTAGCGTGTCTTGTTACACGCCTGAAGGTATGCAATGTAACCAGCAAACATTGAATCTAGCTAAAAAAGCAAGGATACAACCACTCAGCATAATTTTAGGCGCTTTAGGCGCCTATATGCCCAATTTTTGGCTCCAACACAGCTACAAGATTTGTTAGCATTATATTATATTTCTTTTCAAGTTCATTAATTGCTATAAACTTTACTCGTTCAACAAATCAACTATTTCATGCGTTCTACTACCCAAAAATAGGAATTCTTCACTATTTAAAACATTTTACTCATATTTTTGTTACAGTGGAAGTTGCTCTGTTTAGTGTTGCTAAATCAAACGCTTGATACGAACTAGCAGAGAAAGCAGTCTCTCCTTTCAGTAGCACTTGGGTGCGCTACTTCAATTACCACGGTCCCGCTCGGTCCAACGAACCGATAATTGAGTGTCGAATTTTCATAACTTAATACATTCGATCAAAACGCCATAAAGTGACTCTGTCCGCCTCGACCCCGGCGGTTCAGTATTTGACTCACGCAAGCTAATCTCATAAGACATCAATTCAACTTCACCGTCGTTGCAGTACCACTCACGTCACCGGAGCCGCACTATAAGCGAGTGACTGCAGCAGTGACTGCAGCGAGGATACAAACCAGCGGAAACTCCCTTGCGCTAAACCGATAGGAGCAACTTTTTTCACAACGCACACAGAACGGAAAGTCTCACTTTTCATGTGCAGATTTATGAAGTTTCTAATTTCTTTCCCCCCTCGCACCAGCCAGTGCCGGGCTGGTTAGTTATTTTTTATACGTTTCTTTGATTTTTATTCACCTCCCATCGTGACGCGACTCGACCCGAAGGCGGGGTGCATCATGCCACTAACCGCATACTCCATAACCGTCGCTGTGTTGATGATGGAAGCCCGCTTCAGCTCGGATAATCGGAGTATCGGGTGGGCCAGGGAGATGGTCCGCTTTCCCGTCGGTTCGTTTTACCAGCGCGAAAGGATATTCCCATGCCGTGCCGGTGGGTCGAACAATAATAACGCATCAACGAGAAAAGCTGCGCCAGAGCTCGCGTCACGGGCACGGGGTGCTGGCGTGATAAGAAAAATACTATGAGTAGAAAGCGGCAAAACTTGATCCGGTTTTTTTTCCTCTGTTCCCCCTTTGGTGGAGGAAAGGGTGGTATTGTATAGTCGCTTTTATCATTTGCGCCCAATCGAGAGGAGTTGGGTTGAAGTAGGAGTAGATGTAAGGGCGAAACATTTTCATCGATTTAAAATGGATCTAGCATAGAGAGAGTGAGAAAGAATACAAAGTAAAACAAAATAAAATCACACAACAGCGATGGCGCACATATTGAAAGGGGCAACAGAAATTGTATTGAAAAGTTCATAATGAGATTTGAAGCGTGCCAAGACATGCCGCATGCTTATACGCGCACACACACACACACACCTGCTCTCATAAAGCGTGTGTGAGCGAAAGTGATGCTCGCTCCCGTATTGCTTCCCACCATCTCCATTCTAAGGAGCCTATGGAAAATAAGAATACCGTCATCGTGCGAGTCTGTGTGTTGTGTTGTGCTGTGAGCCAAAAAGGTAGACAAACGCTTGCGCCCGCTGTTTGTGTAGGCCCGGCTGTATGGGGCTTAGGCCAGGGCCGTTACCCGCCATCGCCACGATGTAAGTAGCGTGACGCGCGAGTGGGTGTCTTACGAGCTGAGCGTTCGAATGACGTCAAACAATGGACGATTTACTGTTTTGTGCAATGGTGCTCCGGGGGGATTGCTGCGCCGTCTTCCTGTACTGGGTGGGTGAACTTATAGTGGTAAGAGTTATAATATCTTGAGAATTGTTTTAGAAACTTAGCTGTTCAGTGTAAATTAACGGTAGTTAAATAGATGGTTTAAAAATGACTTCGTTCTGTGTTCAAATTTCCCCCATCAGGGTCAAACGAATCAAAAGCTATTCTGCTGCAAATCAGTATATTGAGATCAATATTGATATTTAGGTCATAGGGAATATTTTTTATTTAGGTTGTGTTACTGTAATCAAGCAGATAAAATCTAAAAATGAATCGAAAATACGCTCAAACTCATCGTTTATCCCTTTTTGAGGAACTTGAACATTTCTTGCTTAACGTCCTAGCTAAACGCCTAAAGGTATGCAATTAGCATGACAAAACGTTAAATTCTGATTAAAACAAGTTCAGATGTATAAACAATAAATTAGAACAATTAAATAGAACAAAACCAGAAGAAAAAGTGACCAAATAATCAAAAATTAAATTTAATATACTGTGTACATAAACTATAGCAGTAATACTCATATTCATTCAAAATTCTCATATGAATCTTGAACACGCTACACGAACACGAACACGCTACGTCTGAAACTTACTGATAAATGCTTCGAATCTCCTACAGCAATCTTACGAGAGGGTTTTTTTGCTCCCTTTTAATCCAACAAAATCCCATCGGAATCAGTGAGAAAAAAGCAGACGTTTGGTTTGAAATTAGTCGTACGTTTTAATCGAATAGGGCTTGTGCATTAGTGCACACCTTCCAAATGTTTGTCAATTTCATTAGGGTCTGGAAATGTCTGTGTGCTCGTCAGTAAACGCTGCCTCTTGTTCCCTAACTGAAAATGACCGTGCCAACATCCTCGTTAGTGGGTGATTAATTCATTAATTTTAAATATCTGACCCCTATTTGAAATTCGTTAATCGTGTCGTTTTGTCGCTGCCGTTCGTCCTGTCGCTTCTCGTTGATTGAGATCGCTGGCGGATGGTCGGTTGGTTGGCGAATTGTGGACGAAAAAGCGTATCACTTACACCAAAATTGCTGACAACTGCTGCGAGGGTTCACATTTCACGCCTGTCCGCCGAAGTAAATTAACTCCCTCGGCACTAATCTCGTGTCTCGAGGGCATCTATTACTCTCTTTTTTCGTTATATGCGAAAGGTCGGCATAATTTCACTCGTCTTTCAAATTCAGCTTAACTTGATACACATTATTTTATTTTAAAAATAATTGAAAATAGTAAAATAATTTTAAAAAAAATCCAACTGAAAAACACGTGCTACGCACATAGTAATTGACTGTTACGGTATAGAAAATAACACCATTGTTCTTGTAATATCGCACTGGATGGGGTGTGTTACGCTACTGCAGCAAATTAATTACTTTCCACTTAATTGGATCTGCAGAATGACTTGTTTTTTTTTCTTTCTCTCAAACCGTTGCACCTACAGTGGTGATAATCAACGTGTGTCAACAGGCAATGTCGGACGCGAGCTCAAATGTCAGTTGATTAAAAGAAATGGAAAACAAAGCAGCGACAGTCGGTTGAGTGTCGGTGGAATTAAGTTTCTAACTAGCGTTTCATCAACAGACACAATCGATAATTTAATCAATTGCCTGATCAACCGGTACGTGCGGTGCTCAAGAAAGTGCACGGCACCATCGAGCTTAACGCTCGATCCGCTTTCGTTACATTGTAGGGAAAGGCAAGTGAGAAAATAACAGCAAATTACATAATAACGCTTTCCACACGCCCGCAAATGGGCTGCCGGCTGAAGAAGGACAGTCGTTTGTGTGTAGGAATGCACTTTTGTTCGAAGTAAAAGAATGAGGTATGTACCGTACGATGAGAAGATTACTACTAAAGGATGAAATACTTAGCAGATTATTGTTAAAAGCGAATGATATAGATTGTTATACTCCATAGCTGTGTTATGTTCGATGTGTTTCAGATAAAAATGTGTAAAAATTTTAAAACATAATTGATAACCTTCAAACTTGTGTTTGAATGTGAGCTATCAAAGAATTTCATAGTAGAAAGGATAACTCATATAAAACAACATTCAAGAATTCAATCGAACTTTGGTTAATTCCGATAAATTAACAAACAATATTGCTAAAATGCTCTGAAGAAAATGTGCTGCAAACGCTTTGTTTTTATACAATTTATTATATATTTCCAAAATTTTTTGTGTGTATTGCAACACATTTTACATATCAAAAAATGATTTGTCGCGGCAAATAGTATACAGTGCATGAAAAATGCTTATTTGCATACTTTAAGGCGTTCAGCAAAGTCACCTTCAATTGTTGTTATTAAGTGAAATTATTGTATTTTTGGAACTTCTTCGTCATATTTCAAGTAACAATCGTAGTCGGTCCTAACCAGGCTACGATTTAATGACTGTACTGCGGGACTAGTTCAACGTTTTGGTTAAAATATTCAATAATCAATAATATTCAGTACATTACCAAACATTGTATTGCATACCTTTAGGCGCCCATGCTTAACTGAGCGAAGTTCAGTTTGAAATGACACACGAGTCGTTACTATTTGCATCAAACAACGTCAAAAACACAGCACTGGCGGAAGGAAAGTTTCCAGCTTCCAGCCTCACTACACCTTACAGCCCACGCACATTTACGACAAAACACTTAGGTGTTACACCAAACATACACCCATTCTTCACACCCCCTTGAATCCTAAGAGGTGGTTTATTAGTGTAAAAAAAAGGGGCGAGGTGTTGCGAGTCGAAACGTTTGTCTCCAGTTTGGCGGCAACGGTCCACGCACATACACACATCCTCACCGCTCGGGAAGGAGGATGTCATCATGATCTCGGAAGGATTTTCTAGGTTTTCTCCGTTCTGTTTTCCTTCTCCCCCCAATCTAATACACTGTAGTAACACAGCAGCTTCGCCATCGAAGCCTCTCGAACAGCGTACAGGGTGCAGCGTTCTTTGTGTTGTTGCTTGTTGCTGTAGTGTTTGCCTTTATCGGCCACAAAACCGGCACACTTTCACTAGGTGCATTCATGCGAGTCGCATCAACCACAAACTGGTACCAACCACCCCCTTTTGAAAGGGTTTTGAAAGGGGTGCGCGCACACTCATGTGTGTGTAGCTAGTGTTCTGGACGCGCGCGGTACACGCACACACGGTGGAATGGGGAGGCGCAGTGTCGAGCGGGGGGATGCTGCCTCGAAGGTACAGACGGCGAGGGGTGGCCCAAGGATGTAACAGTGAGAAAGCGAAAGGCACAACACTTTCCACCACGCTATTTTTATAGGCGAGGAAAATGGTTACAAATTATAATTCAGCATCATCGGAGATAATGAATCGCCAGCCAGGCGCCAACCGGAGGGTGTCAACACATGCACACAGCCACAGCTTGCAGGAACCGGCGCTCACAGCTTTCCACTGACATGGATATCGACAATTGTGGGGTGTGTGTAAAGTGTTCCGGTTCGCACAGCTTCCCGGTAGTGTGTAAGAGAGTGAGAGATAAAAGAGGAGAGATAGAGAAAGAGAGAAAGAGAGAAACACAGTTGGTCCCATTTTGTGTGAGCTTCTAAACAGTCAACGCTGGCTGGCGTCGTACTTCGGGCGTAGTACACACCGATTTGGTCCGGCTGGTGATGGTGATGTGTTCCATCGTTCGGTTCGTTAAATTTGGAAATTATTTTAGTTTAGCATTTTGATGCCGTCCTCCGGTTGTGTCGATTATCATTGTCGAGTAGGAAGGGGACATTCTGGTTAAGGGGATGGTGATAACTGTTGCGTTCCGACTATGTCATAAACCCTCGAGGCGGCGACGGAATGCAATATTGTTGGCCCGTTTTGGCTGGCGGAAATCATTTGACGGAGTGAAGCGTTTTCCATAATTTACTTGAGACTGTGAAGTTTTTATCACGATGTATCAGGAGCTTAAATCAAACCTAAAAAAGTAATGAAAACATATCATCCATCAGTTGAGCAATTTCATTTTTCTTGTTTGTATGTTTGTTAAATACATATGATAGTTTTGTTAATGGTGATTTTGTCAAAATACACTCATTTTCGGACACTTAAATTAAGCATCAACTTTTACTAAGCATTTTTTTATAGTGCAATATATCCAAGCTCATTTGACGAATTTATTTTATAAAATAATTGTCATTGGTGTAAATTAGTGATAAATTTTACTGCATATATTTATCAATAGTAAAATATCCTTAAAATATGTTAAAATATGACCATTGAGTAAAGTGAGACAAATTATTATTCATTAAACTTCGCAGAAAGTAGTAAATATTAATTAATTTATTCTTACATTTAAGCAAACAAATAAATAAATCAATAAATAATAAAAAATAGGTGTATCAATAATTTATTAAACAAATGATTAAATAAATAAATCAATCAATAAATTAACAAATAAATATATAAATAAATAAATTATTAAACAAATATATAAAAATAATAAAAAAATAAATAAAAACATTATAAAAAATTATTAAATAAAAAAATAAAAAAATAAAAAAATACATAAATAAATAAATGAATAAATAAATGAATAAATGATTTAAAAAATAAATAAATGAATAAAGAAATAAATAAATAAATAAATAAATAATTAAACAAATAAATAAATAAATAAATAAATAAAATAATAATTAAATCAATAAATCAATAAGTAACATAAATAAAGAAGTATAAATAAATAAATAAATAAAGAAGTTGATACGTATAAAAAATAAACTATTTTCTTATACAGAAAGAAATGAAAGATACTCTTAATCCTAGAATGATTCTGAATTTTATCTAAATTATCCTAGCGAATATAAGTGAATATAAATGAATCAAGTTGTGATTTTGAGATAATTGATTCAATTTGCAAATCGTAGTGCATGAATCACTTGTTAATCGACGAAGTCATGTCCAAAAATTGAGCAAAAACGTGCCGTAAACGACTGATTTGTAATGATATCACAATGTAAATGATAAAAATCTTTTAAAAATGAATGAATGAAGCAACATAGAGAAGCTTTTACATACAGCGCAACAGTATTTGAAACTGCAACTAGCTAGACAATTTGATCCTATCCCACCATCCGGCGACGCGATTGCTTTCGTTTGTATTCACTATTTTGGCCGATCAATTTCGTGCGCGTAAACAATCGGAAATTGCACACCGTTCACACCGTTGTGTGAACCGTCCCCTTTTCCCCAAAAACCAACTAGAATGCGTTTGCTGACGCCATTACATTCTGGTTGCGGTTAAAGCTTTATCCTTTTGCCGCATCCGCGCAGCGCACAGAACGGAAGTGTACTCGCCTGCGACAAATTGGCGGTGAACTTTTGCTGCTTCCTCCACGTGAATATGCACTGCCACTGCCCTAGCCACACGGCAACACAGTTGCATCGTTGCCGTGTGGTCCGCCTTTGCAGACGGGAACTTTGCCGGGTTTCCTTCATCGAGCGGCACTCGATTGCTGCCGGCAATATTGCAACATCCCAAAGTCAACAGACGAGTGCAGAACGCGAGCCAACTTCCAAGATGTGCAACCCGGTGGATCGGTGCACCGGGAAGCAAAGGAATGGTGGTGAGTGGGGGCGAAAAACAACAAGACATCATTTCCACTGCACTCGCACTGTCCCCACCCCCCAACAAAAGCAAGACAAGCGTGACAAACGAGTAGAGAATGTTCGTGGGACGGATGTTCTTGGAGCACTTTGGAGCAGATCATCTGCGTGGGTCGTGAAGTTGTCCGACGCGAAGGCACCTGCAGGGCAGGAACAATATTGGCACAAGCTTATGGAAGAAAATATCGTTTTCGCTGTAGTGGTTAAGCGGTTTCCAATCGATCAAGCATGGTGTCGAGGAGTAGGTTAAGGAGGATGTTGGAGGTTGAAAGCTAAAGGTGTCATTGTTTTTCTTGTTTGACGGTGAAACTAAAAATTAGATTGCGAAACGATAACTCAAAGTGGATCTGATGATATGGCATAAAAATGGAGTTGCTGGAAATGTTACAACTGGGGAAAAGAAGTACACGCAAGACAATTCACTGAATCAGAAAGTAAGGTGAACTTTCAAGAAGGAATAGCTCTGATAGACCTGCAAAGGAATCATTCAGTTTCATTCTTGTTTCCCTCAGAATATGGTACTGAATCGTAGCAGATACTGTATCGGTTAATGCACCGAGACAGAGACAGATACAGGTACAGTTGTTACAGAGGTACAGTTGTTAGAGTAGAATACAAAATGGAACAATTCCAGTACCAGAAAAGAATAATAATGGGTTGTAGATTAGTAGCAGGTTCGGTTTGGATTCAGGGACAATTCCAGGCCCGTTAGGTGGTTTAGTATCAGTTCCAGGACCGGTAGGTGATCGACATCATTATCAGTACTGTTATAAATTCAAAATCAACTCCGGAAGGTCTGATGCTGGTATAAATTCCAAGATTGACTATGCAACTCAAAATTGTCACGCGTTCTGCAACAATTCTAGGATAGGTTAGGACCTCAATTTCAGGGTAGGTTACAGTACTAGTTCATGTTCAGGATCAGTCCCAGAACCAATAAAAGTAGAAAATAAGATCCTGGAGCGGTATGAATTTAGGATTAAGTACAGATTCACTAAGTTTTTGAATCATTTTGCTTGGGGTACACATCACAGGTGAGCGATCAGCTTAACACGTTGTCTGCCACGTCAGCCACTATATGGCTGACGGGTTTTTTCCGATCGGGCCACGTCAGCCACATAGTGGCTGACACATTACACATTGTAAAAGACGTGTTACAAGAGATAAATTTGCACGAATATGATCGGTCCTTTCACAATGCTTTTCTTTCACGGTTATTTCTCAAAAAATAATTCAAATATCAAAATGAGTTTCTATTATGTTTTCATAAATAAATGAGAATGAGAATGAACAATAATTAAAGATCTTGGAGTTCATTTATTCATCCTTTACTTTTGATGCACAATCTTAAAACACTCATCACAAAGTTGAGGATGATCGGGACAGCTTGGACAATACGTAAACGATCTTTTCACAGTTTCACGTGCCTTTCATCGGCCCATGCTTTGCCTGTCATTGTTGTAGCATCGTTTGCATGCGCGTCGCATTTTTTCCCATTGGAATGTCACCGACTTTTGCGAGAGGTAATGAAAGGGAAGGGAAGGGAGGGGAGGGGGGTTCCAAGAATGAAATTCCATGGAATTAGCCCAACAAACGACATTGTGGAGCGACTGAGACAACATAGAGAATTGGTGAATTTGATTTAAAAGAGAAAAAATGCAAAAGCAAATGCATTCGTTTCAAAGAGTGATTCCATGGCCTGACGGGGCAGTTCAGTGGGCATGTATGGTGGCAGACAACGTGTTAAACTGCATTGCGCAACTTTGTAACCGGTACTTCTTCTTGTTGGCGTAACTGTCTACGCGGTCCTGCCGGCCTATACAGGGCCCGATAGTCAGTCCTTGCTACGAGTGGGAGGTCCAGGTTTGAACCCATGACGGGCATGTTATTAAGTCGTACGAGTTGACGATTTTTCTATGGGATCGACCCAATCCGGCACATATAGTGAACTCTCTCTAATCTGAGACCTCTCCAGTTAGAAAAGTCCCTCTTATTTCACAGTACCTCCATTTTAAGTACATTTTTGCCCCTTTAATTTGGAAAAACCGCTGAAATATGGATCCCTTTTATTTGTGTATGGTGTTGCCATGGTTATTGAATGATGTTTCCTCCAATCTGCAATCGAGTTCCCAGTGTTCTATACCAACAGTCAAGGCTGTAAATGTTCTGTCTCTTTCTAGTTTGTATGAATTTCTCTTTCACTTCAACCTCTTCAATTTGAAACCCCCTCTTACCAGTCCCATCGGCTCTCAAATAAGAGAGAATTGACTGTTTTTATTATTGTTTAATATTTGATTATCATTTCTTATTTTATTTTATAGTATTTGCTTGCTTATTCAAATGTTATTATCGTTTTGTCTGCTTTTCTGTTGTTGTTTTTTTCTAGTGGGTTTGAAGCTATTTCTATATTTTAGTTATTATTTTAGTTGATTTTTAGTTTAATTTTTTTATTTTAAGCAATGTACGCAATAACCTATATTGTAATTGCACTGTGAACAGAAGGATAGCAAAATCATTTTGTATTCTGCAGAGATAGTTACTTACTAACTGAAAACATGTTCTTTATTTTTATGTATATGGTGAGGCAACAGTAATGGAGTTAAGGTAGTTCTCTTCTATTTAGACGAAAAGGCCATATTTTGTGGAACCTTTCTCAACTGTTTCTTTGATATTGAACAACATTTAGAAGTGCATTATTGTGTTAATAACAAAAGCGAACATTTTAAACCTTTAATAACCAATAATGATAACGAAGCAATTGAATGTTCGAATAAACCTTTAAAATTTGATATTAATCGATGAGCAGTTCGAATCGAACAGACGACAAGCACCTAATCTAACTTATTATCATCTCAATTTGTGTTTATGTATCTTCTTGTGAATTTTGCTAGCATTATTTTGTTTCATGTTTCACTGTAAACAAAGATACACCTTCTCTACAGTCCCTTTCCATCGAAGCAATCGCTAATCCGTGGTGCATTAAAGCGAACGACCAGACTCATCTCCAAATCACGAATGGCCTTGATTGTTGGTCCTTAAAACATACCGAACCGTCCTAAAACAACCTTAAAATCTCACAGCCACAGTTCATGGGCAGTTCCAATCCAAACACACACACACACACACAAAGCACTCTGGTGGTGATGCTGGATGGCAATGAGGTTGCAGAAAAACAACCCCCCCCTTCCCCCTTCCCCACCCGCTTCCGAAAAAGGTCAATCGTTTGCCGTTGCGTTTAGGTGCGTATAGGACGGAAAAGAGTGCTTGAAGACTCTTACCTACCTACGCCACGCCGTAGGATTACAAGCCATCAACCTTCCAACCGAAAGTCCGGACTCCCCATAAATCGTGCTCCACGAGCATTTCCCTTGCCGTGTTTATTACCGGACCAGGACTTTATGTGCTCGCACTAAGCGTTTACGCTTGCGCCTTAATTGGATTAATTTTTTGTACGTTGTGATGTACGACAACAGCGCCGACAGGGGGCGCCTCCGATGCGTCGTGAATGCTCCCCTTCCCCCATGGAGGTGTCTTTCGATCCGGTGTATCTCCGTTTTAGGCTATAATTATTGTTTGGCCCCGGACAGCTTTTGGGGCAGCAGTTGGCAAGAGACAGCAGAATGGTTTTGGGCCTTTTGGGGCCGATGAGTTGACAGTTGGTTCAACATTCTGAATGCCATTAGTATAAATCAATTAAACCGAAATGGCTTTGTTAATGATTAGGAGAAGAGAGGAGAGGTTGATAGGACCCGTTGATAGAGACACGTTGATAGTGTGAAGATAACAACAACCGTTAGAAGCTTACCTTCTGCAATGGGTTCTGGTCTGGGCAGCGGTTGACTTTCACTGTCTCGTGCTCATTTCCGTATTTATTTAACACAATTTCCACGTTTGTCAGTGTTAGTGGCTAGTTCATGGCATCCTTATCCTTGCTATTAAAGCCAAAACAACAACACATTAAACTATCTCACTTTGTTGTTTCAACATTAATTCACAACTTTCCATCGCTATACCATCGCTATCGTTTGATTGTTTCCCATTTATTTGTCATCAACATCATTCTTACCGCCTGGTGCTGGTTTGGGTGCTTTCCTCTTTGTTGCGTTTGCACAATCGACTGCCGCTGCGTTTCCGATGCGCGTGCAAGACGTACCCACTCTTGCTGCTGGAAACAATAATAATACTTTATAACGATAATAATGAAAACGTCAATAGCACTCTCAGTTCATTTAATGCCTCAATTATATAATGATGTCAGCACAGTACAATGCAAGATGAAGATGATACCCCTTTTTTGCGCTCCTCTCGGATGGAAGAGGCAGTTCCTTCTCCCGCACCGAACGGGTGGTAAGAGCCCTGAGCAAAACCAAAATAGCAAAAAAAAAAGAGGACCACACTGTGTGTCAGCACACCGTGGATGCACTTTCGAGTGCTGTACAAGCATTGTGATGCGGGCATTAAGCCTTCAAGATGGCTTGCAATGATGTTCGACAAGGAGACATTGTGTGGGCCCTGGGTCGGGAGCGTCTTGGGCCTGAGCCTGAGTTGTGAAGACGCAAAGCTTGGTACCATGCTGTGTGCGATGCGGTGTAATGAACAGGTTGTTGTTAAGGAAAAGTTGAATCTTTGCTCCAGCTGCACCAGCTGGATTGGTAGAAAGTCTGAGTTAGACAAGCAAATTTTGTGTTTTTTTTTATCCTCTTCGTTTTCTTTTATCTGGCTAGATTGTCAAAGACAGTGGTGTCGATGTCAGATGCACCTGTAGAAGGATTTTGATGCGATGGGAAATAGGTTTTCTGTTATTAAAACCGCGATGTGATCAAAATTTGGATATGATAATGGGATTATTTTGTTCAGAAATATCAACCAATAAATTAAAAATTGAATTTTTATCCACTTTATAAATCATATTTTACCTATTAAAATCAATTATCGATGAGTCACTAAGGCTTATACCTTACTAAAGCATTGATTAATCTTTACATCATATAAAACAAATCCCGATTTACGTAAGGATAACGTATGGATTCGTGATTATCGTGAAGTCGTCCAAGATTTTCCCTACCTCAGGTTAAAGGTCAGCACCAAAAAACAGCAATAGAGTCTGAGTTGCCAACTATAAGCCATTCTATATCCTGAGAAAGCAGTTCCCCTGGAATAACCTGTCAGAATGGTTTAAGCCGGGACAAAAATTTTTAGCATCAATACTCACTGGTACGCCTCTGAGATCTGGACTGACGAAACCCTCTTAGCTGCATTCGAGATGAAGATGCTCAGAAGGAACTTTGACCCCATATGTCCTTCCACTCAACGGATCCCGGTACAACGACGAGATCTTACCTTCGCCGGAAACATATTTAAAATACTTTACATCGTATATTACCACATTTTTCCTACAAATATGTTCATTTGGAATGAAGTATAAAAAACAAATAACGATCAAATTGACAATATTCATTATTCGTAGTAGCAAATTATAAGTACTACTACCAATCTGCAGGTGAAGAATAAATTTAGCTTCAGTTTGATGGATCAATTGATCGTTCTTTCTTGACTTATTTATTGATCTCAAAATAATATCACTGCCACAGACTCTCTCAATGGCAGCAAAAATACGTGTTAAATTGTAAAAAACTTGTCTAGTTACGGATGATTGAAAATTAAAATTAATGAATTCCCCGAGACGCTCCGGTTTAGTTTTTTCTACTTTCGTTGAAAGACTTTGAAACAAAACACACCAACGCGTGTTTTCCCACAACGAGTGAATCTTTATCTTCATTATTTTTGACTTCATTTGACACACACACACCCAAGATTGACAGAAAAGGTTCGGCAAAGGTTCGACAAATTCGATTTGCATCTCAATCATGCTGTCGTGCAGCAGTTCGAACGACCCACACGACGCACACCTACGGTCGAACGCATATTATCAATTTTTATTTCCATTTTAACAAAGTAAACCGGGCGAACTTCAGAGCAATGTGTCCACGTGTGATTTGACAAGATTAGAGCGTGTGCCGTTTTATGCACACCCGGTTGACTGAACACTGTCACACACACGCACACAAGCACACACACACCTATTTGTCATCACCGGGTGAAACACACAGGAGCTGACATTAATTTTCCTACCACCGAACGAGCAACTCAACCGCGCTGGCTGGCCTACTTGGATGTTGCTAAGAAGATTGAAACTCCTACCCAAACGGAGCAAAAGGTTCGTACGCAGGGGACCTAGTAAAATTGTTTTGTTCAGAAATCTTTCCACCCTCGCGGATCGACGCCACGCCAAACATGCGGTGAAATGCTGTCTTACGGGAAAAACGTGACCGGAATGGTACCGAATGGTGTAAACAGGCCGTGTCATTCGGGTAAGTAGCAAAGCAAAGTCGCTATACATAGATGGGACCCATGATGGCTAACCTGTTGCATTTCCGTTTCCCGTAGGCTTTGGTGTTTGAACGATTGCGCCGGTCCGGAGGGGTCTTTACTCAACTGTCAATTGGTAAGAAATTCTTGTACTGCAATTTAATGTCCGTAAAGATTGTTAAGCCAACGAACTGTGACCTGAACATAAAAGTTGGACCGTTGATGGTGCAATGGGAAGATACAGTTACAGACACTCTATTGAAGAGTACAGAGCTACAGATCTCAGCCTCCCTTCATTATCATACGAATGAGGACAAAAATATACACATTTCAAAGAATGTACCCATCGCTCGGTAACGTCCTCCCCCCAATCCTGCCCTGGGGGCTATTATTATTTGCCGCCACTGTGCTGATCTCACAGCAAAGCGACAAGAACGTGTCGGAGTGATGATGTCGGGTCCAGGCCGTGATTGGTACGGCTCCGCACCGGACCGGGCGCAAGTAAGATTAATTTGAAACATTCAAACTGTAATCATAATAAATTATAGCTTGGTGATAAAAATGTACACAGAAAACCTCACCCCTGGACGCCCGGACGGACCTTCGGACGGCGTGACAATGATCGCGTGGGTATTGTGTGGACTCACACAAACAAACACACACACATGCTTTTGTAAGGCAGTCGGAGTGTGGTAGGTCCCCTACGCCGCCCTGTCCGGGGTGACAGTTGTAAAATTGAACGGGAAATAGATGATGGGGCACGCTGGGGCAAGTTTTCGTCCAATGTAGACAAAAAGAGAGGGGAGATCGGGAGCTATTTCACGGCTTGTCAACGTTTCCACTTGGCGTCCACTTCGCCCGGGGTACTTCCCGGGGCACGGCGGTTTTGGGGTAGGGGCAAAACGATACAGCGATGCGCCGCCAGTCGCATTTGTGTTTTGGGCAAATAAGGATAATTTGTCAACGAAACCACGTACCTTCGGGGATGACTTCATTGAAGGTGGGTTATTAGGTGGATGTCGTATGTCGTGCAGTTGAAATTGCACTACGTCTGTGGCACGCCATTGGCAAGAAATGATGCTACGGGGCACAATACGGGCCACAATGCAGAAGATCCCCCCTGTAATGGTGGGGAGATATTTTTGAATTACTAAATCCAGGGACGTCCAGGGAACTGTCCAGCACACTTGACCGATCGGTGTGAGGTACATTTAGCCGGAAATAGATTTTTATTGTAATGTCACAACGCAACCTCCGTCGGTGCCCATTGAATGTCCTAGATCTTTTATCAGTGCGCGTTCGCATGCAGTAGGACAGCGTCGTTAAAATATAATCCATGAAATGATGGAAATGATGCTCCACTACGCTCCACGGCAACAAACGGCTCTGTGTGCACAGAATAAACGGCAATCGTAAGCAGTCTATATCGGCGGTTTTATCGAGCGTATTAAATGTCGCCGGAAAATCGGTCACCACGGCAAACCCTGGGCAGCGATGAAGGTGTAGACAGGAACGGGAATCAAAGCGAAAAAAGGGACACCGACGATCGTCAATATTTACTGCACGATTTGATGCACAAGTTTTTAATATCATCTTTACTATCTGTGTACCTGTGGGTGGTTGCTGATGGCATCGTCGCGCCGCTAGGCGTGATGTTTGATTCGTTCTTGCTCCAGTTTAATTCCTTTCCAGTGGTGGGCGGTGGCGCAAACGGACCCAGGTGAAGCGATACAAAAAAGTCCACCTCCTCCCCCCTCTTCCCCCTCCGATCGAACGAGTATTGTCTGCCGGATGGATGGCAGGTATTAAGGTAACGCCGTGTACCAAGTACTTAATCAGTCCCCTTTTTTTCTCTTCTTCGTGGTTCGTGACCGTTGTCCGGTACTTGTTGATCCTTTCGGTACACATGTAAGGCCGGAAGGAGGGAGATTCTCCGAAGGGTAGTAATAGCGAGTTGTTGGAATGATTTGTGCTGATAAAAAAAAGCGTTGACACTGAGCCGATGACAACAGAGTTGCACCGATTTTTTGCTAGGATTTTTTTGTTTTGCTTACATGTAAAGTATGGATTTGCATTAATATTAACTTTGAAATTATTACACTTTACTTTTAATGCCTATTTTACTACACAGCACGTTTATCAAGTTAATCTCACATTGTCAAACTTCTGAATTTTACAGTATTTCGTCTCCCTACGAATAACCTTCGTTTCTATCACCAAGACCACCTACAGGTAATACATACAATAAAATGATTTTGGTTTCGGTTTAGTCGCTAATTTTGTAATGATATGTACTGCAATGCATGTACTTATATTTATAGAATCTATTCCAAAAGTTTTCTAGCTCCAAATATTCTTCTAAAGTCATATAGATTGAAATGATTGCCTCGATAGTCAGGACGACATGGCGGTCTATTAGTGTCAGTTGAATTAATTGATGTGCATTCAATTAACGTAACTAAAAACCATACATCATAAATTTATAACATAAAAAGAAGTGTTGTCATTATAGCTGCATAGAATAAGTTAAATAAGACATGTTTTGACCAATAAAAATACAAATTCCATAAAAATACAAATACAAATAAAGATGAGGGTGTGGGTTTTTGGTCATAGAAACGAAGGTTAAAGAGATCAGGTGATGGATTCTAGAATCAAAGTGTATGTAGTCCGGGTGATCTCATAGCATGTTTTTTAAACCAAATTTGAACATCACTTTTGACAGGACGGGTGACATCTTTTGCTAAAACAAGCTTTCTGGAGGCTCTACAAATACTCAAATCATTCAGAAATTACTTCAGAAACAGAAGTGATAAAAATCAGCCTTCTAAATACATACACCTTGGGATAAGCCCACCTGAATACTATACTCACATTGATAGCTGCTTCGAAAACTGCTATACAATGCACAACAGTAGACAGGCTGATATTTCAGCCTACGATCTAAAAAC
The DNA here is from genome assembly GCF_943734685.1 of Anopheles coluzzii. NCBI lineage: Eukaryota > Metazoa > Arthropoda > Insecta > Diptera > Culicidae > Anopheles > Anopheles coluzzii. Next base: position 20,260,947 of record NC_064671.1, on the reverse strand, counting down.
GGAAGAGGGGCCCAATGTTTGATTTTCCAAACCCCAAACAGTGGACACTCAAATTTGAATTTGAAAAAATCCCTGCTGTCAGATCATCGTCAATGTTTTTACGTACCGTTCCGCAGTCTTGCGATTAACTGCCACCGATTCATCAAAGTGTCCCGCGGTTTTGAGTTCTATCGGAAAACCCTGTTTTGTAGAGGCTCTCATAATTTTAGGACACTTTATTTACACGAAGTCACAGGTCTTACACGAAGTGGACTCTACAGTACCCTGTTCACGCCGGCTGATTTGAAATCCAGTAGGAATTTTCAATGTGCCTGTCCTAAAAGGGTGTCTCAATCTAATTTGCTTCACATAACGTTATGTCATAATTACCAATGGTGTAATTGGAGCTTGTCATGGCCTGGTTTGTGTTCAAATCTCGGTCTAATTTATATCCCAGAAATATGATGACTGCGCTTAGCCAAAGTCTGTATAATACAGAGGTCGATGCATAGCACGTTTTTGGTCCCACGTACGTATGTACGTGGCATGAAGTAGTTTTTTCAGTATTTCATCGCTTAAAAACGACTACAATCACAAAAAGTAGCCTCTTAGAATTGATCCTTATGAACTGAATATGAATTAGTCCTAATTTTCGGCACTGATTTGGTTATAATCGATAATTGCACTATATTTCTATCTTTTTTCATATTCGTCAACTTTTTTAAATACAAAATTATAAACAAACTTTAAAAAAATTACTGAAACTGCATCCAAACCACTGCATGCACCTCAACTAAAATGCTGCATGCTGCGATGAAACTATTGAAGCATTTTCATCTAACTGTCAAAACTTTCCCACGCTTTTTGATAAAATTTTCTGGATGACTCGACCTCTGTATTATATAGACTTTGGCGCTTAGCCTTGTGTCAAGACATTTGAAATCTGGTGGTCGCAATATGAAGAAAGAGTTAAGAAAGTATCTCAAAATTATGAGAACTCCTGAAAACCCCTGTATTCGTAATGATAATACCTCATTTATTGAAATTTTCAATAATGTTTAGCTAAAGATAAAGGTCTAATTTAAATATGATTAAAATGATTGCAATATAAATTTGTAACGTAATTAATTGACTCAAATACATTTAAATAGTAGATTTTATAAACGCCAGCTTCTTCACTAATTGCCAAAATTAGATGAGTAATTTATGTAACGAATCTATTTTAGTCTCTATTTAAAATGTATATCAAATAAAACTGATTCCATTCTGCGTGTGTGTTCGACATAAAACACCTTCACACCTTTGCAAGCTTGTTCCCAGAATCCAACCTCGAGGACCGATGCCTTGATGGTAAACATATTATCGCACGAATAAATACGCAAATGCACAAACCCCCTATATTAAGATGCTAGCACATTCTCTGGACACTGTCATGGCGACACTCGACGGTGTGGTTCCAAGTTTTCCCCGGTTTCGATCTGCGTGGGTGCTTATCCGGTGCTACACTCGATACCGATACAGAACCCTTCACGGATGTGTCACCGGTTAAGGGGGGGGGGGGAGGAAATAGACCCTCCTACCCCTTCGCACCCCCTTCTTTGCCCCGATGCCCGATCCGATGGTTTTGCATTGAGCACGCTTGAATGTAAGCGGCGTATGTCCTTCAATCCTTTTCCGAGCTTTGTACTCCTTCCAGCAGGAAGCAAGCAGTTTCCCCCATTTGCCCGTTCCCGCTGCCGCTGGGGTGCAAACGTTTCGTCATCGCTCGTCAACGTTCGTGAGGTGTTTATTGATGTAATCAATATCTTTATTTGTTTATCTTATTCATTCTCGTGGTTTTCCCGCACCCAACGGCACGGCACCTGTTGGGTAAACCGTCAATACTCCGTACCGATGCGACGTCGATACATGATGCAAAGATGATCCTAAATACATGTGTACACCTTGAAGCGATACCGATGAAACGAGTTGGGGGGGTGGGGAAGGACACGTTCGTGACCTTACGCCCGGTTTCGGTGTGGAGTGGCAAAAACATTGGATATCTCTTCATTTCGTGTAGCTCTACCAACAACATATCGCTTGCTGAAGTGTTTTATGTTTGCGCTATCGATGAGGATGTGCGAGAGATTTAAGAGATTTCGTTTGATCTAAAGGGATGGTAAAAATTATACCATCAATAATTCGCTACAATGTTGGTTAAGAATGTAGATTATTGTGTAAACGAAACGAAAGGAAGCAAATGGCAGCTAAACGCATTATTTCTTGACCACTTCGTCAGGCGCAGGGGTTTATGATGTTATTGTACGGTTGATTGTTACTGCTCACTGGTTGTAGCCACATTTTTATAACCTTTTATGAATTGTTAATTTTGTTTGAGTTGGAGAGACATAATAAAGTGCATTCAGAAGTCTCGCAGAAAGATTTGCACGGAAAGCACCACAATCTTCGTTAACAGTGCGCTATAAAAGTAATGTGATGCAGTGGTCATCAAGTGTTTCATTAGATTTACTAAAGGAGAGGTTTATAGTATACAACTCAGTGTATTTTACTTATGGAATTGTCAGCTTTTTAGTTCAGTTTCTTATTTCACTGAGCAAAATTCAAATATGAAATTGTTATAAAAAATATAATTTCAATCAAAAATCTTGAATGTTCCTTCTTGGCCGAAAGTTGTTCTGGTTTAGTATGTGAGTCGCCATAACTAGGTATTTTTACGAAACTATCAAAATGTTTCTGTCGTTGTAATCTTTTAGAATCTGTTATCTATTAATGAATGATGTCGTATCGATGTGTTTTCTTTTGTTCAAATAAAGTAGTCCACGTCATGGCAAGATATTAGGTGTTGTGAAGTGCCTCATCAGCGTCGAGCGAGTAATGGCATAACGCATGGCTGTAATTTTCACCGCTTCACAGGATTATCGAGAATATTTCTCGCTTATTTCAATGTTTTTTTTCTATTGGCTGGATAGTTCAAGGTATTTGATGACTTCTGTGAATCATCAAGTGATATAATAAGTAAAATAAATACATAAAATGGTGTTCATCTATCTTTCCCTACGATAGAGTGTCCGCCTTTCCCTCTTTGGTGTTCTGGATGCTAAAACCGCCAGAAAATAGGAACTTTTATTATTTTCATTATCAGTTGTTCACCAGGCTTTTGCTTAATAATCAAGACCACTCACCCATTTAGTAAAACTTCCCAAAATATAACGTAAATTGAAGAGCTTGTGATCTATAGAAGTGAAATTAGATCCATAAGGATGAGCATGATTAGCATTTTTGTTTGTTTTGTTCATGAATTTAATGAATCTATTAGATATGCTTGCTTAAAATGTTCTCAAATATATGTAAGAGAAGTTTTCATCATTCCCACATTGTCCGTCTTTATCAACCATCCACTATATATTTGTCCAAATTATGAATCCATTGTCCCATCATACACCATCCCCCCTTCGAAAAGCTCAATATAACACCTCATTTCCACATCAAACTTTCCTCTTCAACCCACACAAACGACAGCACCCGGGGTGGAGGTTTTGCATTCCTCTTGCAGTGCTAAAACTTTCCCGTAAATCGGTAAGTGTGCTCACTTTTTCTCCCAACATTCCCCATCTAATGATTGACACATGATGGGGTGTACGGCGGTCTTTGCTAAAGTGTGCACGCAATTACCGGAAGCCTTATTGGGAATGGGAAAAGTTTTCCATCGCTTACCACCACTGGCCACCCCTGGGAAGCAGAAGGGAAAAGCTGAAGGAAGCCAGCCGGATAAGCCACCTATCAGAACAGGAAACACGAACACGGGGACACACGAGCGCGTGAGCGGCCCTGGGTCGAGAGAACGGTAAAGTTTTCGAATAAAAATCGTTCGGTAAATAATGACGATTATTAGCTTTGCGTGACATGGGCGCGCCCTTTCGTAACATTCAGATCAAGGATGGTTGGTTGTATTACTATTTCCACCTTGCTCTTTCTCCATCTCTCTCTCTCTCTCTCTCTGTTTTACTTTGTTTTTCAAAGTTCCCCTTTTCAAAGGCTCATAAAACAATGCACAAAAAAAGAATCCCCAACTACAACGGAATGATATTGAGATTAGTGGTTTTGCTGGGCACATAGTTTGCACACATCCTACGGCATACAGGCCCGCAGGCTTCACTTGTTCAACGGGATCTGTGAACAATTTTTAAGCTGATTTATTATAGTTGTTCCGCATTGGATGGAGCTGAAAAATGGGAAGCATTTTGCCTCTACTCTTGTCGCCTTGTACTCTAGGTCCGTTTATGCGGTGCTTTGTACACTCTTGGCACACGACAGGAGCGGAGGGTGTGTTAATGTCGGTCACTATTGGTACGCTCGCCCCGTTAAAGGGCGCCGCACGAGCCAAGAGCTAAAAGGGAACAGGAGATGAGGAGATGAATTAAATCACTTGTTGTCCGGTGTCTGGCTCGTTGGCGCCGGACCGATCGTTGCTCTAATTTTCCGCCAACACTTTCCGCTGTGGATGGCGCTTTGGCTGCGGGAGGACTGTGCCCGTGGATGGTTTCGTCTGGTTTGGTGTCGTGTTAAAGGAAGTTAGTTACTTTGTTACGGTATCACTGTTTTAAATAACGTTTTTTGTTCCTGTTTTTTATTTATATTTCGCTGAATCTTAGTAGAACATTGGTACCAATATTTTATATCTATTATTACTTGATTATACTAGCCTTACGCCATACTTATTCAATTGTATATGATGAATTGGTGTTATTATCTTTTTAAAATTAATTTTGATGAAATTATTCATATTTAATAAAAAGGTACCAAGGTACTTTCTCATTGAAAACCATAGAATATATTTCTTTACATATTTTTTATTTAAAGCTTTAAAGGTTACACTGTTAACTCCATTTCTCATATTCCCAAAAGGATTGTAAAATAATACTACGAACAGCAATGAAGTTAATAAACACTAGTGATGTGCTGTATGGAGCGCACCCACGACTCCGATCTGACTCCGACTATTCTTAGTCCGATTTCGACTCCGGCTAAATGGAACCACTAGATCTGCACGGAGTCGGAGTCGTCGGGAGTCATCCGGAGTCGTTCGGAGTCATCCGAAGTCGTCTAGAGTCGTTCGGAGTCGTCTGGAGTCGTTCGGATTTGTCCGGAGTCGTTCGGAGTCGTCCGGAGTCGTTCGGAGTTGTCCGGAGTCCCAGTCGTCCAGAGTCGTCCGGAGTCGTCCTGAGTCGTTTGGAGTCGTCTAGAGTCGTTCGGAGTCGTCTGGAGTCGTTCGGATTTGTCCGGAGTCGTTCGGAGTCGTCCGGAGTCGTTCGGAGTTGTCCGGAGTCCCAGTCGTCCAGAGTCGTCCGGAGTCGTCCTGAGTCGTTTGGAGTCGTTTGGAGTCGTTTTGGAGTCGTTCGGAGTAGTTCGGAGTCGTCCTGAGTCGTCCGGAGTCGTCCTGAGTCGTCTGGAGTCGGTCGGAGTTGTTCGGAGTTGGAGTCGTCTGGAGTCGCTCGGAGTCGTTCGGAGTCGTCTGGAGTCGTCCAGAGTCATTCGGAGTCGTTCGGAGTCGTCAGAGTTGTCCAGAGTCATTCGGAATCGGAGTGGGTCGGAGTCAACAGGAGCCGTGTGGTTTAATGTACTTGTGATCAGACTTTTTCTTTTGTTGTGTTTTTTTTTGTCTTTCACTTTACGCGTGCACTTCTGGACGACTCCGACTCTGGATGACTCCAGACGACTCCGGTCGACTGCAGGCCTTTTCGAACGATTCCGATTCGATATTGCAGTATGGACCTACCTTCCGGAGTCGATTCCAAATTTATCGGAGTCGGATCGGAGTCGACTCCGGATTTTTGCCAACTTTACCCATCACTAATACGCACACCGTGTGAACATTTAGCAAAACCTCCTCAAACCGTCTCTCCGTCCAAAACGTTTGACATGACGAACGTTCATAAAACCTCCAATTCAATATTCGTTGACTTGAAGCGCTTAAATCCTACCACACAAAAAAAAAACCAAAACATTTACGCCATTGCTACATACTTTCCCAGCCAGGTACGGAATGAAAGGCCTCCCCGCATGCAAGGGAAATTGTGCAATTGGATGTACATTTTATTAAGTGATTTGTGCTTTTAATCTACGTCTTCCGATTTACCCACGCCCTGTACGGGTTCTCTTACTTCCACCCCCGGGGGAAAACGCATGCCATGCCATGTGGGGCATTGTTGCGCGTGCATGCGTTTTCCACATTTGTAACAGCTCCGGGTATTGTGACTGGTTTCACCATTGACGCTGTCGCTTCGCACCTCACACAGCCGAAGGGCCGTGGTTGATCCGATGATTCGTCACGATTCGTCCGGACGGTTGTGCTGGGGGAGAGGTGAAATTTACATATTCACCTGCATCATCCTGCAGTGCAGCAGGGACGTATTCAGTATGAGAACGGACCACCGCTGCATCACGCTACGTACGTGCCGAGCGTGTACGCGGTGTGTTACAGAACTATTGTTTACTGCTGCCACGGTTGCCACGTTAAAACGGGGTTGGAAATTAGTCCATCCCTCATCCCCTGTGTGCAAGCTGGCAGGTGGAATGTTTCACTTCTTCTCTTCACCATCACCGTTTGAAGTTACATTTGATTAGAAGAGAGAAGCGTTTAACACCTGCCGGAGGAGGGACGGGGACGTTTAGGTGTGTGTGTACAAGCATAACAGGCAGCAATTTTATGCAACGCCATGCGAACGGAAGCTTGGCACGGAGAACGGATAACATCTTGGATTATCCGCACCTTGCCGGGTGCAGGCGATACGTGTGTGATAGATTTGTCGCTTGTAAAATCGACACAATAATTGTGGTAGCAATCGATACATAAAAACAGTCGGTCGGTCTGTTGTAATAGAGTGGTAAGATTGATTGATTTATATATTTAGTATAGAAGTGCATTAAGTTAAACTGAGTTATGTGTTGTAAAATAAGACGTAAATGAAATATAGGTTAATTATTAAAATTCGTATAAGTATGTTATATCCTTTGTATAATCGAATAATCCATACTTTATTGCAACTTTTATTTATTAAAAAAAAATTAAAGAATCAAAAATAAAAATCATGAATAAGAAGTCTTTACTTCCTTGCTTTTCGAAATGTTATGCTCTAAAAAATAGTAGATATACAAACAGCTAACTCTTTAAATTGATTATTTCAATATAATTAACCTTGCCCAGTTACTTATGGTAAAGGAATAAATTAGTGATGGGCAAAATGGGTATTTGTATAAGTATTTTGCTCCACATATTATGCACTGCAGTATAACGAATTCAATAAGAGCCAATTGGATTTGATCGGAGTAGTCCAGATTCAATTGGAGCTAATTGGATCTAGATTCGATCGGAGCAGCCGGATTCGAAGCCACATTTATTTTGAAGTCAGATCCGAATTGAGAGTGTTGGAGTCGGAGTGGATTCAGAAATCCAATCCGGAGCTCCCACCACTAGAATAAATAGGCCGAAACAAACAACTGCCAGACTAAAAACCAAATTACGAATTAATGATAAACTTTTCATTGCTCTACGAACAAGCTTGTTACCGTATCAGTCCTGTAACTGATCGCGGAGCTGGATACTAGTTCTATGACTAATACTAAATTCATAGCAGAACTGATACTAAAACCATAACAGCACTGGTACTGATATTGAGCCCGTACTGGTTCTAGAATTTATATTGATTCTATACCAGTCCTGGAACTGATCAAGCATCCATTATGCTCCTGTAATCAACCACGAACCTATATCGCTCCTGAAATTGATACTGAAGCCATACCGTTCCTGGTATTGTACCAAACTGTGAATGGTGATTTTGTTCCGATCCAGTAACTGATACCGTAAGTCGACGACCATTCTTCGCAGTATAGCTTATGTGTCGAAAATCAGCCAAGGAATTAGCATCGGAATTGACGCAAATTTAACTAAAATAAATCCTCCTAAAAACTAAAATAAAATCCTCCTAACCACTAGCATCAAATTAGCGTAGTAATTTAGTAAATTTGACTAGATGCGAATTGAAATCGATACTGTGTCCTAATTTGGTTGAAAGCATATCCACCATCTGCTGAAGCATATTGGGATTGTTTATTCGAGTGCTCTTTGGGAATACCTAAAAGACACACACACGCACACACATTTACACAAAACAGCATCGATTGTTACCTTGTTCGTTGTTCGTTGTTGTATCACGAACTTCTTGTATCACGAACGGTGGCTACTTTGGCAAACTATGTCACTTTATCTGCTCAACCCAATTTCACCCCTACCCCAAAATCCCCCGAAGCTACACGCAAGGAGAAGGACATCACCAGAGCACACCAGAAACCAGAACTGTCCCTTTGGTGGAGATTTTCGAAGTAAGTTTCCACTTTTGGTTCAATTTAATTTCCTTCCCTCCCCCCGCGTTGCCTACCGCGGTACGGGTTTTGTTTTCCCTTTGAAACGTTTACTTTGCTATCCGTTACTTTGCAAGGGTTGATTTTATTTTGCTCTCCTCGGATAAGTTTCACAACGCTTCCAAAGATGCAAATCAGCTACGCAAAGTAAGTGGCCATTGTTTCGTTTTTGGGAGGAAAGAAAGTGTAGTAGTGATATTACTGGGCAAATGTTCGACCATCGTGAGGAGCGACTATTTGAATACATATGGCGTGGGATTGAAAGTTTTACACTCTTAAAATGATAGCAACTGCAGGAGATTCACATTGGTGTCGGTGGATTAGCAAAAGTCGTGCTAGAGATGTAGTTCGAGGGAATCGGTGTCCGACCGGGTAGGATAGTTTTACGAGCGAGTGGGAAGTAAACAGACACACTGATCATCGCGATCGGCGGTGGTGATCGTTAGGCGAATTTTATTTAAATATTCAAAGTACTTCTTTATCTAAGCTAATCATTCATGCTTTTATTTAATTTTTCATATGTGTTTTAGTCTACAAACATAGTTATAGCATTGCTAAATTGAGGATTTTACAGAAGCTTATTGGTAGTACTGAATAAGCCTGTATAGACCGGCATTTATGACGTTACGCCAAATAGAAGAAGAAGACATGAATTTATTATTTATATTTGCTATGTATCTATTCCTATAATTAAACTCTTTGAAACAAAAAAAAAGCAAAATTACAAAATTAATAAAAAAAACGCCTTCTCCTTCACGTTCACGTGTTTCGCGTTCTTACCAGCGAGCGATCGATTGTTATTGGCTACCTTTCGACACATCCCCACCAATACATCACACACATTCTAGCAGCAAGCTTATCATCACATGACGTAAACCCCTTTTGATAAGCAACAACTCACCCCATCCCCCTATCTCCATCGCGATAGGTATTTACATTCGCGCTAGCGATTGCACCTGCAATAACCGTCGCCGTGGCGCAATGTTCGCCAACTCCGCGTGGAAAAGCATGAGAACGTCCCGGGAAATGTGTGTGTGTGCTCCATCGTAAGTCATCCAGCAGTGCGGGAAGGTGTAGTCGCAGTGTGTAGTTTATCGTTTGAAGAGGAAGGGGGAGGGGGGGGGGAAGGAGCGATCATATCTATCATTTCTTCCCTATCGCGCAATCAGCGACCACTAGCGCGCGGACGGTTGTCGCTTGGGCTGCGCACAGTTAGCATCAATTTATTGCTATCGATATATCGCGCCCGCAAAGAGGAAGTTCGTATGTATGTGCTTTATCTTCCTTTTTTTTGTACCACACTCAGATAAGGATTTCATGATTTGCAGTCGCAGAGCGTGAAAGCCAGTGGTAGCAATTAATATGCGCCCCGATTCAGAATTACCGCAAATTGCGTTCGATCAAACAGACGGGGCATGGTGGTTTGAGTGCTTCTATTTCCTTGATTTAAACCAACGAAGGGGTTTCTATTTTTTACTTTTGTTTGCTTTGGAAAACTAATGCATGGTTTTATTTTCTATTTAAACTGTTATGATAAACGTTTCTTACCAAAGGCAAACATCTCATTTCCACCAACACATTTCACGAGCACTTTCATCATAAGCAAGCAAGTATGCTGTTTACAAAACTAATTCCAAACTCATGGTTGAATATGTGAGGCGAATTAGCATTTTCCACTTGTCCAGGGAAACCTGTTGCTAAAGGTCAATGAACGTACCACACCCTTAACGTAGTTAGACATGTGAGTTTCATTTTTTTGTCGCTTGCAGCAACGAAAACCATCCTACCCTCATATAATTGCCATCATCTTCGACCGTCGAACCGTGTGTGTGGTGGCTTATTTGCATTTGTACTGCATTTCCTATTCAACAGGTTTTCCACTGGTAACTATTTAAATAATGGCAGATCTGGTTCCCTCCACTCCTTACACAGACCAGCAGCAGCAGTAGCAGCAGCAGCTGTAAGGGGAAAGTTTAATCATCACCGTTCGTTCCGATGCTGTCGATGATGGTGGTCTGTTTACCATCGGTTTCGGTAATGCTGTTGTCAGTGCAATCATTCGGTGCTGAATGTTTTGAAGCAGTACGAATAGTGAATGGGTCTCGTAGTGAGAGAAGTTATTCTTGGGAAAAGGTACGATTCTCATCATCTATTTTTACCAAAAAACATCGTTCAATATTAGTGTTGGCGCAGTTTTCTCTTAAGCTTTCAATGCCTTTAGGCGTCGATACTTAAGGTTGCCATCTATGGAGAAAAGCTTGAATATCATAACTTTCTTGAATATGTTATTTCCTAAATAGTTTTTTTTTACAAAATCATTCATTTTGAGATACAAGTATCACAAATTTAAAGCGAAAAACTAGTTATTTTGTGACTTGTATACTCCAAAATCGGTTTTATTGTAGTTTTTCTGTCAGTTTATACTTCTATTTAACACTTCTTCTTCTTCTTCTTTGGCACAACAACTAGTGGGTGGGTACAAGGCAGGCCTTGACCGTCAACGAGAAGTGAGCTTGGCTTTCAGTGACTTTTTGTTACCGTAGCAGGATAGTCAGTCCTACGTATGGGGTTTTGTTCTATTCGGGGCTTGAACGCATGACGGGCATGTTGTTAAGTCGTTCGAGTTGACGACTGTACCACCAGACCGGCCCTCTTTTAACTCTTATTATGTCTAGTAATAATATTTCCAATCCAATCCAACAGGTCCAATAATCACCTGGTCAATAATCCAACAGGTGCCTCTAATGTCATGTCTTTTTTGCAAAATGTCCTTATAATAATTAGGTAAGGCAGTGAAACCAATATGTCTTCTTTTGTATTTAAATATTTTTTCGTAAGTAACTTGAGGTATGTACTAGCTTAATTTTACAAAAAAAGGCAGTTTTTAAATTATATATAAAAAATCTAATTATTGATTACTTGTGCGAAAATTTTCTGTTCTGAATATTCATAAAAAACAAAATTGAAAATATAAACAATTTGAAACAGAATTGAATTAACAATAGTCATGCTAGGGCAAAGAACAAATGTTTACTAATGTCGAATATATTTCTAAGACAGTAAGCTTTGACACCCATCTTCAACCAAATCAATCCAACTCAACTTCACTGCCAATGATCTTGTACTGCGACAGTATATCGATCAACCGTTGCGTCCATTGACCTTTCCTCAACCATTCCCAACTACACTCACCAAGAACCGTTCGAACCCCCAACCCCCACAAGACGTCACACAATCGAACACTTTAAACGAGCGACACACTGACTGACCCAGTCTGACGTATTTGCCGTCCCACCTAGCGGTCCATATGCCCGTCCCGGCAGCTATTTCAATACAAGCTACTCCGCCACCAGCACCACAGCAGCTCGTCAATAGTGGTGAGTGGCCGTGTTATGCGTGTACCTCGCCGTCCAATCCATCCCAAAACGAATCCATCTGTTTTGTTTTGTTTTCTTTCCTATTTCGTTGCTGTTCCAATGCACGGGCGACATTGCAGTGAGATGCACGCGGTGAAGAACCTTCGTCATTCCCATGATGAAACGCGCCCGGCATGACTTCCCGTCTACCGGTCAGCACGGTCTGCACGGACGAAGCAGCCCGAGCAGGCGGAAGGCAAAAAGGACACCCGCTGAGTAAACGTGTCTAATTTTAATGTTGTTTCTCTGTTCTGGGCAGCATCCGTGGTGGGCTTTGAACGGAGGAAGCGGCAGCGAACGGCGTCGTCCGGTGGAAGAATCCCACGGCCACCCCCCTATTGTGTGTATGCTGGCACTTTCGCCCTACAGAACGGGTGCTAGCTGAAGCATACTATTTTTCCCCCATTTCGTACAGTCCCACAGTCGAAAAGGGAAAGAAAAACATGGACGGCGACAATCGATGAACGGTGATGAAGTGTTTTATTTTGGAGTTTGAATGGCAAGAGGAGCAAATGCGGAAAAAGAACCCTCGTCATCGGGAAAGGCATCCGTGAACTGGGCAGGACGATTTGTCTTGTCGTGTGCTAATTTTCCTCAAACTTTTGTTATTGAGAAGTTGAAGCGCTTATTGGTTCTGTTAGCTTTTTTTTAAATATTTTTGGTTTTTGAAACCAGAAAATGTATGCTAAATTCTACCATTTCTGCCTTCCAATAATTGTTCTGCATATTCGACACAAAAAAAAAACAAAAACGCAGGACCGAAAACAAACCCTCCATAACTTCTATCCACTATCTGCCCACACATTTTCCATATTCTCCACACTGTTAGGGGTAGATAAGATTATTCCACTACAACAGCTCGCTCAAGCCAACGCAAAACACCCTTATCAAAACAGTACCGAGTGGGAAAGGGGCAGTGAAAGCCAAAGAAGGGGGGAAAACAAGCATCGAAAATAGAACCACGGCGTGGCGTGTGAAAATACGCCAACAAACAAGTTCGATAAGATTTTATTAAATTCTCGTGTCACATTATCATTATTATGCCACGTCCCGGACACGTCCCTATGCCATTCCCGTTCTCGCAAAAGACGCAGCCAAAAGAATGGAAAAGAAAACATTCCACAATTTGCAAAGAATGTCCGCTGCGCGACGTTCTACGCTACTTGTTGCAGCGCTGGTTGCCTACATTGCGGCGCTTTTCGGTATGCATCGTGTTGCGTACATCGTTTGCTTACGGCATGAAGCAGCAACGCGCTACCACACTGTACGGCGTTCGACGAGTGAATGCTTTCACAGCTTGTGACAGCTTAACTGCGAACCATTCGTTCGTTTACTTTCGGTTCGGCTGTGCTTCGTGTGGAGGGGAAAAAATCCAACCCGAACCATCCTTTCCACGCGCTGTCTTGTGGTTCGTGTTGCGTGCCTGCTAGAGAACGGTTGGCGCGCCTGTTGCGTTGGCGTTAGCGCGCCCGGAACCAAGGCGGTCCTCGAACGCGGTCGAAGGCTTGTGGGCACTAAAGAACGGGGGAACAGGGAAGGTGGTAGAAGGCAGGCAGACACCCTTCAGAACATTCAGAAGGAGGCGCTTGGTGGCTTACGGTGGTTCGATGCCGTTCGATGCGACTTCGATCATCGGAAAAACAGGCAGGCAGGCGTAGGCGCCGTAAGACGATAGGCTGGAAATTCGATTGCCAAGCGAGGGAGGTCGTACAGTCGTTGGGTAAGAATTCAATTTCAGCATAAGAACGTATGCGAAATTTGAAAGCCGGTTCGAGTGTCATGCGAGTCGCGTCGGAGGGTGGACGAAATATTGAATGGGATGGAAGTTTATTGCCTTTTTATGCTATTTATATTCATACGGCATTTGTCGTTTCATTTTTTTATTCAACTCTACAAAAAATAAACCATCAACGAACCAAGGTGTCATATGACTTCAATGTTAATGGTTTGCTAAATATCCGGGAATGTGTAAAACAAAATTGATCGAAATTCAACCTGATCTATTCCTTAAAAAAGCTTATTTTAATGATGAATATAGAAGTTTTAATAGTAGCTTTATATTTTTAAAGCAACACAAATCAAATTTTAAGATGTTATAGCTAAAAATAGTTGAAATTTTAACAATAGAAATGTTGAAATATTGGACTTTAGAAATGATTTTTGTATCTGCATGTAACCATTACCATAAAAGAATCATAAGAATTATTTGCTGCTGCTAAAACGGCATAAATCAACCGCATAGCGGAAAGAGTAATCCCATTAATCCTTTATCTCAGCGCGTGAATGGTACAAAAACACAAAAGAAACCAACAAATCCAAACCATCCGAAGAGCCATCCTAGAACTCCAACCGCACCAAAACAACTCTAGCGCGCTAGTCTGCAACCGATCGGTGGCTTTGCGTGTGTGTGTCCAAAAAACAACCCCATTTCCCTACGCACCACGCTACCCGATGGAGTCGCCTGGTCGCTCACACAAAGAAAAAAAAACAACCAACACACCGCCGCGCTAAATCCACCGAACGCACGCGACAAACTGTCCCATGCAGGCCGCCAAAAATACCGCAGCTATTCCCACGCGTTATCCATCGCCTAACCGGCAGCGGCAGAAGCGCGTTTTGCGGTGACCGCAGCACACACTGACCGTGGTGGGTAGCGTTGAAGCGTTGTAGCCTCTGCCATCTCAGCAGCAGATTTAAAACGTTCAGCAACAGCGGCAGAAGGAGCAAGTATTCTGCCTACATCAAGTAGGCTACGCACGCTGCGAAACGAGAGCGCAAGTGTACTCTTTCACGCCGCACCAAGTCACCGGGCATCCAACAGGAATGGAACCACACCACAGCTAGCATATCCATCGCGTCTCACATCCCTTCGGTACAGTGTGGTGCAGGACAATCGCACGGCAGCCAAAACTGCCACCAGCATCGCTGCATGGGGAATTGTACCGCACTCGCTCTGTCCAACGGCATTTGTGCGGCTGAAAAGCAACGGATCACGAAGCGGGCACGAAGTTTTGCACGAAGCCGCCGAAACAGCGAACCCGAACGAACCACTTGTTGGCAAAAAGCAACAAGTTCGGTTACAGTTAGTGACCGCGCGCGCCCCCCGTCCCTGTGGCCGTTCGGCCTCCTGTTCGCGGTTTTTCATTGACGCGCAGTGGACATCTTGAGGGACAAAGCGGGTGTGTGGAAAGGAACAGTACAGTGTGAGACAAACTCTCCAAAGCCGAGAATGGCGTGCGTGTGTGGGGGAAGGAAAAACGGTACCGAAGCGGCACCGACAACACTCGAGAACCTGTTGCGACCGAAACATAGAATCTCCTCTGCTCCTCCCGAAGCCTTCGTTCGTGTTTTGTTGTTGGCGTGTTTTCCCATTTCCCGCTTGGTGCTGCCTGATAAGAAGTGGAGGTAAGCGGGGTGAAAAATAGAACCAGAATGGGGTGGGGAAGTGCGGGTGGGAAAAACAAGCGACACACGGGACACGGCTACGTGTTGCTTCTGTGTTGCGGCCCGCGTTCGGTTCAGTACGCGTCCAACAGTTGCCTGTTGCACATCGCCAATCAATAGTCCAGGTTGAACGTCCCCCGTGGATGTGGGTGCTAGAGGTGATTTGTGTGTGCGTTAGTGTCGGATCGGACCAATGATCTATCGATGATCGAATTGGGTGATTGAAGTGGACATTGTGAGCAAGAACGAAGGAGAATAATACAATGTGCGGAGTGTGCAGTAGTTGGTAGTCACAGTAGGCGAACATCCTACCTGTTGCTTTGTCAGCTACTTTGGCTAGAAACTTCCAAAAAGATTCATCAGTACAGTCGGTGTCGTGTAGTGCTAGCGTACCTACAATTACCCAGTGACAACTAGATCGAGGAGGGAGCAAAAGTTTCCCAGTGCTCTTGCGGAAAGACTTTTAGAAGTGATTCTTCTCAGAAACCTTTCCCAGGGAGTGTTGTGGCATACTACACGCGCAATTAGAGGACTGTATAGAACTTTGACACTGCTGTCGTGTGATTCGATGCCAATTAGAACGTGCTCCAAGAAGTGTACGTGTGTGTGTGTGTGTGTTTGCACGCATCTTGGCACCATTCTTGGCAGCATACTTCCAACTTCCTGCTACCGTGATTGTGTGCCCGTGCTCTAGTGCCAAAGGTGATATTCACTTTACCCCAGCCCTGAGCACTTACCAACTATTCCGACAAACCTCTGTGCAGGTGTTGTGTGTGTGTGTGTGCGGTGCGTGTGTTTAGTGAAGTGGCAGCGAGAGTTTTCCATTAATAAATTAAACTGCTAATTAGATAATTCTCTCCGGCTTGAGACGGCAGTGACAGGGCGGCAGTGGTAGCACCGCTTGTGCTACGATCCTGCTGAAACGGAGACATCCTGGCCAACTAGTAGCAGCAGCAGCAGTAGCAGCACCACGGAAGATGCTACCCTTGTACCACTAAAGTGAAAAGGTAGGAAAATGGGAATTTATCTTGGCCCTATTTTGCTGTGCGTTTTGCTTTTTTCTTCCCCCTTTTTTTGTCTCCTTTCCCGCTGCAGTAGTGCAGCTGGTGTCGCGACCAAATAATGGGTGGCATTATAGTTTATAGTGTACCACTTTTGGTCGTCCCCGTTCGGAGCGTGGGCTGCCAAGCCCTTACTGCCAGCGGAGCGAGCAAATATCTTAACACCAGGTGACATAAGAACCTCTTATTCGCTTAACCTACCAGGTACGACCAGGTTCGCACGGTACAGCTTAGTTTATGGTTCACCTTCACGTTTGCTCTTGCAGTCCGGGAGGGCAGGTCGGGATGGTATCTTTATATTCGGGACGATCGCAAGATGCACCCGATGTATCGGGAGGGCAAGTGAGAACGGAGCATGGGCTGAGGAGAATGCAATTTCCCTGAAAGCAATTTACTTTGACCAGAACTTTCCGATAAACGACCCCTCGGGAGCAGCCTCCCGTTGTTTGTTTGCACGGGGAAGAAAGCTCACGACCCGCGCTATCTAACCTATAACAGGTCCCGGGGTGGCTGCCTTATCGCGAGATTTCGAACCAATCTGCTTCATCGTCGCTCGCTCAAGACGCTAAACCGGATAAGGCAGGTGGGCAGGTGCTGTGATGGTTTTAATTCGGTTTTTTGCTGCACGCGTTTTTGCTACGTGCTGCTGCAAGTATAGGGGCAAGAAAATTCAACTCCATTCCTGCAAAGCAGCACCATCCCCTGTTTGGCGGCTGTTGCACGTGATGTCTTGTGCTTCAGAACTTTCCCTTGCCCCTTGGCTCCCTCCCGTTCGCCGTCAAAGGCAAAGGTGTCTGCGTATAAATAATAATTAATTCGCCACATTATGCAACGCTCAAGTCGGTGCGAGTTTTGCTGCTTTTGGGCGGTGCACAGTCGGATTCTCAAGTTTTGGCTTCCGGTGGAGACGAATTGTATTGCACGGCTAACGGGGGACCGGGGAGTAGATTTCATTCTCGATCGGTAGATTGCAAAATTTATCCATCCATCAGAAATGGGCTACGTGCTTCGGGTCGGAATGCTGCACGCCAACTGCTGGTATAAAGAAAGCGAACGGTTTGCATTGGTGTTTTTGCTTAAAGATTACTATGCGGATCAATGCGGACAGTATAAATTGAATTGACTAATTGAGAACGTGCTGAAAAGGGTGAGCAAAAGGAAATGAGTTCGGTTGATGTTTAATTTTATTTTAAATACAGGAAATGTTCAACATTTTTAATTTACGTTTTATAATGTGTCGATGTTTGTAAAGCAAGTTTAATTCATTCTTCCGTTGATTGAATTGAATATAGAATCTCGAAGTAGATTTTTTTGTCGTAGTGGTTAGAGCCCGCGAGAAATTAAAATAATCTCACATAATTTAGATTTTTTTTAAAAACGCCTAAAGATATGCAATAATGTATGTTTTTATTCGTATGTTTCCTTTTAAGGGGTTCTATAATGCACAAAATATATACATTTATGTAATTGAAAATGTACTAATACATTCACCTATACATACATTTAACACCTACATGAAATAAAATATCTTAACAAAATGTAGAGGGCTAAAAATATTTATTGAAAAGTACAAAAAAATATAAAAATTATCCAGTTTTGCCTTAATTCTACCTTTTTTGTGCGACTAATCAATTATAATTTTTGTATGTTTATCTCAAAGTATTTTAAACATGTAGTCATGCGTTGAGTCTGTGGAACTTAATTGTAACTTTCTCTTGATATATTTCATTGTCGGTAATTTGAATATATTTATCGGCGAAATAGTAGTGTTTAATATTATCAAATATTTTGTAAATGAAATTATAAATCGTTCAATTTACAATAATTTTTAAGTGTTTCAGACACATAGATACGTAAAACCCTCAAAATCCATTCAATCATTATAAGGAAAAACACTACAATGTCGAAACATTTACTGCATCATGCATCCAATTTCCAGTTATTGTCATCAATTCGACTGAAACTCAACTCTTCTCTCTACTGATTAAGACATATCTTGGCAGAATGATAAATATCGTCGCCTTCCCAAGCGCCGTCAAGTGTGTTTCTGAAATTAATTTTCTTCCCATTAGCTGAGAACGCCAAATAATTGCATACGGTCGGCACCCCCGCGGAAAGGGCGGGTGGAGTTTTGTGACGATTGTGACCCATCATTAGCATCATCCTATAATTAGTATTCTTAGGCATCGCCAACCCATCCACCCACTCTTGACTATGGTGGTGGTCTTGCTTTTTTTGTTCGTGTGCAAAACCGTGGATCATCGTCAGTTTACCGAGCTTCGGTCCACCGTTCTTCAAGTCATCGTCTTTCCCAATTTAGCTATTTTTTGTCTTTCACTTCCAGCCTTGCCGGCTTTTTCCCAGCGTGGCGTGGCGTAGAATATCCATTCCGATGTGTGTTTCGGGTTCGAAGTGTTCTCAAACGGTAGAGCACTGTTCAAACGACTACCAAACCACACGCACGCACACACAGACTCCTGCCAGGTGGCAAAGCGGAAGGACATGAAACAGTATCTGCGGTTTGCCCGAACCTTTTGCCGAGCGACGCAACCATTCATTTGTTATTCTGTCAGAACGGGAAAAGTTAATTAAGTGCGGGCTGTGGCGGGCTGAGCTTTACGGGCAAAACAGACAGTGTCCCACGGTGTCTCGTGTTTATCGTACCTCTTGGCTGCTGGTTTATCGTTTCGCTTCGTTCTCGTGCCGCGTGTTCTCATTAGCATTTTTGGCGACTGGCGAGTAAATGAGCGGCAAAAGCAGCAAAAAAAGAGTACAGCGATGCGAAGTGTGTATTGTTACACCCGCAAAAAGACAGTGGTAAAATAATTCATTAAGATCGAATTAAACATTTACGAGGCGTCGATCGAAATAACACGCTTCGGGCAGCAGGCACCTTTAGCAGCTTACAACCGAACAGAAAAGCAAACGTCATCCATCACATTCCTTCTGGAGATGCGTCATGCTTTGTGTGTGAGTGTGTGTGTGTGGGTCATATGAGATCTATTTAAGATGTGACACTAACGTAATTGAGAGCCAAATTGGGATCAATTTTGTTATTCATAAGATTATTAGCTGACTAAGCACCTTTAGACTCAATGTTGTTTAAATGTAGTGTTTTTTGTGAATTGATTTTTATTTTTGCAATTAGACCATTATATTATGAAATATTGGAATTTTAACTAAACTACTAATGCCACTAATGAGAAAGATGTGTGATAAATAGTAGAAATAAATATTTTCATTGAAACATGAATAAACAAAAATTAAGAAATTTACTGAATCGTAAAACGGAATGCATTTTGCACAGGTACATCAAATAGCAAATTACTACAACAGAATGTTTATCTATAATTGTTTTTTTTGTTTTTTTTTTATAGAGACCTTGAGCCAACATGTTGTTTTTATTAAAAATTAATCAGTACGGCTTACGGTCTCAATTTAAAAAAAAGGCCAAATATAGATTATCTTTTCGAAAGTAAACGCCCGAAAGTATGCAATGAGATGCTTTTCTTGTGCTAATAAGCATTGTTTGGTTTAAAATACATTAATTTAAGCAGGTATAAAATGAACATAAGTATTAAATTTTACATTTTTCTTACAAGTATGTTGCATAAAACCTTGTCAACTTTTTCGCGTCTCTTCTCTAATTCTTTTTTATAATTTCTTTGACAATGACAACTGTGTACTACTCAATGTGGGATTTAAATGTGGGACTTATATATAATGTTTTGTTGAGCTTTTGTGACCTTCTCTTGTATTTTCTTAATCCAAAATTAATTTCTTAGAAAAATATCAAATCCAATGCAAATATCAGTTTTTTCTCTAACAATCTCCAATACTAACATCGTCCCAAAAGCAAACCTTCAGACAGTCCGACTGCACCGAACACAAATGTTGTGTTTGTCGTCTTTTTTTTTCATTCCAGTTTTATATTTCCTCCTATTTTTGTCCTCCCTCAATCACACACTCCACACTTCGGTAAAAACACTCCCGCTCGACCGAAAAGTGTAAAATAAAGCAGCACAAATGGGGGGAAATAAAATAGAGCTAGAGCGAAAAACTTTTGCCCATCAGGAAAACCTCTCAAACGCAGACCGGGCTGGCGAACGAGCGAGCTGGCCGCAACGATGGAAATGGTTCTTCAAGTGAAACTTTTTGCCCAAGTAGTAAAAAATGATGCGAACCTGCAGAAGTCGAAAGGCAAGGGGAGAGACAGCAAGGCGCAAGAATAACATAATGTACAGGAGCAGCTACACTTTTGTGATCTTCCGTCGATGGACAGAAGACATACTACGCGCGATGCGAGGTTTTGTTTTTCGAGAGGTATAAAGTGAAGAAACGGCCTCAACTTGGCAGAAAAGGCACCACGGCCACCTATATGAAACTGCTTTAGTCCGATGCGCCAGAGCTTGTGGAGCCCCCTATTCCGTCCCTTCCGGCCCAGTGACCTATGGTGTAGACATTTGCTCTAGCGTCTTCATTGCTCTACATACAATCAAAGCGAAATCCGGGGGCCATTCTAAACCACCGGAGACGAAAGCACGAGAAGCGGTGATAAAGCTAGAAGCAGTGCCCGGTGCCCAGTAGAAAGAGGAATAAGATAAATTGAGTCATATTTTCAAATTTGTATCATTACTCCATCAACGGCAATGGCACGGTACGGCACGGGCACGGGCACGGAAAGCATTCTGTGCATGTTGCCAGAAGGTTCAAAAGTGTACAAGACGACGACCTCCTTCCTCTGCTTTCGGAAGGTCATAGGACGCCCGCTATGTTGCGCATACGTTCACATTTGCGTTAAAGTCTGGCCCTCGTTTCCACACCCAACCACGACGAGCCACACGCATTTTCTCACTTGCCTCGGACACGGTGACTGTGGGACAGTGCGGGGAGTAGGGTGCGCCTGATTGAGTGAGGCCATTGTGAGCGTCCTTCCGCGTGTGACGCCTGCAAAGGGACACATTCAGCAGAACACGCTAAGGAGACATTCTGACAAAAGATACGCGCGCAGATGATTATGGTGATGGCAATGATGATGATGATGATGATGATGGTGCAGTATCAGAAGCTATGTACTGATGGAGTTAACACGTTTAGCAAGTTGATATCCGTGCTGGCACTTTGAAACGGCTAGACTGCAGGGTAGGGTGTGTGGGTTTGTGTTAAGAATTTTTCCTTCCGTGCCGGGACTGCAGGTAGAGGACTGCTAGGGTGAATTCAATGTAAGCCGACCGGGGGGGGTGCGGATGTTTTTGGAATTTACGTTATCCCGTTGATAGGTTATCATTTTGTCGCTTTTCAATAGCCGACAAAAGGAGCCGATGGATATAGGAAGGATGTTCTAACGAAATGTTATATGATTTATCGAGCACACTTCTGGGATGTGACATTCTTGTAGGAAGGTTGGTCGGAATTTACTTACAAGCTCGTATGCTTGATGTCTAGACTGATGGACATTTTTGAATATTTTTCAACGGTATGGTGCCGATTCGTGTTGAATTTTATTTACCAAGAAAAGATATTATTGCATAGCTTCTGACAAAGTTGCAGTAGATTGTATGACTTTTAGGACCATAGCAGTTATTTTGGATAAGTTTTAACGTCTTTCGAAAATGTACATTTAAGTTAAATCAGTTTCGTCGTCTGTTAAATCCTAAATCTTTATTTCGTCTATTATTAGACAATACAGCTGTTCCTTTTTCTGCATACTTTTAGGCGTTTTCCAAAGCTCGACATGGAATGATAAAATTAGTAAAAATTATCCCTTTGTTGGGTTTACAGTGGTTTTTACATATTTTAATTTTTTTCTAGTCTAACTGAGCCTAAATCCAATCAGAAAAAATGGTGTATAAAAGTTTTAAATTTTATTTTAAAGTTAATCCAAAAAAACAAAAAAAAATAAAAATAATATAAGACGAAATTACATGCAAAAGTCGAGCAAGTTTCGAAGAATTTGTAAACTTCACGACAGTTAAATGCGACTGTTTCTGCTATTTATATACTCGATTAGTCTCTTGTTCCGTTTCAAACAGCACTTCCCGACTCCAGCCAGAGATTACGAATGTCAACAAATTCCACCCCCTCCTGCCTTCTACTATCTTCCTCCGAGCGCATACGGCGGCATCGATCATCGAAATTCCTCTGCACCCCAAACTACGCAGGAAATATCAAATCATGTTGATACAATTTTCATAAAGCATACATCGCATATACACAGCACGCTTGCCTCCATGCCATCCAAAGGGGGGGGGGGCACCGATTCCGAGGGCACTCTCGGCTGGGATACGTCAGCGCGTCGGACGAACTGTCGATTTCGGGCATGTAGCAAGCAGCGATGCAGAAAAGAAGACGAGGAAATGTTGTCGTTGACATTTTTGCGTGTCGTTCCTAGAATCTCGGTCGCTATCTCTCGGTGACCCTTGCTCGGGCGTGGAGAAATCTCTTTACGTATGAGTTTTACGAGGTATGAGGTGGGATACTGATGAACTCATAGAACGGGTGAGACTTTCATCGCGCATCGTTCGCCTTGCCATACTGTCAGTCAGTCAGTCAGCCGACCTGACAGGCCTTACACGGCAAATATTTAGCGTCTGACGAGTGCGTGCAAGATGAATTGATTTGTCGCCCTCATAACATGACGATACAGCACGAAGAAATTGCCTCCAGCATGCAATTGCAAACGTATATGAAACGATGTATCGACAGGTGGTTGCGTGTGACAGAGGTTAAGGCACTCTCGCCGCTTTCTTGTGTACTACACATTCAGAATGCGTTGAACCACTTGCCTTCAATGTTTCCATACACACATGTGAACCATATTTGTTTGTTTTCTTCCTATCTCGAGCAAAACGGATCGATTCAACCGGTCGATTAAGGGCTATTCATCTTATCCAACACCACTTTGGGGCGGTATCTTTGGTCGTTCTTTTTCTTCTAGACACTTCGTTCGATACGCACACACACACACACGCGCGCACACGTTTTACGATGTCTTAGCACCACCGCAAGTGACGCCTCATGATGCGGTAATTGATTTATGCCGAATCAGGGCACGTTACGTTCTCGACTGTGGGCTGTGATGTGACTGCTTTTCTTGAAAAAGTAACAAAAAAAAAATGGCGATCGAAGAACGCCGAATCGAAGAAGAGGGAAATGGAAAGAAGTGTTTCCAATGTGGTGGTAAGGGGGAGGGTTTTTCCCTCGGCTGGGATTTTCGTATCGATGCGTGCGGAAATGTGTCGAGTCATGAGCTCCGGGCGCTGGGTGCTGGTGCGTACCATGTGATATGTTTCATGCTCGTCAAACGTTGGCACTTTATACGTCTTTGGGGGAGGGATGTTTTGGTCCTTTTTCCCTTTAGATTTTTTTTTGCTCTTGTTAACCCGTAAGTGGATAACCACAAATGGCAAGACAGAAACATGAGCTGGTCTTCTGAACTGTGTGTTACGTTTTCTTGAAGATGGGGATTTTTTGGGGAAGATTTAAAGGATGAGTTTGGTGAACAATCTTTAAAGTTTTCATGTTTTTTTCTTCTTTTTTAAAGATTTAGTAGATTAAATTCTCTGAAAATAATATATTATCATCTCGCAGCAATTTCTCGATGCTGGTTGTTAAAGAAATGCGTGACCATACTGGCCAATTGCTTTAAACGGCCCTCGCTTTTCTTACTTGCCATAATCAATAATACTAGCTTTTGTTTTGCTTATTTTTCTTTTCTTTTATTCTTTTGAAATATTGTCGGTTTAACATCCAGGACAATCTTCAAAGGAGTTTAACGTGCAATTTAAAAACAGAATTTGCAATGCCTGCTTCGATTACACAGCTAAAAACTGTCCAAAGGTCTTTTAAAAGCTTTCTTTTAAACCAAAAAAGTTTTTAAAAGTTTATGTTAAATTAGTGCTTCGAATATACATCCTTCAATGCATACTTATACTTCTTCTGTTACAGAAGTTTTTTTCCAAATCCTAGCACGCAAACATATCATGTATAGCCCGATGGTAAACATATTTCGTCCATATGCAGATGCATCCAGATTAATCTACCCTGAACCACTCGTCAGCAATCGAACCGTTCAATCGACAATAGTATTTTTGAAATCAATCTCAACCACACAAAAGAAAGGTCCAAGGTTCGTTAGCCCACCCACCCAATCCACCCGATATAGTTGCATATTGCACTGGCAACCGGGTGGTTCGCTGAGCACTCCAAACCTGTTGCATACACGACGGCTGCTTACTCAAAATATCTTATCAACCACACTGCACGATTCAGTCGGTACATGTTGCATCGTTCTCGGATCCTTCATTTGAGCTTGAGCCCACCCAATCCTTCCGAACCAACAGTTCTCTTTAGAAAGCGTGCACACGCGTGTGTCTGTGCCAGAGTTATGAAATCTTTACCGAACCATGAACTACCGCACCGAGGTTGAGAACGGGTTGCTGTAGCACGATGCTTCTACCGCCGTGCAAAGGATGGAAACAATTTTATTCCAAGCCCCAAAATGTTCACCTTCTCCCTGACACGTGGCACCGCTGGTACCTTGGCAGTCCTGTGCAAGCGATTGTTATCCTCTCGCCGTTGAAGAACCCTAATTTGGGCCAACGGTTCAGTTGGCGTGAAATGATTTATTCTTTCGGCCAGAATGAAGTGAAACCGGGGCCAATTCTTTTGCTACGTCCCGGTCGCCCGGCCATGCTGGATAAGAGTGTGTGTGTGTGTGTGTTTGTTTTGCTTCCATCTGTGGTCCTCGAGCCATCGATGGACAAGGGTGCAGGAGGACGAGTGGCTGCCAACAGGATCCCATTTCATTATCCACTGGTCTTCTCTTTTTTTTGGCGAAGAAAAGCTAAGGATTTGGGATTGTTTTCCAAACCATCCTTCCAGTCCCTCGGAAAGGAAAAGGTTACGACCTGCGTTACGTGAAAAGTGGTGCACCCTTTACCTCCACGCGTTAGCGATGAGCGGGTTGGATTTCGTTCCGTTTCTTCTCTTCCACACGGCGAAAGATTGTGCTTTTTGCAGAAGGCGAGAAGGTAACATAGCTTCATCAGAAGCTCCTTCAGCATCGTTTTGCTAGTAACCGACCGTTTTCGGCTGGGGTAGACTAGATGGTAGACAGCGTACGAGGTTGTGGTGCAGGTTTGACAGGTGTATAATTAACACCTTTTCGAGTGCGTTTGGCTCTCGAGCTCTATATTTATGTTTCTCGCCCTTTGTGTAAGTGTATCTTCACCCTGCGGAGGGGCCATTCAAGTTCCAGTGCGTACGTGTGAGTGAGTGAATGAGGGATTTATGCAAACTTACAAACCTATTGCCAACAACGGTTGTTGACTTTGCCTCAATGTACCATTTTACCGTTCCTCACATACACACACACACATTCCAACGGGCGGAATAGGAGCAGAGCATTGAGTTTGAGCAATGAGTTTGAGCACTGCGCTGGTAATTGCAGTCGTGCTTTGAAGTCACACCGGAAGCAATGATTGCCCGGACGTTTGTAATCGAGCTGGCAGTCCGGTTTGTAGTGGAAGTAATTTTTACTGGGAAATGGACACTGTGTTTTGCCTCTTGTACGTTGGTTTTGCAATATCAATTACCTTCAAGAAATGTTAAATGGAAAAACATTTTCTTTTATTAAGCAAGTTCCAAGTTCTGGTTAAAGTAAAGGAAAAAAGATGAATGATATTTTGGTATTTCTGTGATCAAACTTTCCTTTATGGATCTAATGATCTTTGTGATTGTATATAGTCTTCTTCTTCTTCTTCTATTTGGCGTAACGTCCCACGCGGATATGCCGGTATATACAGGCTTTTGAGAATTAGTTCATTATCACGCAGCTGGATAGTCAATCCTTGCCACGGGGGGACGGTCCATTATGGGCTTGAACCCATGGATATGTTATTGAGTCGTTCGAGATGGCGACTTTACCACGAGACCGCCGCTTTTCTATTGTCTTATTGAGTTTTATTGGGTTAAACAATGCCATTGGACGATTTTACGTGGGGACGCCAGATCGGATAAGAATCGAACCACGTCTGATCTTTATATAAGCCGATGACCAAACCCAATACTACCTCACTGTATGCTTCATTATGTTCTTGGGTTTTAAAATATAATGTAATATTTTGTGCAATATAATGTAAGATGTATCCAATAAATTTAATAGACTATACAGGTGGTCGAAGCTGCTTGGTTGGTTGGGTTAAATTGGACGTAAGCTGTGATGGATCTTTTTGTCTCCTAGTTTCCAGATATATAAAGAACATTCAAAATGGCATTCACTTCGTAGAAAACTTGATAAAAATCGTTTGCGTGTTTGCCAGTGTTTGCCAGATACTTCCAAGCTTGAGATATATAACATGTTGACGCTGCACTTTAGAATCAATGTCAAGCTTAAGTTTTAACTATGATTTAAATGCCGAAGGTACACTATCCAAAGCAGAATTAAGCTGGAGGTGCGCATGTTACCAATCCAGGCTGCACGGAAATTAAGTAGATATTTAAAGATCTTACCATCTTATCTCATCTCATCTTATCTTAAGAGTTGATTATAATCGTTGCTAAGCTGACATTTTCTAACAGAATAGCCCTCGCGTGCGCATACTTGTATAGAGTCTGCATTTTCTAATTAGTAATTGTCATACCTGCCTTTCAGACCAATTTTCTTATAAATAAGGCTTTTAAATAAGGATGCTCATGCTCTAGCAGTCGGCAACTCGGATAAAATCAACATAATGAGAGACGCTGGAGCTCATCCATGTTAACACAAATACACTAAATTAACTATTCAGGACGCATGAAAGCATTTAAAGAATATCTGAAGATCCTGAAATCTAGTCAAAACAAAATACTACAAGGATACACCATTTAAGTAGTCTTGTGCAACACCAAAACAGGTTCAAAATTTGTCTATAAAATAAAGTTATTAATGATTCCCATCATCATTAGCTCTCCATTATCAATGTTTGTATAATACGACAATCATTTCGATCGAGAAAACCACTCACCAAAGATCACCTCCAGCCGTACCAGCCATTCCCAGCAAAACGGTTCGCAGAATATGAACCAGCACCTATCGCAGCGCGTATGATTTCAACTCATTTTTCACTCACCCTTGCCCATCATAACCAACACGGGCGACTAATGTGCCCGACTGAAGTGAAGTGAAGTGTTTCATCCTTCCACGCCACGGGGACGTTCTGCTTCCGTTCTCGGCCGTCTTGGCCCGGAGCTGCGTGTCTTGACAATATGTCTTTTCTCTTTTCCCCGCTTTTCCATTGTTGTACGATGTCAATCAGTCTTTCAAGAATTACCCGGCGTGTGACAATAGCCGCCCCCCCCCCCCCCCAGTCAGTGCGCTCCCATTGCGTCCTTACGCGTCCACGTGCCTACGACTCCCACAAGCGTCCCAGGTCGCTGATGCCTGCAACTGAAACGATAATCAAATAATAATAAAAATAATAACATATTTTCCAATCCATTTACAGCTCATTCGCTGTCGGGTTCTTCTCTCTCTCACTCTCTGGGGGCCATCCCCTTCCTTCGGTGCCTTCGGTATCGGTTCTCATCTTGAGCCCGTCCTACTCTAAACTGTCAATACCGCTCTCGCGCAAGATTCTTCTCGTCCCGGGGGCGGGTGGTTTTCTTGCTGGTTGGTTGTTTTTCTTCGTTCCGCGCTGAAACCAAGGGAGCAAAGGCGTGCGTGGGCAGCCCACGATATGCTTCCTTTTATGGTGTGTCCTTAAAGCAATGTGTGTGTGTGTGTGTGTTTTTCCCCTCCTTCTTACTCTTCTTCCTTCCACGTTCCGTTTCCGTTCTACGATCTTGGTCGAAGGCATTTTTCCGACGCGCTCATTCTTCCACGCGTTCAATTCGAAATCTTCGACCACCGGAACGAAGCCGATTTTTCCAGCATCCAGCATCCCCGATGCCGATAATCTGCTCTCGCGATGGGAAAGAATATCATCGCATTTCGTGCTGCGCCACCCGCTGATTCGGAAGGAAATGGGCACGACGGCTAAAAAGGCGGCTGTAACGGATACGCTTGCACACATACATACACACTCAGTGACATTTTACCGTGAAGTGTAATGGATTTTGTCACCAGCTGAATTCCTAGACCAATCAACAGCCTCGTTTAGCTTCATAGCAACAACAGAAGAAGAAAAAAAAATCTGGGAAGAAAGAAAAGCTACCAACAGGGGTAAAAAGAAAAGAAGGTTGCTTATTATCGGGTGGCACACGAGTGGACTGAAAATAGCGGAAAAGAAGGCGCACAAGAAGTCAAGATCGTATTGGGTGGTGGTGAGAAAGTATCGAGATAATGTCCGCCTTTTCACTTCCCCTTCCCATACCACCAAATGTGCTGAGGATTATATCAGCGAGAAGTGGAGTGGAGAGTGACAAAAAGATTCTTTGGAATTGGGTGGCTTTCCACCGAAACGGCTACAAATTGGCTGAAAATCATTTTAAATTACGTTTTATCAGTAGCGCAGCTAAAGTGGTACTAGATTTATTCGAGCACCTTAGAGGCAGCGCTCTATCTCTCTCTCTCTCTCTCTCTTTCGCTCTGCTCTATTGTGTGTTATTGGACAAAGATTTCCAGATTTTGCGAGGGACAAAATTAAACGTTAAATTTAGTGTTTCTTTTGATGCGGAAAGTCACTTACCTTGGTCATTGTGAGAGGCATTTCATTAGGTGCTTTTTACTTTGTTCCTATTGCTTTTTGATTCATAGAAATGAGTTCATTATATGTTCTATTATATTGAAATCATTTATTGTGTAAGTTCATTTTTACGTTTGAAGATGTTCATTTTTTCTGATTTTATTTTATATTGTTCTTTTTGTTTCATGATCATTACAGTTTTAATCGTGATATTTAGGGTAAGTGTACCAATTGTGGATGTAATATGTCATCAAGATACCGATTTTACGCCTCTAAAAAAAAAGTAATGGGTAAAATTTCAAACTTCTTCATGTTTTCTTGTAGCTTACAATGTGTAAAACACGAGAGTATTTTTTATTTTGACTCAATGTTTAGCGAAATAATAGAAAATTTCGATTAAAAATTGCATCTCAAGTTACCAATTATGGCTATAGTGTTCCTAGCAATTCGCCATAGCTGTACCAATTGTGGCTGTATGCTAAAACTCGTGGATATTTACACCAAAAAATACTTTGTGACATTGTTTTAACTGAAATCAACTAATAATAAGTTCACTGCACCAATATAAGTATGTAATCACCATAAAATACGTAATATTAACATTTTTAAATATCCGTTTTCTATCAATGGTTGTATTGATATCCACGCACAATTAATCGCACAATTGATGAGGCTAATCCTAAAAAAAATACTTTCGTACACCTTTCTGCTGACACCGTGCTTGGACACACACCTGGCAATCCTTCATATCACCTGGAAGCTATACCGAAGCCAGCTACCGTTTCAGCGCGATACGAAAATGAGCACAAATCAGGGTGGTCTGTTTGAATTTGTTAAAATGAAGAATCGTAGCCATAGTTAAATCATCTTCTGACCAAGATACTTCTGGCCAAGACTAGCACTAACTATCAATCGGGGCGCATTTGGCAATAAGGCGACACGAGCGGCTTCAGATTTCGCTTTCTTCGTATGAAAGTCATTCAAGGCTGTTTTATTTTGGTGAAACTGATTCGTTTTCTGATCACTGATTTGAACACTTTACAAGAAAATGATGCTTAAAACACAAAATAACACTTTATATTGCGTAAATAACAACGAGAAACCCGAGTTGTTCACATATAAACTACGCGCTACGACCAAAACAACAGTGGTCAACAAAGCATCCATAGCATACTGCGATATTTGGTACACCGAAGGTTAGTTGTACCAATTTTGGACGTACAGAAAAAAAGCATCTTTTCGATGAAATTTTGGTACATTTTGATGTGTTGTCGTTAAATAACTAATATTTTGCACCAAAATGATAATTTTGAGATAAAATTATGGTTAGGTGCTTGAAAATCGCTAATATTCTACAGTGCTGCTCTTAGCAAAATGGTAAGAGACATCAACAATCTTGGCAACACATTTTAAAAGGTTGATATTTAACAAACGGAAGTGAGCAGCATGGAACTAATGAAGCACAAATGTGTTAAAATGTTCATAATTGAAATGAAAAATCCTTCCATGGCTTTAGAATGCAAATAGACTGTTTTAGAGCGAAAATAGTGTTCGTTATAGCCATAATTGGTGCTATAGCCACAATTGGTACACTTACCCTATTTGTAGATGTTTTTTTTTCTTTTGTCTTAGAAGAAGTGATGAAAAAATGAAGTTTTTGTCGGAATCAATTCCGGTTAGCTCCAAAGTTTTCTGGAATCGATGCTGTATAGTAGAATCAGTTTCCGAAATAGATTCCGGAATCAGCTCTGGGATTGGAATCTTCTCCGGAATTGTTTTCGGAGTCGGATCCGGAATCGGAATAGGCTCCGAAATCAGAATCGGCTTAGAGACGGAGTCGGTTTCGGCATTTCCATAATAGCAGTTGTTTGGGTCCAATGATGCTACGCATTGATAGCTGCAAAGAATCAAAATTCACTTGTAAAGGATCTATTATCATGAAGATTGCCGGACTGATACCGCTACTGAAACTTCTTATTTCAATTCAAGAACTGATTTTCATTCCGGAGCTAATTCCATTTCTGGAGTCAATCCTGATTTCGTTACCGGGACAAATTGCGATTCCTAGGTCAATTTCGATTATGGAACCGATTCTGATTCCAGGACCGATTCTGGAATCGATTCCAAAGTTGACTCCAGAATCGATTCCAAAGTCGACTCCAGAATCGGCTCCAGAGTCAACTCCAGAATCGGCTCCAGAGTCAACTCCGGAAACGACTTCAGGGCGAATTCCGGAATCGGCTCCAGAGTCAACTTCGGAATCGGCTCCGGAATCGGAATCGATTCCACCATCTGAATTGGCTCGGGAATTTATTCCGAATACGGAATCGGAATCGGGTAGGTCTGATTCCGTGCTCCCACCACTACTGAGAAGTATTGACAGTGAACCCTCTCTTATTTGAGAGGCGATGGGACTGTCGAATAAGAGGGGTTTTCAAATTAGAGAGGTTGAAAGTGAATGAAAGGTCCATACAAACAAGAAAGAGACAGAACATTTAGTATGCAGCCTTAACTGTTGCTATAGGAAACTGCGAACAGAATCGCCAATTTGAGCATACATCTTTCAATAACCATGGCAACACCATACTCAAATAAGAGGGACACAGATTTCAGAGGTTTTCCAAATTAGAGGAACAAAAATGTACTGGAAATCAAGGGACTGTGCAAAATGTTCAAATAAGAGAGGTTTTTCAAATTGGAGAGGTGTCAAATAAGAAAGGATTCACTGTATATCGTTTTACTACATTCAATTTGTTTATTTACTGAATTTTTCTTTTGTGACTTTTATTGTTATTTGTTATTTATTTGTATTGTTATTGCATTATTTTCCTTCTCACAACTTTTACAGTTTGTAAAGTTTTACTAAGAAATTTGCTTGCTCAACAAATCTACTTTTAAAGTGATTTTTCTAACCTACCTTCACTTACCCACTCTTCCTCTTTTTTTCACTTTATAAATCCATCTCAATAAGATCCCACATGCAGTTGGTTTTTATTTTGCCACAAAGCCGGGCACCGTGTACGTCCCACACAATCGGATTGCGCTTCGTTGTGGCATCCTAAGTATTCTTAATTCGCCCATTATGTTCTAGCAGGATTCCTTACAAGCTTGCGACCACGCTCGCCTGCCTGTGTCTGTGCTGTGTTGTGAGTGCCGTCAAACACACATAAACACACACACACACACAGTGGAAACGCAGGCTAGACACAGGGCATACACACTCACATTCTTTGACGTGATTGCGATTTTGCCTTGAGAGTTGCCTTCTACATACACGGCATCTTTACTCATACTTTGAATAGCATCCATTTTTGTCCCTTATGCTACGGGAGGATAAAAGCTATAATAACCCTTGAATTGGTAGTGTCTAGAAAGGTACATTTGTTTTATAATTCGTTAGAATATATTTGTGATAAATTTAAGCTTTTTCTTGTAGCAATATTAACAGACAAGACAATAATGCTTTAATTCTCACATCGAGTTTGTCAATCACTCAAGGGTTAAATATTTTTCCTTCAGATGAAGTGAAAAACGATTACGATTCGTCTTTCCACAAAGCATCCCTTGGAACAATTATGGGGGATTTTCGTTCCGCTTTCGATCGTTCTATTTTTTGCCACCCACTCTCCACCTACCACACACCATCGCAAATGGCAGACAAGCACAGAAAGGGCAGATCGATGCCAGAACTTCATCATCATTGGCCACCTGTTGCATGCGTCTGCCGGGACTGGGGTGGCTGGGATCCAATCGTCGACCCTCGTCGTTTGGGGAGCGTGTATTAGCACTCAGGTTCAGGTTCGGAGGGGGAGTGCCGTCTAGTAGCTGAGCTTACATCGCGTGGTAAATCGCGTGGAGAAGAAGAAAAAAACTCAACAAGTAGTTGTCCGCAACCAGTTTTTGTTTGTGTCTGTGTTTTTTCTTTACGTTTTTTTTGTTAGAAGCTTAACCAGAACAAGGGGCAGAGGAACGAAATCCACAGTCAATGTAAGTGGATCAGCCTGCACCAATGCGCTTTAGATGGTGATTGGTTGCTGCTGTGGGAGGAAAAATTGAAAACAAAGTGCTTTGGCTGAAGGTTTGTGTGGATTTTTTTTCTTCATTCGTTTTTGAAACGAAGAAAGTTGTTGTGGCAACGAGAAATCGAATGCAAATTGAATGAAATTTCTTATTTAAATGAAATTTAAAATTTCAAGCGAAGGATTATCTGGCGTCATGTGTATTTTTTAATTCATTAGTAGTAAGCCGGTCCCGTAGTACAGTCGTCAACTCGTACGACTTAACAACATGCCCGTCATGGGTTCAATCCCCAAATAGACCGCGCCGCCATACGTAGGACTGACTATCCTGCTATGGGGGGGGAATCAATTAGTCACTGAAAGCCAAGCCCACAAGTGGGTACAGGCAGGCCTTGACCGACATTGGTTGTTGAGCCAAAGAAGAAGAAGAAGAAGTTGCAATCGGTAAAAATCTACATAAATCCGACAAATACACGGATTAAAAAATGAATCAATATTTCAGCAAAACTGTTAGCCTATTATTAATCTGAGCGTGTGTTGATGCATTTTGTCATCCATTTACATTTTAATTTCATGTCAAAGTGTCACAGTCAATTTATTTTAATTTTAATAAATTTGCTCTAAATCAAAGATCAAGGAATTTAATAGTTCCTTCATATACAAAATCATAAAGTTGAGACACAAATTGGTATGATCGTGCATAGTTGCTTTCTTTTCGTAATATATAATTTTATTATAAAATAATCGAAATAATCGATGGAGTAAATCAAAAGTGAAACTTCGGAATATCAATTGAGCTTATTATATCCAGCAAAACAATTTACATTTTTCCCACAATCTAACATTCTTCTCTTCTTGTAGCTCTTTTAATCAGTACTACTTGTATCGTGATTGATTTTGCCTACCAACACCACAGTACAGAAATGACCAAATTCTTAAAAAGCTCTACCCAATTACCTTCTGCTTCTGGTTGCGCTGAAATCGAGCTTCATTTCATAATTTGCTCCAACGACACACCTTAGCGACCGCAGCCTTATATTAGAAGGAAAAACAAACACACACACAGACACACATTTAGAAATTAGAAGAAGAAAAAACCAAAATGATAAATGGTATCGATTATGTACCCGGCTAGCCACAGTTTTGTTTTATTTTTCGTCACATTTTCCACCAGAACGACCGAAGCGCGGCGCCAGAAATGTCTTGCGACATCAAGCGGCCACACCGCTGAATACGTTGCACGAGACTCACTCGAGTGGGTGGCAGCGGTGGGTGGGTTTTGTTATTTGACAGATTTGGTGCTGTTATTATTATTATTATTATTCGTTTTGTTTCTTCGCTCCATCGTCTCCAGACGGATGGCTGGCGATTGGCACTGATGAAACGATGGGTGACCGTCAATGTCAAACAGGGGAGCAAAAATGTCGCAAACAGCTCGAACCGTCCCGAAATGCTTCTGCCGGATTCTGTCCGTACGTGTGTGTGTGTGTATGTCGATGATATTCATCCCCCAAACAAAACAAAAAATTGGATCCCCCCCAGCTGGGTGAATGCATTACACACTTCTACTTCTACTTGTGCTTCGCTGCGATAAGCAGCCCAAGAAAGCAGCCCACCCCCCATCGTCTTTGCCGGCTTCGTGAGGAGATGGTATTGGGAGTGGTACGAAGTGGGACCCCAAGAACCCAGGCCTGGGAATGCTTCTGATTGAAGCGACGCCGGGAAGGGAAAATGATACTTCCGGCCGGCGCCAGTGGATTAGTGGCGAAGGCAGAGAAAGCAACGAACCGCTTCTATTTGCATTTGGGGACTGACTGGGGGGGGGGGGGGGGGGTTGGGCCGTTTGCAGGCAAGCCATCGGCCTCGTTGTTGTTGTTTTTTTGCAACCGCTCGCAGCATGATTAATGGTAAAACACAATCTAATCCACTGCCGATGCGGACGGCACACCGCGCACAACACCAATCAATGGGCGAATCTAGGCTAGTCGAGAATTCATTTCTTAAAGATGCCTTAACGTCCGGTGACGTTAAGAAAGCGTGACTTTGGTTTTTTTTTTTTGCCACCGAAACCAAAAACTGTCATAAGAATTAATTTGTTTTAATTAGATTTCATTTGATTGATATTTCTTTTCGTTCTTTTTTATACAACTAGATAGAAGGTAAAAGATAAACTTATTCACCACCAAGCCACCAACGTGTCGGTCAAATTACACACCCAAATGCACGCGCAACTTTAAGCAAAAAACAGTGTCAGCAGAGTTGCGTTTGCTTAAAAGTCAATTATGAAATCGGTTGAAAAAAAGTGTGACTTTCTTTCACACTTTTGACCAACATTTAGCGGGCTCGTATTTGATGTTTCTATTTCCTCCTCCGTCTTTTGTACCATTTTTTCATGGTCCCCTCTTTCATCAGCAAATGCATGTGTTCGTTTCATTAATGGGAAATCAACACCAAAAATCCGAAATGAAAGCTTGACAAAACACAGAAACAGAAAGGTGTGTATGAAGACGTAGAAATTAAAATTAACTTTGGTGAACATTTTCTCCTTACCTGTTTTTTTTCTCCTTTTTCACTTCTCAAAAGTCTCGAGCTTTCCCCGACAAGCCATTGCACTCTTTTCTGCGAAAACGAGGCGCTAAATGAAACCGCGTTGGTGTGGTGTAATAAGGAAATCTAGAAGTTTATTAGCGACAAAGCATAAAATCAATCCATAAAGTAGAAAGCGAGAAAACCGAAAAATTCGTCTAAAAATCTACTTTTGAGGTTTTTCCTTGTGCCGTTTTCCCTCCCCTGGGGCCATGAGCCCATTGGTATTAATTATGCATTAAATGATTTTGCTTTCCTATTGCTAGGGCTTTTTTTGGGGTGGGTTGACAATTCTGTTCAATAACTGGGCCTCATCGCGAACGATAGTCGATAAAATTTATCCGATCGGTAAATATGCTCGAATCCACCGGTGGAATTTGTTTTCTACCGGTGGATAATTTTCTCCACCGGTGGATAATTTCTCTACTGGTGGATAACTCTTTCCGATTCGAGT
The DNA here is from genome assembly GCF_943734685.1 of Anopheles coluzzii. Lineage (NCBI taxonomy): Eukaryota > Metazoa > Arthropoda > Insecta > Diptera > Culicidae > Anopheles > Anopheles coluzzii. Next base: position 20,224,905 of record NC_064671.1, on the reverse strand, counting down.
AGCCATTGGTTTTGCCTATCTGTCAATCACACTTTTGTTTGCATTTAGAGGTGTTGTTTTGCGGAATGAATAAAATAGTAAATTTGGCTTATTTACGGACCGTCTAGTGAAGAATCCACACCAGAAGTGGCCTTAGACAGTACTGACGGTAGGCCTATTCAAACAATCCGGGTAAAGTGTAAAACGGGTTGTTGGCTGAACAAGTTTAGTTGAAACAAAATCGTATGAACTGGAGGACGAGGTTTGAATCCTTTCTGAACTTGTCGCCTTCGCTGACGCTTGTCCTGTGCCATGTACCATGTGCGTCCATCAACTCCAGCCACCGCGAACGTTGGATCCGTGAACGTCCGTGTTTTACGCTCTCGTGCAAAAATATATTGAAACAACGCGGTACAATTATTCCGTGCAATAAGCAGTGTCCGAAGCCGCTCACGGTCTCTCGCCCTCGCCAGTCCATTATCCTGGCCTTAATGACTGACGCCTCCAAGTCATCTGGCCACTTAACTTTAAACCTACTACGCCCCCTCCGCAATGGCGGATTTAACGGTAAGCGGACTGAGTGGCCGCGGGAGGTCCCGTGGATATCAAGTCCAACATATATGGTGTGTACAGTAGTCTCATTCCGGGCCTCCGTGAACGATAGAGGCTCCACGGACGAAGGGACTCAAAGACTACAAGGGGCCCATATATGAGGGATCCCAACCAACATCCCCCACTCCCAAAAAAAAAAACAAAATAAAGTGTATTTGATTCAAAACCAAGTGATGAAATCCACTCCCCACCAACTTTCGCACAACACCTGGGTCGTTCGTGCGTTTAACATGGCCTGTCCACTGAAACCTGGCGAGCTTGATACGACAATGAGTGTGCTTCCACACGTACGATGATGATTGCGTCAGATTTGATAAAAATAAAATAACTACGTTAAAATTGTAATGTATGTGATTCAGAAGAGAAGCTATTCAAGTGTGCATATTCGTTTAAATGGATGAACAAAAAAGTTCATTGGGTGACGCGTTTGTCACGAGGCATGAAACTAAGCGATGTGTGAGTCAATCCGAGCATTCTCGGGCTGTATCCATCCATAAGTAACCCCGAGTTTTTGGGGATAGTCCAGAAGGAACAAGTAAGCACAACACCTTCGATAGGTACAAGGCAACGCAAACGATTCTGACCGGAACTCGCTGCTCCAACGGATATGAGTTGCTTACACTTTCTTGTACCAAGTGATCCTACTGGTCTTCTCAATCTCGTTGTATGTACGTGTCGGAACCGAATCTAACATGCCATAAAGCCATAACAAAACATAATAAACCATTACATAAGGTTGGATAAAAGAGAAGGATTAGCAGAAAAGGATTTCTTGTGTTGGTTTCTTCTTTCTTAGCTTGAACTATAAAAACTAGATACCTGTTATAAACCTAAATTTATGTGTTTTGATTGTTTATAAAAAAACAGGTAAATTTAAATTTTCTAAAAAAGAATATTTAAGCTAATTCTAGTGATAAAACATCTCAAATAACTCAAACAGCGATAAAACATCCTTTTTTGCAAGCTGTTAAACATGGTTTTTAATATTATTTAGTTTTCCACTGTTATATCAACTGGGGTGGAGCAGTAGATATGGCTAACCGACTGAAATGGTTTTTTTATATGAAGTTTTCAACTGTATATCCCACTGCTCGACTTTTTAACCACGTTGCTATGGCGGCAAACACCATTCCACTCCACTGCCAAACAGATCGGTTAGCGAAGATTCTGATTGAGAAAACGCAATTGGATAACATTGGAATTTTGCTAACCGATCGACTAAATTATCCACTCCGTTATCGACTTTCGTTCGCGATGAGGCCCACTGATTGGAGTGTGCGAGTGTAGAAGGTTTTTCTGGCGCTACTTGCTGTTTGGCGGCGGGGACTTTTGTTTTACTTTTAAATTAACAGATTTATCCTATCGATAGGGTTAGAAGCAAGTGGGAGGGGGGATGAGATCGAACCATTCTGGTGGCTTCTGGTCTATTCCAAAGAAATTTAATTAGAAAACTGGCATAATCAAATTGGATTTAGGCTTTGTAATGGGGAAGAGAAAAAAAAGGAAAATATTTTACATTTAAATAAACATATTGTGGCTTTATCACTAGGGGTGGTTAATTACGCCATTTTTCTTCAAACAACATCTGTGCTGGGTATATAAGAAAAATATTGATAATTATTTTTGAGGATATCTAAACGAATGTAGGCAATTTTTTGAAATTCAATTTTAACCCCCTATGAGCAAAGGGATGCAAGAACACTTTTCCTTTGCATTAGCGAGGCATTTTTTTTTATTTCATGTTTATCATTAATTTCAATAAAAAAATAATCATGTTTGTCTGAAAAAAAATCATCATATTGCATATCTTTTAGCCAGCGAAAAACTAACAAAAAACACTGCTGCGTTCGTGTTTTTCCTTCAAGCAAATGCATCTGCATTCTTGTATGACAAGAACGATGAACATTTTACCTTTCTATTCATGCACAATTTCCCAATCATTCGACTTCAGCTCATTAAATCCCACGCAGTTGCTTATTTTTGTACAACAAATCACATTAAAATTGTAAAAATAAACTCCCTCTATACTGTGAGCTTTAAATAAGCAACAAATACACTGGCAGAGCTTTCACCCTCGCACGCCTTCTGATAATTATCAAGCGCGCAGCGATGTTGCGTGGCGTATGCGTCCGCCTTCCGACGCGCGCGCGTTTAAATCAACGCCTGCCGCGTTGATTGGATTGTCGCCATGAGTGAGAAAACAATTTGCATACATTAGCCGCCGGCGCTCTAGACGGGCAGTCGGGCGCAGTCGTCTGTCTCCACCCGGTGAATAGATAGATAGATAGATAGATAGATAGAAAGATTAGAAAATGCAACATCGCGCTCCTCACCATCGCCGCCACCAACTGTAGCGTGTACGTCAACGTCATCGTCATCTTTGCGCCCGCGGTTCGTGGTGTTTCGGTTCCTCGGTGCCGATTCTCGCACTCACAAGATTCTTGCTTTTCGGACGGAATCGATCGGAATAGCATTTGGGTGATAATTTTTCCATCGATGCGGCCGATGCCGGGAAGGAAAGAATGGTTGGGATGGAGGGAAAGGAGGGATCGATTTAACCTGATGAACGAAAATAAATCTCAGCAAGCCGGCAAAGTGTCGCCACCATGGCAACAAGCATCAGAACGTCAGCGGAAAGTGTTCATTTATTTCGTCGTCGTCGTCGTCGTCGTTGGTGTCGTGGTGTGTGTTCCCCCATTTTGGCTGTCGTTGTTGTTGTAGTAATCTTTCCCTCTTTCGCATACACACCGCTGTCGTGTTTGGCTATGTCTCCAGCATATGCTTCTCTCACCCGGTCGCTACGCCCGCTTAATGGACGGACGCCCCCGTTTTCGCTTCGCCGCCGACCGGCTAGTTAGTACGAAAGTCGCATGTATAAACAACAGATTGCTGTTGACTTTATCAATATTCTGTCAACCGACCGGGAAAGGGGAGGCAGAAGCGCCGGAAAAGCATGGCGAGTCAAGCCTGTTGCTGCCCGTTCTTTGCTTGCGAGCGGCAATGGCAAACCGAGTCTACCAGCTCGAACAGCAGCAGCAGCAGCAGCAGGATCCAATGCGTGAATTATGTTTCATTAAGACATTTCTCGGCTTTGGCTTCCGCTCGCATCCCTCCGCCGTTCTATCGATTCCGACCTGCCACGGGGATGGATTCTATTGCTTTTCCCCCATACTGGTGACCTTCGGTGACGACGGTGTGTTACTAACGGTGATCGTCAAAATATTGACGACGTTCGACGACGACGACGACGATGCGAGATTATGGCGATAATTTTCGCATCCCACCCTCCGCGCCCCCGCACCGATACCGATAGGGTTGATGACGTCTGTAGCCGGAAATTCCACCGGTCGGAGGTGGTGCGTTACACATTTATGAGTTTCGCGCAGCAGAAAGGGCATGAGGACGCCTGTTCTAGGTACGAGCATACCCCCACGGAAGCGGAATCGTGCAGGAATAAGTTGTAATTGTGATTGAAGTGAATGTGGCCGGGCTGGGCCGTTTGGTGTTTGTTTAATCTTGTCCACAATGTGTGTCTCTCTGTGTTTGCTTCCGAACACGAGAAAACACTAACCGCGTTCCTGGCACAGCTCGCTCTACTAAACTTCCAGCAACAAGATTACTAAGGGGGAAAAGCAGGCACGCAAACGAGTTGATTTTTATTTAATCGTCCATTCCGCTTTCCTTTGGACTGTGCTTGGCATTTCTTAGCAGCTTGGTCAATTCTCTACCAACAGTAACCACACAAAAAAAAGAAAGTTTCCAAAGTATAGCACAGCATCCGCGAAAGAGTGAAAGGAAAAGAGTATTTAATCTGCCGGTTTTTTGCTTCATTGCTGGAAGGAGCGAAAAAAGTTTTTCCTCTCTCCTGTCACAAGAATGTTAGCGCCAGCCTTTCCCTTTCGGGTTTGCTGTACACGCGGGAGCTGCGGGGCAGGCAACCGGTGACGGTGTTTGTGGCTCGTTTCTGGGGACAACGGTCACGATGGGTTCATTAACGAAAACGCCATGACGCCGTACGCCGTTGGATCGGAAACGGGGACGGAAGGGAGACGGAGCGCAATGCTAAGAACGTAGCACGGAGCATTCTTTCTCTCTCTCTCTCTGTGATTGAAGCGTTAATCGCAAGAGTTAATTAAATCGCTAAACGGACGCGCGGGGCCTTTTTTGACATCTTCATTTTGTTTGATTAAATTCCGGTCAGATCGAAGCGTACCAAAGTGCGTGCGAAAAGGATAAGGTTAATGGTTCGCGGTATGGACAATTTCATTTCGAAGTATTTGCGTATTGAGTTTGTTGCGAGTTGGAGCGAAAGACGAACCCGATGGAGCAGCCTGGTGCTTTGTACCTTTTTTGGAATTATTATCTAATAGAAGAAATTGTTGTACATCACTGCTTAACTTGTAGCATGTAGAAAACATGTACTGTAATATACCGTTTATTTTATTTTCTACCACTACTTCATATTTATAATGAATATAGTATTATGAAAGGTGTGCAGTAAAGATTGTTTTCGGCTTAGAGCTCAAAGCGCCTAAAGATATGCAAAATTGATGCTGATAGCTTGGCAAAGCAAGGATCAATATTAATCATTTGGTGTTAGATATTACGATTAGTTTCTGATTAAAAGAGGCAAATCAAACCTTGTTAATTGTTCAGTTGCTATTTAAACTCTCCATTCTTTTAGGACGTTCATGGTGCGAAGCTGCAAATTTTTTTATTCGTTGGATTTTAACACTGGACCGGTTGTTTTGCTTAAATGAATTGAATGTATTTTTCGCAAAATAACTCTTTTATATACTTGTATATTTTTGCGGCAAGTATTTTAAATTAAATGTGCAAAAGTGAACATTTTTGCTACATTATTTGGATGGTGTTTTAACAAATTACATCGTTTTGCACCTTCAGGCGCATGTGAAAGCGAGATTCTCCCGGGTTTCTTATCAATTTCTCCATTCAAAATAATCCACGAAAACACATTTTCAAAACAAAGAATTATAAACCAACAGATGACCATCCTTAAAACAAGCAAGCAACCAAGGAGCAACCTATCACAATTGCTCTGCTTAGCAGTGTTTGGTTCCCGGAGCAACACAGTACTACCCTTCGCCTTTTTGTAATTAGCAACCAATGCTCGTACCCTGAGCTGAAGATGCTTTGGTAATCCACACCCACCCTGATCCCTGCAACAGTATTAAACACAGTCCGTTGCTCTGGAACCGTTGTATATTTAGTCTATTCGCCACCATAATGAATCATTGTGTGGTAGTCATTTCAGTTCTACCTCTAGAGGTTAAACCAGCGAGATTTCATACACTTTCCTTCTTCATGCTTCATCTCAGCGCAGGCAGGTTCTTTGGTGCGTTATTTGTAAGTGTTTTGCTGCTTTCCTGCTTCCCACAACTTCCTTGCTTCAGTCTCTGCACTGTGTAAGCCACCCGGACTCGGTGTAAGGTAAATAAAACTTTAAGTTTATTTAAATATTCCCACCCACTTCCTGTCAACGGTGCCGGAGTCTGACAGGCTGACCACGATTTCGCACCCAATGCAGGAGGGCAAAGTGCCACGCTGGCAGTAAACATTACAGTACAGTACAGCACGAAACCTTTGGCGAAGGACATTTGCTCCTCCGAAAAGCAGCGAGACATTGGTCGCTTTGGTGTCCGCCCGGATGATAATTCTCTTTGCGGGGATCGTTAAACGGTCGTGCTTTGCCGGAAGGTTGTGTGTGTGTTTTTTTTCGGTGACAATCCGAAACGGTTGCGAAGGACAGTCATAAAGCAAAACCGTCGAAAGAAGCTAGCAAAGAAACGGTCTGGGATGTACGCTAGGCAAGTGGTTAAACGAACTTGAACTTGGGAAGGATTTAAATCTTAAACATTGTAAAAAGTTACATTTAAAGTCATTGAATTCATTTTAAGAAATATTCAATATGAGCATATTAACATTTGATTTGCTTTCAGCTCCTTTGAGCTTTAAGCATGAAGAGCCTGAAGGTATGCAATTTGATGTAACATTTGGCTTTTCTCACATAAGCTCAAACGAATACGAATGAATATTTACAGTTTTTGTTTATAAATTGTAATGCTCTTTTTATTCATATTTGTTGATAAATTATCACACGACATTGTTTTGGAGCAGTTCCATTTACTGCTCAGGAAATTATCGCTCCAGCTACGCTATTAAGCGCCTTAAGGTATGCAATGCGTGTTACAAAGTGAACATTTGATGGTATCTTTAGATCAAGATTATCAAGCTATGTACATAACTATAACTCCACACAACTTGTGTTGTCACTAATGAATGTAATGGACAAATACTGGTTTTAACTTAAATCATTTTATGCTCAGTCAACAAACCACCCTTTAAACGAATTAATTCACATTAAAGCGTCCGCATCTACCGAACGGTCAAAAGCACAACAGCTCTCCGCTAACCTGTACCACACCTGTACTGTCACGCAAATCAAACAGACCGTCTTTAAACACTTGCAACGTAATAAGCCAACCCGAATTCATCCGTTCGTTCAGGTTCACCCGTGCAAGAGTTAATCATAGCAACTGCCACTGATCCACCCCGGGGGCAATTTACCAACTACTGGAGAATTGTAAAATTATATCATCCTGTAACAGCCTAAGGGGAAGGAGGGTTTCCGAAAGCTGGGGGAATTGCCAGTTTGAAGAAATACAACTCCGGTGTAATAAACACGAACGTTTTCATCATCTCACACCACCTCCGCCGCCGTCGGGGATCATCGCACACACCAGCCAGCCAGCCAGCCAGCCAGAATACGTCTTTCGCATTCCACCCGGCAAAGCCAAACCCCCGGTCCCCGTTTCTGTATGGCGGAGGCGGAGGTCAGGGCTCAGGTCGGCAAGTAAGACAAATTAAAATATTTGCCAAATAGCTTTGGGAATTCTCGACTCGGCCCCAACGATTTGTCCTTCACACTGTCACTTCACTCCGACCATCGATGGTGATTTGCCCGATTCCGCTGTAATGTCAATATTTACAGGCATCAGTTTGGCTGCCGGAGCTGCCTTGAATTTACCATGACAGAGAGCTGTAGCTTGTCGTGCCCATTTTTTTGTCCCCTGCTGTCCGAACGATTCAGAACCTTTCGAGGAAATCCGATTTGCCACAAAACTGGTCCAAAGTGCTCTGTCGGGGGATGAAAAGAAGCACAGAAAAGCAGCTCGCCCAACCACCGAAGATGAGGCTCGATTTCTCGATTTGTTTGTCCTTAAGGACACTTTTGGGAAACACGAAGACGGTTTCACTATGAAGAAGAGATGCTTGCACTCGCAGCAGATCGAGACAGAGACAGGGCGAGTGAGAATGAGCGTTAAATGTTTTAAGATTTACGGCTCTAATTACACACCGCACGGGGCCATGCGGTAGCTGGTGGTCCTTCCCGCCCGCCTTAAGGTGATATGTCACCCCTGTTACTGCACAGGAGGCCCCAGACACCGGAGACCCGAGGGTTTCCCGGGGCCATCTTAACAAACAGGAGCTTCTGCCGGGTGTACTGCCTCGATCGACTTAATTACTTCTGGCAAGCTTCCGGGGGCATGGCTACCGGCTAGTGCAGTGTATTGCTGCTTCGCTCGGTAAGTTTATTGCTAATCTCAAATGTAATCAAAAGTTTACAATGCATTCAACCGGATACATGCACATACATGTATGTACACCGCACACCGGAAGCTGTCCTTCTGTGCTGACACTGGGCGAGAAGAGAGTAAAACGAGGTGAAGACATAGAAGACGTCGTGATCATAAACGTTTCAGGACGAATATTTACAACCTGCATTTCGGTGGTGGGGAGGTCACGCTGTAAGATTGAAAGGAAACGATCGGACGTAGGTTTTTAGTGCAATTATCAGATTTAAAGAGGTTCGTTGCTTGGGTATTTGTTTGTGTCACTCTTAAATTTACTCTTTTCATACTTTAATTTAATTTCTGTTTTTTTTTGTTATATTAGATATTTGATTATTTTTACTCCAAATCTTATGACACTAATTGGACTTTAGTTACTCTTTAAGGTACTTTTTCAGTACTTTTATTAATTTTTTGCACATCCCTACAAGCTTCTGTTCAACTTTGATGCGTTTGTTGGCTTGTTTGCTCAAGTTTTTTTTCTGACCCACTCTGTCTCTCACACTCCCGTTCCACTTGAAAACAGTTCATCAAAATACTTTGAAAATTGAAAATGAGTTCCAAATCTACTCCGCACCCACATTGCTCCCGCTTATTCCCTCTATTCAAAAAGTGTCATAGCCAAATCGAATGTGCACACACACACAGAGAGAAACAAAAAAGAAAATCACTAGAGAGAGCAAAAAAGCTCCCGAAACCGAAGAAGAGTTTTGTACAGAACTTTCACACTTTTTCTTTGCGCATCCGGTTCTTTATTCGTTCGGTGCTCGGGTCGGGCCCTGGCCCTCCCGGCACCTGCCCACCCCGGGTGGAAGCGTGTGGTCTGTTCTTGTTGTGCTGTGCCTTCAAGCTCTGCCAGCGAGACGAACTGAAACCTCCGAAATTTGCCAACTGGCTGTAAAACTTTCAAACAGGCTAGCAATAACCAAAAGTCAAACGATGCACGGGGGCAGGAGAAGACATTGAACGATACCATCGAACGTGACGGCATGCAAGGCGTGTTGTGGCAGGGAGGGTCTCATTTTCCGGTTTTGTGTCCCTGTGTTTTGGTGTTGGCTTCTCCGCTTTCTAAACTGTTTTTCCGCTCCCGGTTTTTGGGTATTTTTGTGCCCTTGTTTGGCAGGGTTTTGTTTTTCGCTGCGCGTGGTGTGATTTTGTGTTCTTGAATTTTTTTTTTCTTTCATTTTTCAATTCCTTTACCGTTCCCACGCGGACAAGAAAATTTACTCCACTGCTCAAACCGCTGTGAAAATGTGCTTTGCGTGAAAAATCATATCCGTTGCTTAGCAATCGTCAATAACCCTTGGTGCGTGAAAATGTTCAAGAAGCATCGTGTACCGTGCGTTGCTTAGCAAAAGCACTTGGTAACCAGATGTATAACGGCACGCAAAAGGGTTAGTTTCTGATGATTAGGATGGAACACGTGCGATTAAAAACCTGTTCAATATATTATATTAAAGAACATTATTATATCACCATGTTAGGGAGATGAATTAAAATTACGTGCGAATTGTTACTTTTTTGATGAACTTATTATTCTAAACCTTTTGACATTTTCGGTATTGTCTAATCAATAATGTTTGCGATTCAATCTTATGGGCTAGTAATTATTACTAAGATGAAAAGCAATTAATTTTCACCGTCTTGTCTACCCATTGCTTTTCAATTGATGAAAATCTGAGGAAAATTAGAATTAAAAGGCCGCTATATTTAAATTTTCGTGAATTTTTCCACCTTCAAAAACTCACTTAATCTCCAATACTATTACACGTTTCATCAAACAACACTTTTTTTAACTTCTTTTAGTCAACGAATGCTAATTTACCATGAAAATGAGCAAGTAAAATCATATTATTTGTCATATTTTTATCTATTTGGTTGGTATCACACATCACAAGCGAACCGAAACGAAAGAAATGGCTTCCCATTGGGTTGGAATTTCAATGGCCTGCCAGCCTGCCCCCATTGTTTCATACCGCTAGATTGGCTCAATCTAGGCAGTGTAGAAATGTTAGAATGTGGCCCAGTATATTGCTCCGTATGCCGCTCAGAAGCCTAAGACAACGCCAATCATTCTCCGACAATGCCCCGTGCGGTGGAATACATTCCGAGCTGTTGTGCTGGATGAGCCGCTGCGGTGTAAGGTGAGTCGCAAGTGAGTGAAGAAATGAAAAATGTTTATGAGATTTTTTTTTTTGCGTAATGCGATGAAACAGAAAAACAAACCCCCCTAGCCAGGGAATTAGAAAGAGGGGGAGAGACGATGGAAATAGATGTGACTGTGGTGGTGATTCCGGTGTCGTGTAGGATTTATCGAGAATTTCACGTGCCGCACGATGCGAGCGGTTCAACAATGAAATCATGTTTTATTGTTCTTGTGCGCATACCGTACTGGCAAACGTGACTTTTGCTAAGAAAAGGGGGAACACAGGGAAGGAAATGAGAAATGGGAAATGGTAGCATTACGCGTGTAGGTGTTTTCTACGGAAGCGCTTAGCGTTTTTGGGTTAACGGTATAAAATTAAATCGTTCGTTGAAACGCTGAGCAATGCTCTTCTGCAAAGGGAAAGCAATTTGTCTGTGATTGGTGTTTCGTTTAGATGAAGATGTTATGCAACGGTAAAGCATAATTTTGACGGTACAGTACAGTACAGTAAGAATTTCACCATACATTAAAATTTTAGTAAGAGAAGCACTCTAACGATAACATAAAACTTTCATGTGGCTTGAAGCATTGATAATAAATAGATTTGGAGTTGAAGAGATCCCATTTTGGATGGAGTATTATAGGGCTTAAATGAAACAAGCAGAACGGATGCATAAAACATGCGTAACGTATAATATCTCCAAAATATGAAATTGCTCGCCTAGTTACATTACGCCTAAAAGTATGCAAATACAAGGTTTTCTTTATTTTCCACGAATGTCACGCATATTGGATGGTTTAGCACGGAACACCGTTTAACATCAGTAATATTTATTATTATAGTTATATAATATTAAAAATATTATTTAGGAATATTCGCAATATTAACATAAGCAATATTAAAATAATTTTAAAATCAAGCGTTTAGCCGCACAAATTGAAAATAACATATTGCATACCTTCAGGCGTAAAAGACAAACTGACGAAGATGTAGAAGTATTCTGAAAACGATTGTTTGTAAAACGTTTAATATTCTTCAGCTTTGATTGTTTGAAGTCCAAAATATGTTTATGATAAATTTAACATTCAGAAGAACAAAGTCTTGAATTTCACGCCTTTAACGCCTGTTCCTTAAATATAGGACAACTACTTCGGCTGCACTTTACTCCGTTCGGCTTCAAACTTCCGTTCAAACCGTTTTAAACACTGTGAAATGGAGCAATTCTATATAAAACGGTAAAGCTTGCGTGCAGTAGACACACTTTTTTCGCTCTCCCAGCGCGCTGACCTTGGCAAATTCACCCGGTTCAGTTGATGCACTTGGCTTGCAAACCGAGCGGAAGCAGGTCACCAACGCTAACAGAAGCACGAAAGAGCAGAAAAGAAAATGATAACAAAAAAGAAATAGTCAAACCAAAAAAAAAACATACAACAAATTTCCATCATTCCCAATGCAACATAAGTTTGATGCTTTCATTTTTATTTTTTTCGTCTGCGACCGCTTCGTTGCATTGCATGCGCCGCAGTCCTGGGCGGTGTAGACACGAACCACGCAAATAAGGATGGAGAGTGTGAAAAATTCATTCAAATTAATTCATTTTATGCGCGCCTCCGTCTGACACTCTGGCTTTTTGTGTTTGTGCTCAGCCGTGTGCTCGTTGGGGCACACCCCGGTCGAGTGGGTGTCGCCGCAAGAAGGAAGGCCCTCGTCGACTCACTGCGGTGACTTTCGGTGACTTGTTTTTCGTCCTTGAGCTGAGAGTTTGATCACTCAAGACAGAGAGAGAGAGGCGGAGAGCGCGCACGTGGAAATAAGGAAAGAAAGTTTCCCTTTTTCCCCGCAACGCAACGAGAAGCGGTGGTTGATCATGGGCGAAAGCAATGTTTTCTTAAGGCTTATCCTTATCCCGGTGCTTCGCAGGCGTCCCTCAAACGAAAACGCAACGCAAACACTCACACAATCCCCGATAACTTGTTGTCAATAGGACGAGAGAGCAGGGAATAGAAATCTTATTCAAAAGCCCGTTTGAATCACAGCCAAGGTAAGGCTTGATGGCTGGATGGAAACACCATCGGCATAATGATGGCGCTTAGCTCCACCAGCCGAGGAGGACGATGATGATGATGATGTTGTAGCAATCAAGCGACAGCAAATTGGTTTGTTGTACAGGCACAAACCTGTGCGCAGTAAGGCAGTGCTGTCCAGCCGCAGTACAGGTGGTCGCATCTAAATTGTTCATCTGGTTTTATTTCCTGCCTTTCGGTATTGTTAGCAACAGGACACAAAAAAGGGTTGCCCTCTGGCGTGGTGATGGTGCTAAAGAAAACGTGTAGAATTTCTTAAAAACAATCTAAAGCACAACTGCTGCTGAACAGCTGAATGAATATGCAATGAGCGCAAACTGGTCGTGCTCGTGACGGACCAGCAACCAGCCCAGAGAAGCAGCTGTACGAAGCGCCAGCGATTGCGATTATGATAAACTCCAACACTAACAAGGCCGCTTTACTATCTCCTGCCCCATCATGCCCCATGCCCCCTGCACTACTGTCGTGCTCTCTTATTAAAGGAACAAACTCATCCAAACTTGCCCCCTTGCCACGGCTTTCGTGGCTTGTTTTTGGGATCATTTTGTCGAACTCCAAGCCCATCCCCCCATAGTCCCTCAAAAACCGAACCGGAACCGGCCAAAAATATTAGGAAGCACATTAACACACCCGTCGGCCGCTCGGAGCTTGCCGTCGGAACGGTGGACTGAACGAGGGCGAACAGCCAAGCTAATCACTGCGAAGGGTCGTACCGTATCTTCATTACCATCCGAAAAGGCAATTATTTGATACTGAAGTAATGCACCCAACCGGGTCAGGACCGTAGCGTGGTAGGTGGTTGGGAAAGTTTTATGGGAAATAATTTACCATGCAACTTCCTGGTAAATGATCACAATGCTGCCGATCTCGCGTGCTCGTGGTTTGGCGGTTCACGGCTGCACCAGTTGACGACGCGGGGTAACCTTAATCCGTGCAACACGCTGCTGTTCAAACGCCCAAACCCTTTTGGCTGCCGTAGCGCAGACGTGTCGAACGTCGGAATGTGCACGACCCCCCCCCCCCCCTCCCTAGTCTTCCATCCCTGGCCCAGACAATCCATGCCATGGTGGAAAAGCCACGATCTCTGTTGACCTTTAGCATGGCTCACGTTTATGCGCCCAGTGTCATGATTTATGCGTCCGGATCCGGTGCGCCCGGGCCAGCTCACAAACACGGTGTGTGTGTGTATGTGTGTGTGTGAGAGAGAGAGAGAGGGAGTCCTCGCGTGGGTTTGAAACGACATTGGTACGGTGTCCGGTTCCAAGCGAAAGTGCACCGGATGCAGAAGGTGCAGAACGCAATGTTGGCTAACCCTGGGATGCGAAAGGAATGGGTTGCGCACCATGCCGGATTCGCCTTTTCCCACGCTTCGCGTGTGGGAGACGTGCGGTGTGCTGCGAGTTGGACGAACCGGGTCCGGGACAAAGCGAGAGTCGTGACAAACGAGAACGAGAATGAGAACAATGCTGCTGCATACAGTCGTACGCTTGTGCCGTCTGTGGAGCACTATGCAACAATTGTATTAAAGGAGTTGAGGGATATTTGGACAAAATTTAATTGGTTTCATGGTACAAGCATTTCAATATGCTTGTTCATATTTAAATGAGTGCCTTTAAGAGTGGCCTGTTTAAAGAAGGTTGATAAACACGTAATAAAATATCCTTAAGAAAGAATGTTTAAATGGATAATAATCTACAAATATATTGCAAAGTCGAAACAAATGCATTGTAAAATTTAAACAAATATGATGCAAAGTGTTTTCTCCTAATCTGCATTCTTCACAGTTGCATGGATATAACAAACGCCTAAAAGTATGCAAAGTTTATTACATTTTTTTGTTCGCTAAATTATTGTTCTGCAGATTAAAATAAAGACAATTAGATCAATTTTAAACATGATTAAAATATTACGCAGTCCAGTAAAGCTTATTTTTTTTTTATTCAGAAAGGACAATAACAATAACAAAATTATATAAATTACGACCGATTATGTTTAATATGTTGCCTACTTTCGGGCGTTGCACGGCTCTTGTGGAGCAAATGGTGTATTAGCTTAAAAAAATCCTTTTGCATAAATTTAGGCGTTTTGGAGACTATTGTAAGCGTAATGGGCAGCGAATCTCAAATTAAGATTCAAACCTGCGTTAATTTGTACCACTATGCAGGTAATGCCGGCGTTCTATTAAACATCATCCACTGTTGCAGTAAGCTCATCCCATGACGCTTATTAAGGCACAAAGACACAATTGCCGGTCCAAATTACACAAAGTAGATAATGGTGGTGGTACCATGGTGGATCCGTTGTACGGTTTAAAGGAGCAAGCTACGAGTGGGTGGGTGTGTTGTGTTCGTGGTGGTCTTTTTGTTTTCAATAATCTTGTAACACTTTGTAGCTTGTAGCTTTGCATCGCCAGACCTTAATGGCGTTGAGGAAATGTTTATACAATCTGTACTGATTAAAGGAGTTTTTTTAGCTAATTTGTCGTTTTGTGAGCTACCAGTCTTGGTACATTCTTTGACTAGTTATGTTTCAAATGACACAGAATAGCTATAATGGCGACAGGTATAAAGGCTCATCTATTCGATTCGCTCTCTTTTTGGGACAATAAAATATGTTATTGTACCTAGCTATATGTCTTGTTATGATTAGACCTGATGGGAGGTAAAATTTGAGTTGGGTAAAAATCTTATTTTTCCCCGATTCATTCAAAAAATTCAACAACTCGTTTGCCGGATTTGTCCCATCTAGCAGTGCAGCCAGAATCGAGGTAAATCCACCACAACAAAACCAACCCAACAGCCAGCTACATTAAAGCCTGCACCCGTGCACACGAGCCTATTAAAATGCATTCCGAGCAGTGTCTCGCGCCGTACGGCCGTACTACCTGAGCCATGGCGCAGCCGTGCCACACTGCAGAGGCTGTATTTATGTCAAGGTTCAACGAAACAGGGTAACGATTTGCACTCTCTTTATACACCCGGTGACCCCGGTCACCCTATAATCGCTGGTTCAATCTGGCGCCGTCGTTTCGGAAGCTGCAACTTTGCATCAAACACGCGTCTGGATGGCACAAAACGGGAGAAAAGGGGAAAACTTTTAACAGCTTTTAACTTTGACCCGTTCAAGGTTGGTGATTTTTTCCGGTTATTTTAAATGGGAATGCAATTGAGAAAAAAACTGTTTAATGGTACATTGGTGCGAATGTTTTTGACCCTTGTTGAGGTTTTTTTATTAAAGGTACTCTTTTAAAGCATCATGAATAGGAGAAAAATGCTATTAAAGATTCAATTGTGCCAGAGATGTCAATTGGTATTCGTGCAGTACAGAAATAGTAGCTGATCAATAGCAAATGCCATCAATATTTTTACGCAAATTTTTAGGATGAAAAAGGTTTTCAACCATTTTTTCATTTATATCCTTCTCCAGCATGAAACAAATTTCTTCTTCAGTGGAACATAAATTCTTGCTTCTTTTATACAGAAGGAACGTCTTCGGCCTTATTGCCTGGTATAAAATCTGTTTTAAAGATTCGCGTTTTTCGGCATTCCATTTAAGAAGGGTCAAATCATATGTCATTTAAAGGTAAGGGTTATCTTTAAAATCACACAAAAATAACCCTCATGGGTCATGGGCCCTATGTGTAATTTCAACAGTTTTATCTCTCCAAACACCTTGTAGAGCACCTGGGTGGCATAGGAGCATTCAATCGGGATTGAGATTGAGCCCCATATCCTCCAATGCTAAGTACCTAATCAAATCAAACACATCAAACGCTTACCGATAGCGTCGTTGCATCGTTTTTCGTGTTTTATTCTGCGAACCTTTTTCTAGGCCGTAAAATTCGGTCGAATTCGTGTTTTATTCGATGCTATAAATAGTAAAGACAACTTGAAGCTTTTTAGAACCATTTGTTTGATATAAATAATGCAAGGCATCTAAAACCAAAACATATTTTGACACGCGCACAAAAAACCTGTTGGATTAAAACAAACCAAAAACAAAAAAATCCATAAAACTAATTTTGCTCCAGTCTGGGTTTTTTTAAAGGCCACCAAACGTGTCTGTTTGCGTGAACCTTCTTCTTTCGCAATTCATCAAAACAGAACAAACGAACAAATAGCTCGTTTGTTACTTTCTACGCGCTAAAGTGCCTTCAAGTGCCAAGTTCTGGGTGAAAAATAAGAATCATTTTTTGCCCACCCATTCGCCCGTCAGCCGCCGGATGTGGTCAGCCAGAACCCCGAAGTCGCCCTCGAGCCAACGAAGAGAGCTGGTGGAACTTTTACCCTCAAAAATAAATATTTTCTTGCCCTAGCCGGCAAGCAAAGGTAAGAGCGATAAAGCTGACCACGAAGATGACGAGGATGATGATGATGATGGGATTCCTGGGGGAACATCGTGACCAATCTCGCTGCTAGGCACGTTTCTTGCGGTACGATTAATTGTGCCTAATGAAGCCAACTGTCCCCGTGACGGATGAGGAACGCTTACTGGCAAGCAGTGCAGTGTAAGAGCAGAATATAATTATGCTATTAATTTCTTCTCCCTATCCGGCCGGGCATGGCCAAACATTGCTCGAGCAATTTCCTCCCCAGAAGACTTCACACCGTCGTCGGGGTGCTTGTGTTGAGATATGACTCTTTTTATGCAAAGAAATGTACTGCAAACATATTTGTAGAGTCATTTTTAACCCTCTTTACTCACAGCTCACACTTTTCCTCGGTAAAACATGCTGCATTGTAGTGTAAAAGTGTTCAAACGCTTATCAACTTCGTTGGAGCATTCTAAAATTATGATCGAGAGTATGTGAAGTTCTATACAGAAAAAAGAGCGAACCACACTCCTTCCCTTCTACCCAACTCATGCCAGAGCTCGTTTAAAAGCGTTCGATCGTAAAACTATCCACACTTCCTTTCAACCCGCTGTTTGGATTGGGTTACGCGGTACTACGTGTAGTTTTTTTTACGACCTACCATCATTGGATAAGTGCTTTACGGGCTTTTGTCGATGTTTTACGACGTGTCGATGATAGAAGTTTTTCATCTCTCTCTCTCTCTCTCTCTCTCTCTCTCTCTATCTCTCTCTCTCTCTCTCACTCTTTCGCGCGAGAACTTTCACTTGCAACAACAGGTCCAACCCTTCACGGGGAAGTGCATTTTTCTGGGCAAATGTTGTTGCTGTTGCACCACGTATATGGGTTCATTCTTGCTGTGTGTGGGATAACCAAGTACACAGCAATAATGCTCTTTGAGAACTAACAAGCTACGACAGGCCCTTAGCGTTCGAGTGGAACCGCAACGTGGGCATGGCTTAATGGTTACAATATAATAGAAGAGGGAGTTTTAAAGCTTTTCTTCAGCTTACGAACAGGTTTAACGTTATTATCATTAGATAAAAACCTTCTAATTGGATTTATTTTCCAACAAACGAGCTTATAACCTTAAAATAACAAAAATTGTTCTGGTTGCATTCGCTTTCAGCGACACTTTTTGGAAAAACGGATATAACTGACATTGGTTAAAATTCAAATTTAACGGCTTATGAACGGCTTTTAACCAAACAAAAGGCCTTTTGAGTTTATTCTTTTAAAAATTGAATAACACAGAAAAAAATGTATAGAATAAACAATAAACATAATAACAGAAGACTTTCAACTGTCTAATTCATAAAAACATTTGAAAATAATTCATAATTCAAAACACAACGTTCACGACACGAGGGGTAGAACACCACCGCAACGCGATCAATCGCAGCCGCCTGCTCCGGCGTTGACAGCTGATCGGCCCGTTTGACAGCTACACCAACCGTCAACACGGCTCCGTAACGGTCGGCGGCGGCGGCTAAATATTCGAAACGAGCGGCCGCTTCCGTGCCATTGTGTGTGCTGTCCGTCCCGTCAGAAGGACGCGTTCCCCGTAAGTTTTGTATTCATAACGGAAAATCACCCACCGAATGGTGGTGCACCGATGGTTGTAGTGATGGAGTTGTCTCTGGTGGCTCAATTCGATGAGCTTCGGCGTTCGTGCGATGTGCTGCTGGACGGGACGGCCGAGGTGGAGTTTCTGCGCTTCGTCCAGCTGCAGGACGAGTGCCGGATGCAGTGGCTGAAGTCGATCGAGGAAGCCAAGCGCCTGCAGCGCGAGTTGGACAATGCGCTGCGCAGCATCACCAACCTCGAGTCGAAGCTGTTCCACGCCCGCAAGCTGCTCGAGACGGAAACGAAGGCCCGCCGGCACGCGGAACACGAGCGCGACACGATGGAGCGCAAGATGATGGCCGTGTGCGAGATCGTGCGGAACGAGCAGACGCTGCGGGACGAGACGCGCGAACAGTTGGCCGTGTTTGCGACGGAACCGAGGCGCCGATCGCGCCACGCCGGGCACGATGACCGTGAAATGACGGGCGGCGGAGGAGGCGGGGGCGTGGACAACGATATCAACTCCACCGGGTCGTTCCTGGTGGACCTGTCGCTGACGCAATCGGAGGACGACTTCCTGGAGCCGCTGAAACTGCAGGCGAAGCGCAAATCGTGGAAGAAGCACCGTCCGTCGTACAACAACAACGCCAGCTTCAAGATGCCACAGGAGCCAACAAAGCGCGTGATGGAAATCAGCACGACAGCGAACGCGATGGAACCGCGCACGGAGGGTGAGATCATCGCACACGCCAAGGTAACGGTACCGACCGGACCGGACGGTGGACCGATACAGGCCGAATCGACCTTCCGCACGATGGCACCGCAAAGACAGCCTGCGGTCGTGACGAGCTGCGCATCGTCCAACTCGACCGCCGCAACCGTCGTGAACGTACCGACGGCTGCAACACCAACGGCGCCGGAAAAGCACCACGAGCCCATGAGGACGGTCATCCAGCGCCAGCACGACCTCGTCAGCCGTACCCTCATCAGCTCGGTTACGTGCAACCAGTGCCAGCAGCGCATTCGCTTCGGCAACAGCAGTCTGCGGTGCCGCGAATGTAAGGCCATGTTCCATGCGTACTGTCGCGAAAAGATATCGTTCCCGTGCGTACCGCAGTCGCAAACGAAGAACGGACGTCGCGGCACAGCCAGCACAGCCACGCCCAACGGTGGCCCGCAGACACCGCAAGCTGCCGGTGCCATCAGCTGTCTCGACGATTACTGTCCCTCGTCCAGCCCGCGCATCCCGGCACTGATCGTGCACTGCGTGAGCGAGATCGAAAACCGCGGCCTGACCGAGGTCGGCCTGTACCGGCTGTCCGGCTCGGAGCGGGAGGTGCGTGCGCTGAAGGAAAAGTTCCTGCACGGCAAAACCATCCCGACGCTCGGCCAGATCGACGTGAACGTGCTGTGCAGCTGCATCAAGGACTTTTTGCGCACGCTGCGCGAACCGCTCATCCCGAACGCGCTGCTGGGCGAGTTTAGCAGCGCCGTGTCTGGCGCCACCAGCCCCAATGGTGGCCAGCGCATGCGGCAACAGCTCTGCCAGCTGATCGAGCGTCTGCCGGCGCCGAACCGCGACACGCTTGCCTTTCTGATGCTTCACTTCCAGCGCGTCGCCCAATCGGAAGCGGCCAAGATGCCGATCGACAATCTGGCGCGCGTGTTCGCCCCAACGATCGTCGGCTACACCCGGGCCGATCTGGACATGAACGAGATGTGTGCGGAAACGTACGTCCAGTTTAGCATCGTGCAGGCGATGCTGCACATCTCCACCGACTACTGGAGCCAGTTCATCATGCTGCAGCCAGTCGACCAGGGTGGTGACGGGGGCAACATGGGCGCACCGACGCCGAGGCGCGGTGGTGCGGGCGATTTGATGATGCAATCGCTCTCGAAGGATCGGCGCATGGAGACGCCGATATTGCGCCGGCCGCGCAAGGACAGGAAGTATTATGCGACACCGCCGTATAAGACGTCGAAAGATTAATCAAAGCGAGCGACCGCGCCGCACGGGCTTAGTTATATAGTTACTTAAATTAACCTTTATTATATAGTTACTGATGAACCATTTTTCTCTGTACTTTCCTCTTATCCCCGATCGAGGGTGTATAAACTTGTTGTTCCATCCACATTTTTGATTAATAAAAAAGAAAGCAATTCACTAACCACAACAAACCGAAAGGGATGTAATCGAATGAGCAATTTAACACTTCAGTCCAATATATCACTATAGATTTAGAATTATCACCAGTTCGAAGAGATTAGCGAATTTGAGAAATAGGAAAACATTGAACCTACACGATGCATCGCCTAATTTTAAGCTCGTTTTTATGAATTAGGTAATTTGCCGTAGTACATAGAACCGTATGCACACCAAATACGATATAGTGTGAGCAAACAGAACAGTTTTTAAATGGCATTCTTATTGAAAATGAAGCAAACATGTGAAAGCTAACAAAACTTATCTAATTTCTACGTCTCGCGAGATCGCAATCAAGCTACAAATTACAGTTTTGTTAGTTAGTTAGTTATTCTTTTTTTTACTTTTGTGTGTACTGATTAACACAATTTTTTTTACCAAAAATTATACTAAAACCCTTAAAAGCCTTTTCGAGACATATATGACTTATGATAGAAGCAATTTATCAAGTTGAACGAAATTTACTTTCTACGTTTAACATTGTATGCATAAAAATATACATTTTTCTATGAAATACTTTTAATAATTCGCAATATTACAGAAAATGTCCAACAAATAGTTTAACAAAATAGCCTCAAACCCTTGTACATACGGTCTGCCATCCCTAGAGAGTATAGAAACTCAGAAGAACTCACTTAACTTCAACTTGAAAAATTAATCATCATTCAACCACTGACACTGGTTCTGCCATCCCCAACCATCGACTTGCCCTTGATAACCCTCAAAAGCCAAACAGCGATCACTCGTGTATCGTAAAAGAGTTTGATTAATTTGCTCGATACGTTACTCGAATTATTACTCCTTTTTCCTTCAGCAGCACTTCGAGATCGTTTTATCATCATTCGTCGAAGGACACACGACGAACACACCCGCCAACATTCCATGGCGATGACCACCGGCCGTTCGGTCGTTCGTTCGTTCGTTTTTTTTTTTAATTCCTACGTGGTATTTGATCCTTGGAACGTTCCAATTTGATATCCTGTCGACACAACCTTCCCAAGCGTCCGGCAGAAAAGAGAAGAAGCGAAAAAACTACAATTGATCGACCAATAGCAGCTGGTCGAACCTTCCCAACGCTCTGTTGTCCCCCGGAGCAAAAGAGAAGATTGGCTAAATTAGAAGAATATAATCTCAGCGGGATATGATTCAATTTGTTTTCATCAACAACTTCCACGGTTCAATAGACACCACAGCACCACCACACCCGGTTTGCCGGTCAAAGAATCATTTTCCTTTCCCCACAGACGGAACAAAGTTCCTAAACAATGTGTGTGTGCCATGGCTCTCGATGTCACCCTCCCCATCCACAACCGGTATAGATTGTGGGCCGAAGAATTACTTACGCAGCGGAGTCGTCGTCCCACAAGTGATAAATTTTTGATGAAATTGGAAATAGAACGGTTTTTGCTCCGGGGTTTCTCCGTTCCGTTTGCGAGCGGAACACGGCGAGACACGGTGCGAGTCCGGTTAGCCCAAACACAGGCATAGGCATTGGCATTGGTGGCACGTGGAAGATGCGGAAGGATTGGGAAAGGATACTTGGTCTAATTTAATTACGTATGTCCTTAATTAGCGGCAACCGGAGGAATGCTGCAAAGCTAATTCGTCACTTTGGCACTAACTTTGGGTTTCGTGCGACACATAGCAGTGGCCGGTCCCAATTTGGATATGTGTTGGGTGTGTGTATGTATGTTCTTTTTTTCTTCCCTCATTACGCCATCCGATAACTTTCGTCCACTGAATGAAGTCCTCATTTACGATTCATCAATGGTTAAATTAGACGTGGGAGGGTTTATACAGCAGCAGCAGCAGTGTGACTTCAACGGGGCAATCGACACGTTTGATAAATTAATTATCCCTTCATCCCAAACCGAAGCACACGAAAATGCGATATTCGAGGAAAAAGTGCAAATACCCTCCCCTTCAAGGGCGTAGAGCGGATTGTTATCCTTTCGGTGTGTCCCACGGGTGTGTCGGGTGAATGAGTCTCTGCCGACATCCTCCTCGGTTAGGTTATCACACCTAGATGGAAATTTTCACACATTAGAGGGTACTAGAATTAGCGATGGATCTTAGAATTATTGAATTTAATTTTAACATTGTATCACTTGTACTTGGTTGTCAAATGATTCCATATTAACAGGGTACCAGGGTGTGGGACGGTCTTGGATGACTTAGGAGAGTATAGTTTCGTCCAGGAAACTCGTATATTGTTTGAATAGATTAACGGCTTTTTGGACTTCAGGAAGGGTCGATGGTCTATGGATCCTACGAAGCAGGACTACGTGAAGTATCTTGGATTCCAGGATTCCACATACAAGACTGACTATCATTCGCTAGATTCTTCAAAATTTCTCAGTTCCTCAAAGACAGATTAGAGTGATTGTCCGGTGTCGGATGAATGACATGACCAGCTGCACTTAACGCTAGCGAGCCTTTGAGTGCACTCTAGGGCAGTGCTCTAAAACCTTTTTAGGTTCGCGGATCACTTGGTTTTGAAAATACATTTGCCGCGGCCCACATCGATTAAGGGCATGCATTTTGTAGACTTAGCTCAACGTTTTTGATCAAAAATATGTTTTTATCTTATTCTAAACATGCCTGTTTAATACTTTATCTTGACTGTGGGAAAAAATGCACTATCTGTATAGAAATTAGCTTTTCTTCTTCAAAAATAAATTGTTCAGCGGACCACATCTGTTAACGCCACGGACCACAGGTTGAAGACCACTGTTCTAGGGCACTATTTTTTAGCAAAAAACCGGAGTCGACTCCGATCCGACTCCGATAAATTCGGAATCGACTCCGGAAGGTAGGTCCGCGCTGCAATATCCAGACGTCTCCGGACGATTTCGAACGACTCCGAACGACTCCGAACGACTCTGGACGACTCCAGACGACTCCAGACGACTCCAACTCCGGGTGATTCCAAAGGACTCTAGGTGACTCCGACGACTCTGACGACTTCGAACGACTGCGGACGACTCCGGGCGACTCTGGACGATTCCAAACGACTCCGGACGACTAAAAACGACTCCGGACGACTCAGAATGACTCCGGACGACTCCGGGCGGATCTAGTGGTTCCATTTTGCCGGGGTCGGAATCAGACAATAGTTGTGATTCTGTTTAATATGCAACTTGTGATTCGTAAACATCTATATGAGCGCTAGAATTGATTTTTCATTATTAAACTGGCCTTCTAATGGGACCGGGACTTCCTGTAACAATCTTGTTGAAGTCTTTCATAGTTCCAAACTAGTTTGCGGGATAAGTTACTCGTAACCAAAGAACAAAGATGCCTTGATGTTGCGAATGTCCTTTCTGTCCTAAATGGACATAGGACAAACTTTGCAATATTATTTTCAACTCTCAATAAACTAGTAAAAAAATATGATAAAATGTTTAAAAAAGGGAACACACACACAGTACTTTAAACCCTTTCAAACCCTTCCTATGCAGGACAGGCAAAACAAATTCCTATACCTCCTTCTACGAAGGTCACGATGTTGCGATGAGAACGATTTGTTCTACAGCGCGATACGTTTCAGTGGCGCGCTAATCAGAATCTGCCATCCGCTCCGCTTTTTTTTCTTCGTACACTTTCGTGCAGTAAACTTTCAACATTAATCTTACCACAGCCGGATATGGTGGTGCTGGCGGGAGAAGATTTGATTTTACCGTGCCGAGCTTTCCCCAACTTCCGGCTGGGTCAGAAAGGAAAACATCACCGTTATTCTTCTCCCATTTACCCCGTTTAAACTGCCTCATCGCCATCATCTACAGTGCAGAAAATGTGTTCTTGTATTTTTTCCTTCTTCCTCTTCTTTGCTGCTGCATCCGAGGACTGACCCGACTCCCGGGAACGACTTGCTAATCCATCCCCGTCATCTAACGTTTCACCCCTGGTGATAATCTCGGAGCCATCGGAGCGCTTCACGGTAGCCCACGGTTATTACTAGCCGGTCGGTCGGTCGGTCGGGTGGTCGTAGAACAATATCCTCCCTGACAGAACCTGCCAGCCGACGAAAGCCCTAGCGAAAGCGTTCTGTGTCACTAAAGCAAGCGGAACGGGGAAGAAAAAAAAACACACACAGTAAAAGGTAACCCAAGTCCTTCGTGGAACAAGGCCAACCCTCGGCTGAAGAATGTTGGACGCGGGAATTTCCTTTCCCCGTAACGACCCCGCCCGCTCGGTCGGCATGACAGCGAGAGCCGCATAGAATATCACCCCCCAGCCGTCACGAATGGTTCTGCAGCGCGGCCACCGTTGCGGCATGTCTTCAAATTAATCTTGAAATAAAAATAGATTGCAGACTAAATTGGTCCGGAAGTGTTTTATAATCTGCGGTCTGCCTGCGTGCACACGCCAATCGGGCGGTGTTTCCTCCGACGGCAATTCATAGTTGGGACTAGGCATGTGTAAAATGAACGAGAATCGCACCGTTCGAACAGTTCGGTAAAGTGCACGAACGAACGAGGTTCTTAACAAAAAGAACGACCAGGACTTTTGGAAGAAACTGACTACACCGAACGCGTTCGAACGTTCCGTTCAGTGTTCGACGGCACACATAAATGTGGTAATAAAACGTGCAAAATCATATCGCTTTCTCCCTCATTCTCGCACCGTGCGAACGGGTCGTCAGAGATCAAAATGTACCCTGTTGGTGTTGAAATCGTACCCATACAACTCAATTCCTCGAACGCCGTCGAATTTGTCCAGCAGTGTTCGATACGTGTGCTGTTGGTGTGGAAATCGTATCTATACGACTGAATTCATCGAACGCGTTCGAACTGGTGTTCGATCTGTGTTCTGTTGGTGTGTAAATCGTACCTACACAACTGAATTCATCGAACGCGTTCGAATTGGTGTTCGATCTGTGTTCTGTTGGTGTGTAAATCGTACCTACACAACTGAATTCATCGAACGCGTTCGAACTGGTGTTCGATCTGTGTTCTGTTGGCATGGAAATTATACCTATACAATTCAAAAGATCGAGCCCGTTCAAACGGATTAGTCATTGTTCGCGAATGAACTGAACTGAATTGATTGCGCTCATCATGTTGATCCATATTTAAGTAGTTTTTTTAAATAGAATCCTTAAGTGTGTATAAGGCATGGGGTACAATATATGCAGGAGACATTTTTGCTCGTATTAGTTTTTTACATGCTAGTTTTTGGTCGGTTTTGCGATGGATTGTGTTGACCAGACAGCCGAGTGTTTAATGTTTTTAAATGATTGGTTTTAACCGCAGAATGAGTACTTCTTTGGCTACAGTATGCGTCTATGGTGGGTAAATGAAAAAGATAACAAGCGTTCTTTGTGAATAAAAACCTCATGAAACAAAGAACGAAAGAATCGTCGTTCGCGTTCGGTTCTTTTTGGTGAGCGAACTAGTTCGTTCGCGTTCGGTGAAAAGAATCGTTTTGCCCATGCCTAGTTGGGACGATTACCCAGCCCGCCCATCCGTGGCCCATTTTTCTTCGGTCCATCGTTACACGCTTCGGTTGAAATGGGGGGGGGGGGGGGGGGGGTGTTGAAATGAGAGCTTGCTTGCCACTTGGTAAAGAATTTTATCCCGTTTTCCCCCCACCCCGTACGTGGCTGGCTAACGAGGATTGGCAACATTGTTATCACGCCGTGTTCTTTTCCAGAGTTCCTTTTTCACATTGCGCGATACCATTTTTTCTCACCACTCTCACTCTGTAAAACTGCAATATTCTAATATTTATGTTATTTCATCTCGTTTTTAGTACCTTTTTTAATGTCTCTCTCACTTCGTTTCTTCATGTTTCTTCCAGGTAGACGTCTCATTAGTTCATCATTATTGCTGATGAGACAAAATGATGACCCTTTTCATCGAATAACGCTTCATACGACGACGTAGCAGTTCCCTTAAAAAAAGGATAAGAAACTTTCACATTCAAATTCCACGCACAATACGCACCAACCTCTCCACGCCGGTAGAGCAAACGCATTCGACAATCGCGATGCGTTCCGATCTGTCCGACGACAAGCACAGCGTGCAGTTGGCTGCGGCAGAAATAGCCGAATCGTCCGACACCAGCGGATTCTACGAGCTGGCCTCGAACGGTTCCACCAACGGTATCATCAGCGGCACTGGACACCATTCCCATCATCATCATTCGCAGCAGCAGCAGCAGCAGCAGCAACATCATTCGCCGCACCAACCACATCACCATCATCACCATCACAGTGGCCATGCCCAACAGCATCATCACCAACCTCATCATCACCAGCATGAGCTGCAGCAGGACAAGAACGCTAACCTGCTGTCGGTCGACTCCCTTACGACACATTCGACCGGCGGTGCAACGCTGAGGGCAACATCACGACCGAAAAGGGCCACCAGACGGATGCAAATGGTAAGCGTTGTGGCCAAGCGAGTAACTTGTGTCCTTTTGCCGGTTTTTTTACAGAGCCCTTTAAGGTGGATTGTGTTGTGTAGGGTTACTTCATATCGTTGTTTTCAAGCGTTTGAACGCGCTACCTTACCAACCATGGCATACTTTGCACACCGTTTAATCGACTTTCTTCGTAAAAACAACTCGTCCTCATACTACCCGGTCTCTTTCTCTCTCGCTCTATGCTCCCCAAGCACCCTGAAATTTCGCCCTTGCATGATGGGGTTTTTATTTTGCGATAAAAATAAGCTGATAGTCCACACTTTTTACGACTCTAATTACTGAAATCGATATCGCAACCCACAAACGTACACCGGCACACCACTCCGCACCGAAACGTAACGGGGCGCTAGGTCAGGCCACCATAACAGATGCCAGGTGCCACACTTGCGGGGGGGATTTGTTGTGGGCGCATCGACGAATGCGAAAATTCAATCAACCTAGTGGCGGAAAAGGCTGTACCTGGGGAACTGCCGAAAAGAAGCGACAAATGCTCCAAAGCCCTCCCAAGTGCCACCGTTGAATCCGGTCGGTATCGTGTGTCCGACGTGGCGGATATTAAACGCTTTTGTTTACTCTGTCATAATGATAATCGTGCCTTGAATCCGGTTCACGAATATTGGCAAACGGTGGGTACGCTCTCCCATTGGGCCGTGGTTCGTGTGGAACAGCAGAAAACGAATGCACCACTCCAACCGGGGCTTTAGTTATGTTTGGACTCACCTGCATCTATTTTTGCTGCTGAGTACTGGACTTGCGTTTTTGTGGGCTATAATATTTTCTCCCGTTTACTTTTTCTAATTCCACATTCTTCCGAACCAACCAAAGCCTGTTGAACGCGCAACGAAAGTGAAAGTCATAAACAGCTAGAAGTAAAAGGAAAGCGAAAGTGAAATGAGTTTTCTATCGTGGGATTGTAATCTTGTTCAATTTATGGCGCTATTAGAGCCTCGAGAACGGTTTGCATTGGATGATCCATCGGTATAGCGGTATCGTTTGAAGGGGAAAGGGATCAAACAGCCAGAAAAGCTAAGTGGAAATGGGGAAAGCAGAATTAAAATGAATTAGATAGGCTATTACTAATCGATGCAATACCTTTCGCATACATCGCTGAGTAATGAAGAATAAAACAAACACATTTCGATAAAACAAATTAACAGCGTTGACAGGGCATTATTTAGTTCACAAGACTTTGGTTTTGGACTTCAGAGAAGTTGCTCCCAATCATAGACTAGGAATTAGTCTAATAGTGGCGAGTAATTAAGAATTGAGTCGCATATTCTCTCCAACTCTGGCTCTGATAAAAAAAATTAGACTCCACATCAAAACCGGATTCCGCTCCGAAATTCCGAAAGACTCTGCAAGACTCTGGAAGATGAACTCAGCCGAGTCCAGACGATCGAATTGACCCAGAGTCGTCCGGATTTATGGATATCGAGTATTGGACATCCAGGAATAGCCTAACACCATGTTTCTGTCACTGTTCTGATCTAATTCTAGATCTGCGAGAGTGTATCTGTTCCTGTGTTTCAGGAACTGTATCTTCTAATGTTCCCGATATTGTCCCATTGCACTTCCGCTGTACCAAGCCTAAGTCTAGACTTTTACTTGTCCTGTTTACGTACTGACCATATTTTCTTTAACAGGAATCATTAGTTTGTTGAAAGTTACTACAGATGCACAGGGATCTAGTATATGCAGCTATTGACCATTCAAAATAGTTAGAATTCTGATCTTAAAGGAAGATCTTTGAGAAGATCTTTGTAGAAACACCTGAACCTAAGTACAACTTTGAACTATTTCATTTATCCTATCACATTCTATTAATTCTATTCCGAATAAAGAAAGCACGGATCGAACTACCAGCTTCCATCAATGTGCAAACTTTTCCTACGTACTAAAAACACCGCTTTCCCTCATTCACGCAGGAAGCTACCATCGATCCGGACATGACGGATTCCAGCTCGCAGAGTGACGACACGAGCTGCGGTAGTAGCCGCACGGGCAGCCGGGGCAGTAACGGCGGTGGCCGTTCGGGCCAGGGCGCCGCCGGCAATGGTAACAGCAGCAGCAGCAGTGCGGCCCGCCGTCGCAAGGGCGCCATGAACGCAAAGGAACGCAACCTGCGACGGCTCGAGTCGAACGAACGCGAGCGAATGCGAATGCACAGCTTAAACGATGCGTTTCAGGTGAGATTTCCCAGCACGGGTGGTATTGTTGGTTCGCGAAATTGTTTAGTTATTTCTTCCGGCTCAAATATCGCACACGCCCTTGAGAAGTTGTGCGATGCTACTGCTCTTCAACTTGCCTTAATACGTTCTTCCGTTTGTTTGTTTGTCTTTTTAATGTCCAACTTGACTTGATGGCCGGCATTTGGATCGATCGGGAATTTGATATGGTGCGAATTCTAACGCCGGGTTTTCATCAATCGTGGAATCTACTATCTATCCTACCTAACCTACCTACCCCAGTCCCTGCGGGAAGTCATACCGCATGTGAAAAAGGAGCGCCGGCTGTCAAAGATCGAGACGCTTACGCTGGCGAAGAACTACATCACCGCGCTAACCGACGTCATTATCGTGATGCGGGGCGAAGGCGAAGCGGCCGCTGCCGCCAATGCTGGCCTTCCGCTGGCAGGTAGCAGCAGCAGCAGCACGTTACCGCTAACCGATGCTGGCACACTCGCCCTGCAGAACAACTGTCTTGCAGCAATCCCGACCAAAGCGCAGCAACCGGAAGTCGTGGGTCCGTGTCATGCAGCCGATGTGGATCCGATTACCACCTCGCTCGACCTTATCTCCGCGTCCGTCGGCACGGCGCTCGACTGCCACGAGCGCGTCCTGCAGCATCATCACCTGTCGCTAGTGCCGCATCATCCTCATCACCATCATCATCAGCAGGTGCAGGACGGTGCAGGCAGTGGCGGTGGCGGTGGCGGTGGTAGCAATAGTAGCAGCAACAGCAGCACCAGCACAACAAGCAATGGCAGTCGCAGTAACGCGAGTGTAACGCCAAATCCACCAACCAACTCCACCGGTAGCATCGTGGATGTGTCCGCCGTGACGGGAACGAATGGGCACCATCCGCACCATCACCATCACCACCAGCAGCAGCAGCAGCAACAGCAGCACGGTAGCATAAACAACAATCACCTTAATACCCACCATTTCAATAACAATAGCGCTAGCAGTATAGATATCGAAAACAGCTTCTACGAGGATCCATTTCAGATGATGTAATCCCTCATTCTTGACTCGAACTGTACACCGCTCCCAAGAGGGGGGCATCCCATACACCCATGCTGCTACACACACACACACTGATAAATTCTACCTGAATGCAAAGGAAAAGAACGAATCAGCGTGAAGGACATTACCCACCTACCCGATAGTCCGCCATATTGGTGAATTGTTTTGTGGCAGCTGGTTTCTTTTTTTTTAACTTTCGGAGTTTCTCGAGCGAACCGCCAATGTGGAAAGAGTGTTGATTTAAGGTTCTTTCTGCCGCGAAAAGAAATTGATTTCTTTCTGCCGCGAGATGTGTGCCTCCTGAAAAATGGAGTAGCTATATTGAGTTAGTTTTCGTAAACTTCCCAGTTAATTCAGTCCTTACCCCAGTACTGTTTGCTAGAATTGCGTGCAGGTCACTGTTACTTGACAGCTCATGTCAACATCCAACAAAAAAGCCATGGCCTACTTTAGTACCTTCATTGAACCTCCCAACTTCAGCAATCTCTTGCTTCTTGTGTTGTGGTCTTATGCTCCAACAATTCTACAGTATATTTTAAAAATTAGAACAACACAAAAGGGTGAGTGTGAGTCTACAGCCAACATATTTGTGTTGTGTTTTCCCATTACTTTGTAACTCCAGCTCCGGCCGTGTGCTACTTTTTTATTTGAATTTATACGCTTCCGTTCCCAAGCCCGGGTCCGGGATTGGTTCTTAAAATCTCTCGGCTTGTATCTGATGCACGTTTCCACTTTCCAAGGGATCCGCGCTCGTTGTCCACGAACCTTCGTTCTTCCGACAAACGTTCCTCCGCAACCTACGCGCACGCCTGGTCACCTGGCCACTATTGGTTTCAATGTAGGCCACCGTGTCTTGGGCAATTTTAAGCGCACCAGCCTTCTACGATCCTGTGTGTCTGTGTTTCGTTTGCAGAACGTGGACACATTCAAGTGTAACCCGCACCCGGCGAATACAGTTTGTCCAATCGGTGTGCGCGATGTCTTCTTCTTCTGCTTGAGGGGATAGTTGTTTTTTTTTCTTTTTTCACCTCAGTTTTGTCCGTTGTTGGTGATTTATTATTATTCCACGTGCGGGCTGAAATTCTACTCTACTGGCAACGCCTTCCCTGCCTCAGCCAGCCAGCCAGCCCGTGGGTCAGCAACCAGTGGGTGGTCGTCCTTGAGTTCTGTTACAACGGCCTGGAACTGCTGGAAAATGGGACAAGGGGATGTTGTGTGGTGAAGGGAAGATTCTTTTCATTTTCCCTCATATAAAGAAAGTCCTGTGTGTGGGATGATGATGGTATGGAAAATGGAATCGGATGAGGCAAATAATGCACGTGTTATGTTTCAACGGAGAGAGAGAGAGGGGCAAGGTAGAGCATTTTAGTGTTCCAGATTGCTTCTAATCTTTGCATGCATATTCGGGGAAAAACTGTGCTGCCCATTCTTATTGTTTGCTTATGTAGAGTGGTAGAAAAATACATCACTAGCAGCAGTTGTAGGATAAAGACAGTTATTATATTGTTTTCTTTGTAATGGATTTTTGGGGTATAGTATTGTTTCCTTGTTTTCAATGATGATGTGATAGATTTTGGAGCATCACTATCATAAAGATACTATTTTTTGAGGCAAGGTTTTGAAAACAACATATGGCGAATGTTAAGAGAAGAAGTAATAACAATATCTTGCTATTTCAATTCTTTGTGCATTTGTTGTCCGTCCTTATCAAAATTAAGGGAAATCAATCAATATATGGGATAAACTAAGCCGGCACAATGACGGATTAACACGAGTGTAGGCCCTAAGCGGTGTACACAAATGTAGGCATTTCTGAAGCGTCGGTTGAGAAGTTGTATGAGATCTTCTAAACCAGAGAAGGATTGGAAAGCAAATTTAATTGTGAACTCGAGACCTCGGGGCCCAGCCATGAGGAAGACGAGCCGCCAGTACACCCCGGCTTTTTCTTTGGCAACGTCCCTTATTTAGTACTGATTTTAGGTCTACGATATTTGGTTCTAATGATCCACTTTTCAGTATAATTAACTCGTATAGCTATGTTAACAGCATTGTCGATCCTAGCGTGTGTGTTAATTTGAACATTTTTAAAAGCATGTTGAGGCTGTCCGGAATTTGAATCAAATCGTCCGTAATTTAAAACATGAGCTCGAAACTGTCCAGAATATGACTTAAAATTTTGTTGCAAATTTTTTGTTATTTTACAATGTTTTGAGTAAAATTACTGTAAATCTTTATTTTGTTCTCAAAAGTAGAAGGTTTGCTCTAGTAAACGCCGCTAGACCGACGTTTGAGTAATTTAAATTGAATTAGTTAAAAAATATTAAATGCCAAAAATCGCGTGTCCGTAATTCGAAGCAGTACGGTATATGAATTACAAATGAGCATTTTTTATTTAAATTTTTTTAGTCTTCAGCCTTTTTCAAAATTCAACCTCATATCTGGTTTATCGAACAGCCAATACGAATATCATTCAAGTTTAATTCAATCATACTTTAGTAATGCCCTATACTTTGAAGTACAGTTTTTACCCCTCCTTTCCTTTCCTCAAACTTTCTCTACACGCACACAGCTCTGCCCCTGTCTTAATACATATAGATCTCAAATCTATCAGCGACGAAAAACACCAACTTTCTCCTAAGCCCTTCAAATTCAATTACAACCCACCCCAAATACGCTTGTGTGCAAAATGGACTAGCTCTGGAGACTGCCGTACTGGCTGGATGGAAGCGAGCCTAAAGATCTAAAATGGATTGAGGATATTTTTGCCCAAATATCTTCATGTGCATCCTTCCTTCCTTGTCTGCGCAAAACGTACAAAACAAAAAACAAAAAAAAAACGCTAAACGAATCAACGAGTTCCCTCTATTGGGCACTACTGCAAGCCTTCAAGGATGTCCTTTACGTCCTTCGATGATGAAGCATA
Organism: Anopheles coluzzii; assembly: GCF_943734685.1. Taxonomy (NCBI): domain Eukaryota; kingdom Metazoa; phylum Arthropoda; class Insecta; order Diptera; family Culicidae; genus Anopheles; species Anopheles coluzzii. The sequence continues at coordinate 20,191,714 of NC_064671.1, read as the reverse complement.
CAAAACCTGGGCCGGTAAAGAAGTTAGCGGATTGAAATTAGGTGACACGTTTTTACCTTAAGGGACACTTCGAGGACTTAAGGGACGAGACGCAGGCCTCGCAAACACGCAAAACGTGTCCCTGCTTTGCCCAGGACTATCGTCACCTTAAAGCACAGCAATTGGGCAGCAGGTACGGTGACACTGTAGCGTTATCGCCGCCGACGTAACGTATCTTCGTCAAAAGGCGACAGATAATAAATTTATCGAAAATATTTTTCCCCACCCTACCAGGGTGCCTCATTCCTCAGCACTAATGCTTTTACGAGCTTTCCTGCATCATAAAGAGCCCCACCGTGCGCCTTCGTTCTTACCGTTCGTTCTTTGCGTATCTCCGCACCTTTAGAAGGAGATAGATTTGTGTACGTTTCACCTTTCTGCAAGCCCAAATGGGAGACTTTTTCTTGGCTGTTGTCATAATACGCTGCTTCTGCTCTAAAGAGCTTCCTTTTTGTTAGAGTTAGATACCCTCGTCAACTCGGGTCGAACCCGGGGTGAACTTGTTATACGCACCTTTCATTTTTCTTTTTTTTTTTTTTACACGACCTTGGAATTCATTGCTTCTGCTCAAGTTCCGCAATTTTATTCCCACTTTCCACAACCCTCCGGTGACACCGTGCACGGCAATGATTCTGTTGCGAAAGAATTCAAAAGCTGTAAAACGATTTAGAACGTGACAGGGAAGCAGCAAACTCGCCGGCGGCCGGGGTTTAACCATGGTTCCGTCCCTGTTTGTCATGGCAAATCGATTCCTGTTTTTTTTGTCGTTTATTTGCCTACTCCGAAACCCCACCCTGCTGCCCCTTGCTCATCCAGAATGTCTTCCAGGGCACCATTCGATGGGGAATGCCGAAGCGGGTTTATCGGGCAATCGTTATCACCAATGACGACCGTGCGTGCGTGTGAAAGTATTATATTATTGCCGTTCTTGTACACCGTTCCACCCCGTCTATCTCCAGCCCGTCCCAAGATGGAAGTAATTTCATTCTAACCCGGATCGAATAGGATAATTTGTCGATCGTGCGACAGACACACACCACCATCACCACCAAGCCGGGGTTCCGGTGGGATGAATGTCAGTGTGGCAATGGGGAGAAATGATACACCGTGTGGGCCGTATCGGAACGATTGTGGAAAGAATCTGAATACATCAATCATAATTTTATCTTTTTCTCCTCCTTCACTTTCCCGCTTGAACTCGAGCAACTGGCGCCAATGTTGAAGAATAAAGGGCAAGGCGTCTCCATTTAAAGGGAAAGTGTAAAAGCAGCGCCTGCTATAGGTGGCTCATGCGTTGCCACGTGCGATACAATTAGAATTTTGTGCTTTTTTCTATAATCAAATAGAGTTATTGATTATTTTATCCTATTGGAATATATTTTTTTGGTTTATTTTTTTATATTTTTTACATTTCAATCCAGTTAATCGATTTTTTCCGATTTAGCAAAACTTTTTGTGATCGGTTATTTAACAATACAGATATTTCCCGACATACGCTGTTAATGCGGCAATAGCGTATCTCAAATATTAACTTAAGTCAAATTTCGAGGTTTTCAGTCAAATTATAGTTAATTTTCGAACAATTTAGCTTGAAGTGGTGAGTTTAGTTATTTGATTTGTTATTTCTTACGAAATTAGTTATTTGATCTGATTTTAACTGAAGGTTACAATTTTGTACCTTTAAAATTTTCACATTTGACGTGTCAAATCGGTACAAGTTGCTCGAAGAGAACTAAAATTTACAAAATCGCGTATATTGAGTTTTTCGTACATCTGGGAATACCTGTATAAGATCTTTCTCTAAATTTACTTTATTGTTTTTACCCGTACTAAAGGTTATAAAACAATTCAGGTTTAATGTTATAGATAACCTCTTACTTTCTGTTATCGTTCTTGTCTTGGCTGATTTGGGTCCTCTGCAATTGACAATTAAAGCAGATTAAAGCAATTAAACTAGTTGTAACACTTTTCAGAAATGTCTATAGCTAAAAACGCATCAAAACACTGAACTCTAGACAACCCTTTATTATATTGGAGTGTTTATATCATGTATTTAATTGTGAAATGAGTTACCTTGCAACTTTTAAATTGTATTAATTTTTACATTTACATTTTACAAAGGCTTAACACTTACCTTTTGTCAGCTACCAAGCGTCTCCATTGAAGGTGTAGAAGCTGTTCGTCCTCGAGTTTTCCATTAATTTTCACTATAAAACAACGCTTCACGACATTCAATACCGCCAACTTATCTCTCCTTCTACTAAATTACATTTGGCACATGCTTTGTTATTGAAAAAAACTCTCTTTCTCGCTCTCTCAAGCGTAAAAGTCTCGCGTGCCCCCTCCCCTCTAAACCTTCTTTGACGAGGTCTCATAAACACCGTTTACATTTCCCATTTATTGTTTTATCATTCCCACTTGAACCACCGACAATCAACAGGTGGCAATCATTCTTAGAGGCTCAATTATTTCCCACTGTCACGCCTCGCAACGCTTCCAACTCAACTCGAGTGTATTCTCAATTTGCTCAATCTTCTAATCCTTCCCAACCCAACACATCCTCATTCATCACACATCCCACCACTTGGTTGAAGCGATGTGCAAACGGCTTCACATCAATCTGTTCACACCACCCAATCCATGCGCCATTCCGGCCACGTGTTGCCGCCTGTGTTGGCAGGCGTGTTGTTGTCTTTTCGGCGCAAAGACGCAAAAGCAGATAAACACGTATTTATGTGTTATAGGGCTAATTCTATCAAACCGATTCTTCGCCCCACTCACTCGGATGGTGAGGGATGTATTGAATGCTGTACCCCGAGCCTCGCACGACCCTGTATAATGCACTCACCCCCCCCCCCCCCCCCTTGGATGGGGTTAGGATATCACGAAGCAAGCGCAAAACAAAAAGATGTGTTCTTCAACTCCAACGCCTCCTTGGTGTGTCTGGTGTTGGGGGATCCTTCCAAGAATTGCTTCGCCTGGTCGCCGCTTTTTTTGCTGTTGTTTTTCATATCGAAAGTTGAACCGAAAGGAAAAATCCTTTAAGGAACCGTTTATAATAACATTACACGCAGATTTACGCCCTTTCTACAAAGGCGTGCAGTAGCGCAACACGCAACGTCTCGACGACTCGAGAGATAGGGGTTGCCTCCCTCGGGGCATGCGGGTGTCCCACGCACTCCCCCTCTTCAACTCGAAGGTGTGAAACACCATTAGCAACCGAAAAGTGTATATATGGCCAAGCTGCAGCTTTTGCTTGTGGAGCCAACCAACGTGATAACGCCAACGGGGAATTGAAAAAAAAAACAGGGCCCAAATTCCAACCCACCCAAGAAACGATGGAAAAGATTTCGTTCACAAGAGGGCAAAGGACATTCCCCCAGTTTACCCGTTTGTTCCGTGGGATGTGTGTACTTGTGTGAGCTTCGCTCCTGCGGAAGAATTCTCCGGTACGAGAGACATACGCGTTTCACTCTTGCCGTGCAAATATGGAAGCTTTCCCTTTGCCCTGCTACTACCCTCCACCCCTTTTTCAACGCTCTTTTTCTTGTTGTTGTTAAGCATATCATTCATCACCAAAGTGCCATAACGAAACGGTGCGAGGAGAGAGAGAGAACATAAAACATCCACCAATCTTAGACCGAACGGAACGCAACGGGACAAAATACGGAGAACACGGAGCACCGGGTACCGACGACGATTTATCAGGATTTTCGTCAGTTCAACGCGTCAACGAATTTGTTATTCTATTTCTTGGCGTTTGTGTGTTTGTGTTTCCCCATTTTTTAACTCCCTCCCAGTTCACGCGGTTCATTCAAACAAAATGCTGCAAAAAAAAGAAAAGGAGTTTGTTTGGTGAGGAAGGTTGTCAAACCCTTTCTTCCCTGTCAAAGCAGGCCGAGAAGTGGGGTTGGTTGGTTGCTGCTTGAAAAGTAATAACTTCAGCCAACATGACGCGAAGCGCCGTTGTTTGCGGTTCGCGTGACACTCGTCGTTTGGAGTTGGTGTGCCACATTTGTAGTTTTTTCTTCTTCTTCTTCAAGCAAACCTCTCGTCCTCCTCCAACTCGAGAATCATCCGAATCATCTGTTATCTGTTTGGATATGATTCAGCGGGACAACGCCGGGCGGGACAGTGACACACATCCCTGTGTGCTTGTGTTGGGGCGCCGCCGGTGCGGTCTGCCAACGACATGAGGACATTTCACTCGCGCAAAAGTGTCATGCTGTGTTAGCGAAAGGAGAAAAAAAACTCACATATTTATGTTAATCAAATTTGACATGCCGATTTCCTGGAATCAAACAACGCACTTCCGTGTTCCGTGGCGCTTCTCCTTCTCCTGTTGTAGTACCATATCTTGTGGGAGAACTTGATGTAACGCTTCAAAATACACTCTATCACAACCACGCAAGAAGAGAGTCGTAAGAGACGCGGGTGTTTGTTTGTACACAAGGAAAAGGCTTGCTTGGAGCAGTGCTTTTCCTCTTAACGGGTGAGTTCTGCTCCTTAAATAGTCATCGCGCATCATCGCGGATTTGCCTCCATTGCCAAAGCACACACAAGACAGCGGACCTCATCCTCCTCCTGGGAATGGCGTCTAATTATTGCTTTAGTAATCAAATTATTTTTGGAACAGGGATTTACAGGTTGGGTAGTCTTGGAGAGAGGATACAAGAGAAAAGCAGCACCCCTGTAAACAACAGTAACAACGAAACGGTGTTTTTAAATATCCTACTCGATAAGATGAGTAACTTTTCGAGGAAATGGTAGCAAACGCGATGCTGTCGGTTGTATTTAGACACTTTTTTTTGTACTTTTCACAACAGTTGTTTTGTTAAATCCATTTCGGGAGATCACTTTCGCTTTTCGAGTACGTTCTGTAGCAGATAAGTAGGCCTTGACACGACAGTTGTCACCTACAGGCTTTATATGCAGCTTTTAAAAAGGCCTTTAACATACAAAATTCGATCGTACAGGACGGGTTATGTGTCCCCTTTAAGGGGTTTCCAGGAGTTCTCATAGTTGTGGGACACTTCCTTGACTCTTTCTTATGAGAAGTGAACTTCATATGATGGAAATTGGACGCTATGGCATCCTTATTGAACAGGCCCCTTGGAAATTCTTATTGGATTTGTCCAACAAGGGTGCTATAGAGTCTAATTCCCATTGCATTACTTTCATTTCACGCAAGAAGGAGTCAATAAAGTCTCCCACAGTTATGAGAAACCCTGTAAATGGCAATTTGGAAGATTTTCTATTTCTGTTTAAATTTGTGTTCCACATGTTCCACCATTTGAACAATTAATCCTTTTTGTTCCATACCCCAAACATTAGTTTAAATCCTCTATTTATGGTCTGTTTACTCGCTGCATAACGCACATCTTGCACTTCGGCCACTGACCTGCATTCACACACAAGCACTCTCTCTCTCTGTGGGTGTCTTTGAATGCAGTAATATTTTCTCATCCATTCCACACGTGCTATTTGGCATGGTGCTCTTCCCAAGCCCACACTCCACCGAGTATGAGTTGCACAGAAACAGCCGGTTTAATGGAGCTGTATAATGCAATTATTTTAACCCGTCGGTGAAAAAACAGCACAACAACATTCCATTCCTTTCGAACGGGTTGATCTCAAAAGGGACACTCACACACCCGCCTAGAGGTGTGGAAGCTTAACGAGACTATTTTCTAGCAAACGACCATCATCATCATAACCATTTGGTTCGTATTTTCAACACACCATAGTGTGAAGCTCAGAGACAGAAACCAGAAAGTTGCACAAAACAAATTCATTAAAGGCAGGAAAGGAACGGTGTCCAATGTTTTAAATTTACAAAGCAACATTATCGAGCTAGATGATTTTCTGTTTTTCATCATTACCGGTATAATTTTCTCGTTTTATCTTGCATTTAAGTTACCACATTAAACGGCTCGCTACGGGTAGAGACTCTCGATCGCTTGCAACATTGAACCATGGGCTCTAAAACAAACCAAAATTGTAAAATAATAGTTTAAAGCTTTAAATGTTAAGTAAACAAACTTCCTCCATGCGATATAAAATAAAAAGAGAAATAAAAAAATAAACCATTTTAAATAACACAACGACGTCAAATGATACAGCGCGCGCTGATGGCTCATAATTGATGAGAAAATGGTTTGGGAAAATGTAGAAAAATAAGCCAAAAAAGAATAAGCAAAACATGTTAATTAAAATTTAAACATTACACATTATTTAGTAAAATTCGTTACTAAACCAACGATGCTGTGCGAATAAATAATTAAATCATAAGAACCTAACGAGAATGGTGAAATGCAGATCTGCTACAGCAAACTTGCTATTGTTTGTTGAAAAGAGATTAGTTAAAAATGGAAATATTTTTTTATTACTATAATTTGTACAGTGTAGCACAATGTAAACAGACGTAAAAAAATGAAACGATCATTTATTAAATAAAGAACATTATTTTTAATTTGTTTAATATAACAAACCAAACAATTACCTTATTCCCCGCAAAGATGTAACGCAAGCTGTCCAGAAACGATGTGTAAATAAGGGGAACTAGTAAACCACCCGAAAACCAAACATACAACATAGCTGCTGGTACCAACACGAACAAGTACAAATGGATGATAAAGAAACGAATTGCCAAACAAAACAAAAAATGCACAAAAACATGATAACAAAACAAACAAACATTCCAATGAAATGTGAAACAATGAAATAAAATGTAGAGGAGAAAATAAAACCTAAGATTAGTAAGGAAATTAAGCATAGCGAGCGAGCGAGCGCATGTCAAATGGCATAGAAGAAAGTACGGTTGAGTACGGAAAGAGTTGATTAATTTTAAGCGATCGTTAACGAACTTCAATAATAATTTTTGCCATTGAAAATAAGCTTATTAAATTGTGCGTAAAATAAGGAAACAAAAAATTCAGAACGTTCTCAAGCTATCTTGCTGGAATTTAGTCAAACAGTTGGTGCCAACATACAACACAGAACTTAAGACAAATGATGTTAATTAACTAATTTCCAACTCTTAACAGTTATTATTATAAGTAATAGCTTGTCCACTTTTAGCAGTAAACTAAACCAAACCAGTAGCAATGCTTACCGTTTACCCGACACATTGTTATACTTAAAATAGCAACAGAGCGAGCGAAAGAAAGAGTGAACAAATGGGATCTCCGTTTGTACATGTGTCGATGTCCTTCCATGGTGCAGCTATTTCAAAAAAATCACATTCACTAACTATTAGAAAAACATGTAAGCAAAACGGACTAAAACTGACACCGCAGCCCCCCCTCCTGGGGAGCAAATTCAGATGAACGTGTTTCATCGCACTGTATAATAAAAAAAAGAAGCTTTGTTATATTAGTAGTGGTAAATGTATATTAAGCTCTATTCGATAAGAAACATTGATCGCTTTTAACACGGCAACGCAGCGTTGCAAGCATATTAGCATTAGAAAACATTTAACACTGCACTGCAGCATTAGACGGCCATCTGTGTACCATCTTGTTCGACCTTTAACCTTAACCTTCGTCCCTTTAGCTACCACCGATCACCATCATCTTGCACCGGGGCACGCATCGCTCGCTTGCACCCTCTCTAATTCGTGCGTAAATGTGTTTTGGTGCTCACACATCTAGCGTGTCTGTCGCGTGTTTTCTTCAACTGTACTACCAAACCAAACTTCCTATTCTCGTGTGTATCTGAATGTTAGTAGAATGAAAGTTGAACCAACACAATGGCAAGGCATAAGCAAAAAACCCCGGGCTATACAGTTTACCGTGTGTGTTTGCGTTGGGGTCAATAATAAAACCACATTCAAATAATGTTAACCGATTTTGTTTTAGTGTGTTTTTTTGTAGTGTTTGTAAAATGATAAATTGATATGTCGCCGACATGTTAGTTATAGCAGTTGCAGTACTAATCTCTATTCTTCTTGGTAGGTATTTCAAATCTCTTGAGACATTAATTATTTAATTTCTGTTTTTCGTTTCTTCTATAATCTATAATTATATTATTCTATAATTCTGTAGTTCTTTAGTTCTTTAGTTCTTTAGTTCTTTAGTTCTTTAGTTCTTTAGTTCTTTAGTTCTTTAGTTCTTTAGTTCTTTAGTTCTTTAGTTCTTTAGTTCTTTAGTTCTTTAGTTCTTTAGTTCTTTAGTTCTTTAGTTCTTTAGTTCTTTAGTTCTTTAGTTCTTTAGTTCTTTAGTTCTTTAGTTCTTTAGTTCTTTAGTTCTTTAGTTCTTTAGTTCTTTAGTTCTTTAGTTCTTTAGTTCTTTAGTTCTTTAGTTCTTTAGTTCTTTAGTTCTTTAGTTCTTTAGTTCTTTAGTTCTTTAGTTCTTTAGTTCTTTAGTTCTTTAGTTCTTTAGTTCTTTAGTTCTTTAGTTCTTTAGTTCTTTAGTTCTTTAGTTCTTTAGTTCTTTAGTTCTTTAGTTCTTTAGTTCTTTAGTTCTTTAGTTCTTTAGTTCTTTAGTTCTTTAGTTCTTTAGTTCTTTAGTTCTTTAGTTCTTTAGTTCTTTAGTTCTTTAGTTCTTTAGTTCTTTAGTTCTTTAGTTCTTTAGTTCTTTAGTTCTTTAGTTCTTTAGTTCTTTAGTTCTTTAGTTCTTTAGTTCTTTAGTTCTTTAGTTCTTTAGTTCTTTAGTTCTTTAGTTCTTTAGTTCTTTAGTTCTTTAGTTCTTTAGTTCTTTAGTTCTTTAGTTCTTTAGTTCTTTAGTTCTTTAGTTCTTTAGTTCTTTAGTTCTTTAGTTCTTTAGTTCTTTAGTTCTTTAGTTCTTTAGTTCTTTAGTTCTTTAGTTCTTTAGTTCTTTAGTTCTTTAGTTCTTTAGTTCTTTAGTTCTTTAGTTCTTTAGTTCTTTAGTTCTTTAGTTCTTTAGTTCTTTAGTTCTTTAGTTCTTTAGTTCTTTAGTTCTTTAGTTCTTTAGTTCTTTAGTTCTTTAGTTCTTTAGTTCTTTAGTTCTTTAGTTCTTTAGTTCTTTAGTTCTTTAGTTCTTTAGTTCTTTAGTTCTTTAGTTCTTTAGTTCTTTAGTTCTTTAGTTCTTTAGTTCTTTAGTTCTTTAGTTCTTTAGTTCTTTAGTTCTTTAGTTCTTTAGTTCTTTAGTTCTTTAGTTCTTTAGTTCTTTAGTTCTTTAGTTCTTTAGTTCTTTAGTTCTTTAGTTCTTTAGTTCTTTAGTTCTTTAGTTCTTTAGTTCTTTAGTTCTTTAGTTCTTTAGTTCTTTAGTTCTTTAGTTCTTTAGTTCTTTAGTTCTTTAGTTCTTTAGTTCTTTAGTTCTTTAGTTCTTTAGTTCTTTAGTTCTTTAGTTCTTTAGTTCTTTAGTTCTTTAGTTCTTTAGTTCTTTAGTTCTTTAGTTCTTTAGTTCTTTAGTTCTTTAGTTCTTTAGTTCTTTAGTTCTTTAGTTCTTTAGTTCTTTAGTTCTTTAGTTCTTTAGTTCTTTAGTTCTTTAGTTCTTTAGTTCTTTAGTTCTTTAGTTCTTTAGTTCTTTAGTTCTTTAGTTCTTTAGTTCTTTAGTTCTTTAGTTCTTTAGTTCTTTAGTTCTTTAGTTCTTTAGTTCTTTAGTTCTTTAGTTCTTTAGTTCTTTAGTTCTTTAGTTCTTTAGTTCTTTAGTTCTTTAGTTCTTTAGTTCTTTAGTTCTTTAGTTCTTTAGTTCTTTAGTTCTTTAGTTCTTTAGTTCTTTAGTTCTTTAGTTCTTTAGTTCTTTAGTTCTTTAGTTCTTTAGTTCTTTAGTTCTTTAGTTCTTTAGTTCTTTAGTTCTTTAGTTATTTAGTTATTTAGTTCTTTAGTTCTTTAGTTCTTTAGTTCTTTAGTTCTTTAGTTATTTAGTTCTTTAGTTCTTTAGTTCTTTAGTTCTTTAGTCATCTAATGAACCATTTCACAAGTTATTTAGTATTTTATTTTTTTTGGTAGTAAGTTCATTAGTTATTTAGTGTCTTAGTTCTTTAGTTTTTCAATTATTTTATGTTTCGACTAATTACTTAATTGTAATGATGGGTAATCCGGAGTGGAATCATGGATCAACCGGTGCTCAAAATATGAATCCTGCTCCGGATCATAACCGGATTCGAGTCCACAATTCCGGATGAGTCCAGATCGATCCGGATCAGTCCGGATCAGTTCGGATGAGTCGGGATCAGTCCTGATCTGTCGAATCCGGGCGGGTAGGATGGCGATGCAATTGCTAAATCCCAAAAGGACTGTCAGTTATCGTTCAGACAATTCTTGATGAGTGCGTTCCCTTTCAAATAAGGCATCGAATATGTACGATTCCGTATAAGACCGAAAATACACGGACCGGAATTTCCGAAATTCCGCCTGCTGCCAAACCTATGTACAAACTGGCAACTGCAGCTTTTTCCGACTCCCGGAAAAAATGGTATTTACCCATCAGTACTTCCTTGCCTTTAAAGTTCATTAGAAGTTTAGTTAATTAATGCATTAGTTCTAACAAATTTCATCAGTGAAGGATTAACAAAATATAGTTACTGTTAGTAAAACGTTGGCGTTTCTTAAACATCGTATATAAAAAGAAAGGTAAGTCAGCTATATTTTCTCAACTACACCACAATTATATGAAATCAGAACGATTATTTATGAAAAACATTGAGATTTTATATTAAACACTCTACACTTCACACTTCACTCCTCTCCCTCAAACCCACCGACCTTGAAGCTAACCTTGCGGCACTCCATCGTACGCAGGTTGACAACGGCAACGCTTTGACTGTCCGCAAACGATGGTACACAAACCAGCCGTGTCTGCTGTCCACCAGCACCCGTCCACATTTCCGTGCTAAATTCTCCCACATTCCCGGCAAAGTACACGTGCGGACACTCACCAATAATGAACGGATCCTTCTCATAGTACGGATAGCATGGTAGCGTGTCCGGCGCGGTCGGTATCAGATGGCCCCAGCGCAGCGTAGCCTTCAGCGCTTCCAGCGGGCTCTCAATCTTGGAGTAGCGCATCACATCGAGCACATTTTGCCCCGATGTGCCCACGACGTATCGGTCCGCTAGATCAAACGCGTACGGATTCGGTACACCCCTGAACGAGGCAAATCCCTTCGACCGTGGAAACAGACAGTGGTGCATCGGTTGCTGCGGTAGCATATGATTGGCCGGATCGAACTCACCCGGCATCAGATCGATCGGGACGGATTGGGCGAGGTTGTGTATGAGCGAATCGACCGTTTTTACCGCGCCGAGCAGTGCATCCGTTTCGGTCGTTACCTTTGAGGAATGGTGATTTTTGGGCTTTGGGCTTGCTTTCACCGAATTGCCAGCGATTACGATGCGCACAATACTGGCCGCTTCCCAATCGTGACCGTCGAGCAGACCTTCGAGATTACCGAACACCCACTGCTGCAGTAGCTCCAGCGGGGTGGTAAAATCGTTCGCTGCTGACTGGAATCGCAAGAAAAAGTGTTAATTTGAATGCATTGCTAAATCCATTACGTTCATATTACCTCATTAAGGCCCGAAATTAGAACCAGCAATGGGGAAGTTTGAAGTGGTTGCAGTTCTCTCTGCGGCGCTCCTTGATAGAAGATGTAATCCTCCACGAAGAATCGTCCATCGCTTTCCTCGTACCCTTCGGTGGTTAAATTCGTGGTTTTAGGTGTGATAAAATGAGTAATTAGTTCCAATACTTTGAACATTATTTAGATTCAAATGCAAAAAAACATAAGTTTGAAGTGTAATGACGTGTTAACATTAGGGAAACCATTTTTGATATTGAATTTGAAGAAAGCTCTGTTATAAAGCATTAACATTTCCAATAATATTTACATTAACATTCACATAATGAGCTTTAGTAGTAGGAAAAATTCATAAGATTTAGTAAAATTAGATCATTATATGTGAAATTTTCATGTCGATTAAATTATATATTAGTTTATGTGATCGACTAGGGAAAAGCCGCTACGATCTCTTAGTCGTTCAGAGTATCAAGCATGAAACTGGATGACTTTACCAGCTCGTAAAGTTCTTTGAGATCGTCCACATGGACAAAAAGGGGTGGAAGGGGGGAGGGGGAGTGAAGTTGGCCGACAATGGCAGGAGACCAAATGTCGAACGTTCCTGCAGCAGGTTGACATGGCAAAAACGGTGCTACGGTGCGACGAATAAGTAAGTAATTTTGGTTTGCTACAGTTTGATGAAATATTCACAGGTATGCTAAAGATGTATACATTCACTTACATGTATCAACATAACATGGAATTGAATTAGAACTGAGAGTGTTAATAAAATTCTCCCAAAATGTATGGTTTTTTTTCTCCCAAAATGTATGGTTTTTTTTAAAGGAAGACTCTAATTATGTAGGTAATTGTGGTGAATGGCAAAAAAATTAATAGCTTAGCTTAGTATGAGCAGCAAAACAGAAAAGCCTCCATGCTTGTATATCGTGTATGTACAAATAAGTGATTTTGTGTAAAAAAAAACAGCATGAATGCTTAAAGCTAAGGAGTGCTAATAATAACTTAACATAAAAAAATGTAACCACACACATACTCGTGAGAAAACAGTGAAGCTAGATGCGATTGTTTCACTTACTGTCTTGGCCTTGTGGTGATGAGGAAATAGGTTCGGAGAGAAGTTATTTGATTCGAGAGAGGTTTCGCATTGCAATGGAACGAATAGAATATGGCATTAGGATTCAAATCGTTTGTTGCGTTGCTTTCTTCATCATTCGTTTTCACTGTTCTTCTTCGCAAAAGGGACCCAAGCAAGGTGTGGAACAAAACTTACCCATAACGGCACAGACAACTCCCGTCACAATCGAGTGCACATCGATTTTGCCCACCAGCTTGATGCGTTGCAGCGCGTCCTCCAGGATCAGAATATCGTTGTCGTTCGTGTAGTGTGACCGTGGCGGTTGCGGTGCTAGCTGATTTTCTTCCGAAATTTCACGCAATATGCTTGGTTTTAGTTCCTAAAAATGCAAAGTAAATGAAACATTTATCTCAAACCGACCTCCCAGCTGCTGCCTTTCATGCTCTCATACCTGGTGCTTAAACAGTGTACCGATGATGACGCACTTATGCGGACAGTCTTCCCTCAGATCGGCCAACCGCTTGATCGGCATCTCGGTGCCCCACTTCTTCTGCACACTGTCCTCCAGCAGCTTCAGCATTTCCTCCAGCCGGGAAGCGTAGATGAACGCGAACTGTTTGGAGAAATCTTTCTTCACGAAATGGTAACACTCCGACCGGTACGTGTACGGCACTTTTAGTCGCTCAAAAGCACCACCCTCCGAAGAGGGGCTGGAAAAGTTTGTATCGTCGGGAAATAACATGGTGCTGGTAGAATGGATCCGTATTTTCTCTTCGACGCGTTTCACTGCAGACCTTTGTAAAAGTGATGCTACGCGAACAGACCAAAACAAACCATTTTTGCGCCTACTTTGACAGCGCGCGAGGAATGACAGCACAGGGTGATTCGTTACGTGCTTTCCAGGAATGCAAAACAATGGCCGTTTTTTATGAATTTGTGAAAGAATTCGGGGTTTTTAAATGCCTTTATGTTCTATGTTCTATTTTGCATTGTCTTTACATGATTTATGATGCAAAATATCCCATCCTTGCATTGTTTGAATGCTTTCGTACACAAATGACAGCACAGGTAACAACACCCCCTGCAGGAGTGCACTCTTTTCGTTGCCTTTCGATAGCTCGCCCCATTACAAAAAAAAAAACCTGTGCTCCCCTCCGCACAGTTGCGAGACAGCATCCAACGACGAAGTTATGTCAATCTGCCGGCTGCAAACGCGTGCATCGTCCATCTTTACCACCTCGATCCGGCTGTTCAGTTCTGCGATTGCGAAAAGCATGGAGAAGCACGAAGTCGTCCCCGACGTGGTGCCGGTCGCCCCGGCCGAGGTGGCCAAGGTAACCTACCCGAGCGGTGCCATCGTCAGCGAGGGCAACGTACTCACCCCCACGCAGGTAAAGGACGTGCCGAAGGTGGAATGGAACGCGGACAGTGGCGCCCTGTACACGCTCTGCATGACCGATCCGGATGCGCCGAGCCGCAAGGAACCGACGTACCGCGAGTGGCACCACTGGCTGGTCGGCAACATTCCCGGGGCCGATGTAGCGCAGGGCGAAACGCTGTCGGCGTACGTGGGCTCGGGCCCACCGCAGGGAACCGGCCTCCATCGGTACGTGTTTCTGGTGTACAAACAGAACGGCAAGCTGACGTTCGATGAGCCGCGGCTGACCAACACGAGCGCGGACAACCGTGGCGGATTCGCCATCCGCAAGTTTGCCGAGAAGTACCAGCTGGGCAATCCGGTGGCGGGCAACTTCTATCAGGCCGAGTGGGACGATTATGTGCCGCTGCTGTACAAGCAGCTGGGTGCATAAAAATGGTGCCCGAAACCGAAGCCAGTGCTCTAAATTGGCTTAATTGGAGGTTCTGGAAACCCTCGTACCATATTGCACTTATTGCCCAATACGGGGAAGGAAAATGGTGGCGTCCCGGTTGCATCGGTAGAAATTGCTAGAAGCAAATGATGGAAAAGAAAAAAGGAAAAAAAAACAAGGCAAACAAGAATAAAAATAAACACTACTGATAAACCCCCCGCATACTGTGTTCGCTGGGGGGGCGTATGGGGGGCAAAAAAGCAATGCTATGTTGATGGTAAGTCGTTACAATTAGTGGTGGGAGATCCGAATCGGACCTACCCGATACAGATTCCAATTCCGGAGCCAGTCCGGAGTTGACTTTAGAATCTATTCTAAAATTGTAATTGGCTCTGAAATCAGAACCGGCTCGATTAACAGAATCAGAATTGATTCCAGAATTGGAATTAGCTCCGGAATGAGAATCAGTACTTGAATTGAAATAAGAAGTTTCAGAAGCAAAATCAGTTCTGGAATCTCCATGAGAATAGATCGTTTACAAGTAAATTTTGATTATTTGTGGCTATCAATACGTAGCATCATTGGATCCAAACGACTATTCTAATGGACATGCTAAAACCAACTCCGATTTCGGAACCAATTTCGATTCCGAAACCGATTCTGATTCCAGAGCCGATTTCGGAATCGATTCTGGACCTACTATCAGGAATCTATTGCAGAAAGCTTGATTTTTCCCATTACTATTTGTAATGTTTTGTACCGCACAGAAACAACCAACATCGATTACAAGTTTGGCTGGAATGAAGTATTTATTTGCAACGATTCTCGTTCTCGGAAGTAGAGCTATTAAAATGCACATTTGAAACTCCCCAACCCCCCAAAATGCACTAAAACAATCCTATGAGAAAAGGGAAATACTTTTAACCAGGTGATAGTAATGGACCCGCGAGGGAAAGACAGGCCTGCTTCTCCACCTCCTCCTCCTCCTTCACTCCCCGCCGACAAGCCCCATTTAAAGCTTCAACCCCTGCATGGATCGGGTAAGCGTGTCGATGTCCCAAATGACCAGCTGCCCATCCAGCCCGGACGTGCTGACGCGCTGCACATTGCCCTTTTCCCCGCTGTACAAACACACGCAGGTGATCGCATTCTGGTGGATCGACTCCAGGTTGGTGTCCGAGTTTTCCGTGCGCAAATTGCGATCCAACGACTGGAAGATGCGCATCGCCGAAATGCCACTCTGCTCCTTCTTCGTCGACTGGTCCAGCTTGGCCGCCAGCACAACCTTACCGTCCTCGCCCACCGTGTAGATCAGCGGCACGCAGCTGTGGCCCGCCACCAGTATCGACTGGGGCGAAATCCACTCGCAGCACAGAAACGGCAGGTACTCCGTCTTCTGCTTCACGGTCACGTTGCCCCCGTTCGCCATGCCGATGTTGATCGCACTATCGTGACCGACCCAGCAAATCCGGTTGCCGTCGGCCGAGAAGCTAACGCTGTGCACCCAGCCGCCACCGGTGGAAGAGTTCTTAAACTCGGCCAGTATCTGGCCGAGCGGCTTTTTCGGGCCCCAGGCCGTCGGTTCCGGGTGCTGCTCGATGTCCTTGATGAAGGCGGAAAACACGCGCACCTTGTAGTCGGTCGAGCCCGCCACCAGCAGCATATTGTTCGGGTGCCAGTCGAGCGACGTCACCGTCGAGCGGATCGGCTTCTTGATGTGCTTCGACACCCACCAGTCGTTTTCCGACTCAAAGTAGCACACCGAGATCAACCGGGCGCCCGAACCGACCGCGAACTTGTTCTCCAGCGGCGACCAGCGGACGCAGGTGGCCGCACGATTAATGCGCAGCAGCACCAGCGTCGGCTTCCACTTGCCATCGTCGCCCTGCGTCCAGACGTACGCGTTCCGGTCGACGGCACAGGTCACGATGCGGTTCGTGTTCGGCGCCCAGTCGATGCCCATCACGCGCAGATCGTGCTGGTTCAGCACGTCCGTCAGCTTCCATTCCGAGCCGGTGCGCTTGTAGATGTGCACCTCGTTGTTGTTCGGCGAGATGGCAATTTCTGTTTGGGGCGAGGTTTAGAGAGTGAGTCGGCGCCGTTTTGTGACTAATCATCTCCGCAGGGGGCAGCATAAAGACAGTTCAAGCGTACTTACGGGAACGATCCTTATTCCAGGCATGGCAAGTGATGGGGCTCACCGTGCCACCAAACGTATGGCGCTCCGTCATTGCGTAAAATACTTTACAGTAGATGAGATCGAAACTTTAAAAATCACTTCCCGTAAGAGATAATGCTGCACAGCACCACGGAAGGAGGAAACGCCCAGCTTTTATCGCAGGAAACGGGAACCTTTGCTTTTCCTTCACCGGGATCCCTAACTCCAGTAGGGCAGTTTTATGAAAAAACGAAGCAAGTTACGCCGAAAGCAGGAAGAGGTGATAAAATTCGCGGACTCTGGTCCGTCTACACGAATTTTATCCGCAAAAATCCCGGGAGGAATCCGAAAAACGGGACACAATCGCTGCAAATGCAAAACACGCACTCACACAACCGTAGAAAGATGATTCACCAAGAAGTAGCGGACGGGTGATGTCGTTGACAGCTGTCAGTTGGCCGTGCTGCCAGATTGAACCGTCGCTTGGTGTTCAATTTGGTAATTGTTTACAATTTTCAATATTAAAGTTTGTTAAGCATTGCAAATCTATATAAAATGCTTGATTATTCCCTTATTTAAGTGCTGACCGTTTTTTTCGAATATTGTTTCACTGATCTCGCATTCTAGCAAAGACTTTTTGGATATTATTCAAACATCCCAACGGTCGAATAGAACACACCCTTGAACAGTATCGGAAGGGTTTGTTTGTTGGTAGTGGATCAGCTGCCAGCGGCTGAAAAAGACACGGAACAAATCTCACTTTTCACCCCACCACGATACATATCTGCTCCACCACCCCCGGGATTAATGCCCGTTGTCTAGTTTTGTAGTTTAATCTTTTCGACCGTATTTTTGGTTCTTGGTGTAACATTGCTCCTTCTTTTTTGTGTGTCTGTGGTTTGATAAGATTACGAGAGTTCAAAGCCTCGTCACCTGTTGTATTCCTCCACTGTACAAGTGAAATCAAAGGGAGGTGAACTTTGAACCAAGAGACAGCACACAGCTCCATTCATTCGTTTAACAAAGTGCATTGTGCGCGGGGTGTCGTCGTAGTGCCTTAATTTTATACACAATTTCTAAGCCAAACCAAAGAACTGTCCCCAACCATGTTACGTGTACCGAAAACGCAATGGCTTGCATGTCTCGCCCGTAGCCAGTCTACCTCGGCCCGCCCAACCACCGGCGAGGAGTATCAGTATCTGCAGCGGTCCAAGATACCGATGCTCCACTTTCAACCCTCCCTGCCACGCTTACCCATACCGGAGCTGGAGAAAACGTGCGCCCGGTATCTGGCCGCTCAGCAGCCACTCCTGTCGCCCGATGCATTTGAGCGCACCAAGGAGCTGGTTAACCAGTTCTCCCAACAAGACGGACCGAAGCTGCAGACACTGTTGAAGGAGTTCGATGCGGCCAACAAGCACACGAGCTACATCTCCGAACCGTGGTTCGATATGTACCTGCGAGATCGGGCACCACTGCCGCTCAACTACAACCCACTGCTGATGATGAATCCCGACCCGCGGCCGCAGTTTAACGATCAGCTGCTGCGTACGACCAATTTGGTTATTAGCTCGCTGCGCTTCATGAAATCGTTGCGGGCGAAAATCCTTGAGCCGGAAGTATTCCACATGAATCCGGCGAAAAGCGATACGCCCACGTTCCGCACGGTCACTTCCATGATGCCGTCCTTCATCTCGACGTACGTGGCGTACGCGTTCAAGGCATTTCCGCTCGATATGAGCCAGTATCAGGGACTGTTCGGGGGTACGCGCATTCCCGAGCTGGGCAAGGATCGCATCTATCGGACGGATTCGTCTCGCCACGTGGTGGTGATGCGCAACGGAAACATGTACGCGGTGGATGTGCTAGACGCGCAGGGTAAAGGGCCTTTTGGTGGGTTGGTCTTTGGGAAGATTAACACCAATTCTCTCTTGTTTTAGGCAACATTGAACAACCCGCAACACTGCTGGCCCGGTTCGAAAGGGTACTGAAGGACGCGAAAGCTCCGGCCGCCGATCCGCTTGGTCTGCTGACGACGGAAAACCGTGACACGTGGGCAACGGCCCGAACGCACCTTACCCAGCTCGGTACCAATGCCCGTTCGCTCGAGCTGGTCGATTCGGCCCTGTTCTGCATCTGTCTCGACGATTCGACGATCGAGCCGGAAAATCCCATCCCTGCCATCCGTGAGTTCCTGTTCGGCGACGGCACCAACCGTTGGTTCGACAAATCGTTCACGCTGATCGTGGCCAAGGACGGTACGGCGGGCATCAACTTTGAACACTCCTGGGGCGATGGTGTGGCCGTGCTGCGCTACTTCCAGGAGATCTTTAAGGAAACCACAACGGCACCGTTCGCCCAGGTCGGACTGCAAGGCGTGGACAATCAGTCCAAGGACGCAGTCGTACCGATCGAGTTCACGCTGGACGATCGGGTGAAGGCGGCCATCCGGACGGCGGAAAACAATCACAACGCGGTGATCGATTCGCTCGACATGAACTACATGAAGTACGAAGCGATCAACAAGAGCGTGTGCAAGAGGCAACGCATCAGCCCGGACTCGGTGATGCAGCTCGGCTTTCAGCTGGCGTACTACAAGCAGCACGGTGCGTTCGTGGGCACGTACGAATCGTGCAGTACGGCCGCCTTCCGGCACGGGCGCACGGAAACGATGCGGCCGTGCACGGTCGCGACGAAAACGTTCTGCCAGGAGGTGGAGCGGCGCGATTCGGGCAAGAAGAAAAGCATGGCCGAGCTGCGCGACATGATGAACCAATGCTCGACGGTGCACGGTCAGCTGACGAAGGAAGCGGCCATGGGGCAAGGGTTCGATAGGCATCTGTTCGGGCTGAAGCATACGGCGCAGAGGAACGGTTTGCCGCTGCCGGCACTGTACGAAGATCCGGCGTATGGTGCGATTAACCATAACATCCTGTCCACCAGTACGCTATCTTCGCCCGCCCTGCTGGCCGGTGGATTTGGGCCGGTTGTGAAGGATGGGTACGGCATCGGGTACAACATCCAGGACGGGTACTTGGGCAGCGTCGTGACGAGCTACAAACCGCACCGGAATGGGCGCGAATTTGTCGACTGTCTGCGGGCGGCGTACGAGGACATTGGCAAGGTGTTGGCCGCCACCGGACCATCGCCTAAGGAAAAGTGATTGTAAACAGAGGCAGACAGCGAGAGGGAGAGAAAGGCAACAACAGTACTGAGCAAATTGATTATTGTTGCCAAAAAAAGGTTAAAGGGTTGAATGTTTAAGAGCGAAAATCCCGTTAATTTTGTATTTTAGCTGTGTTGGTTTTTGGGATAGTTTATCTAATTGGTTATTTCCTGTAAGATGTAGACAAAATAAAGACAAAAGTTGATTTGTGTAATACTCTACTACAAGTGCACTTTAAGAAGGTAGGGATGTTGAAATTTAGGGGAAAAATAGTTCAAAGTTCCACATTTCCTTTTCCCGAGCATTTTAGAGCTCTCTCGCTTTAACCAAATCCGAAGAGTAAATAAAATTAACCTCCAAACCTACACCATTTGTTGTTTTAGTCATATGCATTTCGTTAGTATACATTATACTCTATATATACTGTATATTCTCTTTCGATAATAATTTCACATAACAAATAAATGATTAGTTTATCACCTTCTATATATCGACGCTTCACTGCAGTACGTTTTTTTTCTTTTTGTTTGTTTTTGCCTCGGCATCGATCACAGAGTATAATGCTACCAACGTACATCATTCATTTATCTTATGTTCTTTTGTTGTTTGCTCTACATATTGCTGGACCAATCCCATCTTACGTTAGAGCTGCTGTGCCGAGTGCTTGGAAATGCCAAAATGTAACATAATTCCTATCAACCGAAACACGTACACGATGCCGCACACTCAAACCGATCAAACTGACGGAACCGGAAGTCGAACCACCACTCTCTCCCCTATTACTATAGGTAGTAAGCCCCTTAGTAGGATTGGATTCTATTTCCACACAAAAAAAACCGTTCCGATTGCACTGAAATCTCATCCGTCGCACGCGCGTGGCCGTGTTTCCCTGTTTACAAAAGCGATTTGCTAGTTTAGTATGCTTCTTTTTGCTTCGTTTTTATCTATGCATTAACCACACACACACAACCGTTTGAAGAGTTGTGCCTGTTTTGTTTAATTATTTGTTTGTTTTTTTTTTAATCATGAGTTCTTGCTATCTGTTCTATTTCATTTAATTTCTATCTGTTTTTGTTTTGTTCTCTAACTTTACTGATTAAATAATGTTACTTTTGCGACGACACTGCGTTCCGTTTCCTATTTTGAGTTTCTTTTCTTTCGTACTACACATCGCCAAACACACAGGGCTTTCTTTTGCTAAGATATCCCGCCGTGTGACGTTTGCGTATGTTACTCTTTCCCAGTCTACCCAAAATTGCTTTCGAAGGTGCAGAAAAGGTATAATTTGCTCTTATAAAGCAAACAGCAACCGAGTGTGGTGTGTTAATTTCGTTAAAGTAATCTATCCTCCTTTTTAGCTATGTACAAAAGACAACCGTTTTCCTCTTCCTCTTACTAGCAGAGCAACGTTCTAATCGGATCTAATTATGTGTTTGCAGAGGCCTGTCATGCAAGTAGTAAAAAAAAAAAACAGAAGAAACAGCCGGTTCTAAAATTATGAAAGTGGTGAACATAAGATAAGACACATACACACAGTACCTCTACGTTGGAAAGCTTTCAAGCCGTCTTTCTGGTTTGCGATCTTCATTTCGGGCCGGGTGGAATTGCATCACAATCTTTGGATTAGTTTGTTTTTTCTTCTAAAAAAATTCAATCAACGGGGAAATGTTTTCTCGCTTGATGTAGCGTGCTGGAATCCCGTGCATTGCGTGGAGTTGCAATAAAAAGGTGCACTAAGTGCACCGATCCGCTGGTCGTTTCACACACTACAGGATACGATTGTTCGTCCACGCGGAACTGTTCTTACGCCCTGTCCCTGCCGTCCTACCAGCGATGGTAGGGTTAGTTGCATTCACCGAATAAGGTGAACCTGGATTAAAAGGCGAAGAAGAACGGGAAGCGGAAGTGGGAACAGAGCGCCGTGTGAAGGACGAAACGAGCGATGTAAAACGCGGTGCCGGTGAAGGTGCAGCAGCCGCACCGGAAGAGCGACGGACACGATCGCTGCCATTATTGCTAGAGGTAGTGTGAATGATATTTTTGATGCTATTGCTATTGCTGCTACTATTGCCTCTATTGCTACTGCGCACCGCTGCCGGGTGGTGTCCCGCCGCCCTGGAGCTACCGATGCTGAACGCGCCCAACACACCCGCCGTTGAAGCCCGCCGTTGGTAAGCTGACCGACTGCTGCCACCACCACCACCGCGCTGTCGCTCCGGCGAGGACGGGAAGGAGCGGAAGTGGCCACCGTTTTGGCCACTGAGCGCTAGCGCACGCCAACGATAACACTGGCAGCCGCCGGCGGACGACGGTGTGAAATAACCGGCGCGGTATTGTTGGTGGTACAGCACTGGCGGCGATGCGTAGTACTGCCACTGCTGATGGTGCGGTGCTGCGGTGGTAGTGCGGCTGACTGAACCGTGCCGCCGATACTAGGTAGCTGCCATTG
The DNA here is from genome assembly GCF_943734685.1 of Anopheles coluzzii. Classification (NCBI taxonomy): domain Eukaryota; kingdom Metazoa; phylum Arthropoda; class Insecta; order Diptera; family Culicidae; genus Anopheles; species Anopheles coluzzii. Next base: position 20,169,532 of record NC_064671.1, on the reverse strand, counting down.
GCACGGTGCTACTGTTGCCGTTCGCACCGGACGCACTGGCACTGGAGATTCCAAACACTGGGCTAATGCGGAGAAACACGCGCCGCAGCACGGTCCGCAGTTCCGGCTTCAGATCCACGCACGTTAGATCGCACAGAAACACGTAATAGCTGGCGATGTGGGCGGCAAACTGGAACAGAAATAAAGAACACGATCCATCAGCGGTTCGATACAGTGGATTTGAGTTTTCCCACGCCAAACTTACCCGTGCGTCCGACATTTTCAGCAACCGTGTCATTACCAGCAGCAGCAGCGAGGTCCACGCGTCCCGGTGCGGTTCGCTCGGCAGCGAGAGGAAGTAATCGAGCGCCTCCGTACACACGCCGATCAGCCGCTTCTCGATGTCCTGCCAGTCGCGCCGCCGGTTCTCGTCGCTGTACATCTTGAACAGTATGCGCAGCACGCAGGCGAGCGATTGCGTCTCCTGCTTCAGCAGGTTCGGCTTGAGCGAACCCTTGAAGCCGGCCTTCCACAGCACCGTCCGCTGGTCGTTGTTCGAGTTGAACTGCTTGGCGAACCGGTGGCTCTGCAGCAAGCAGTCCACCAGCTGCAGCAGGTGCGGCGTGTTCAGGTAGCTGTACATGCCCTGCTCCTCCCGCTGGCACTCCTCGCCGGACAGGGAGGAAGGGTAGGACGAGGCGTGCTGCTGGTGGATCGCGCTCAGCTCCGCCGTTGCCTGGGCGAGCGTTTCCGCGTCCTCCTTGCGCGAGGTGGCCGGAAAGAATACGATATTGTCGATCGTTTGTATCAGCTCGAGCTGGACGACGCATTTGATCAGCAGGTTGGAGAAGAGGACGGACGTGTTGGCGGCACTGCCTGCCGTCACACCGCCCTGCTCACCTGCTCCCCCATGGCCGTCCTGCCCGTGCATGGAATGTTGCGAACCGGAGCGCTTTAGAATGCCGTGCCGGGGCAGGTCTCCATTCTCCTGCACACGTGGCGATGCGGCTTGGTTTGTTTGCACACCACCACCACCACCGATCGATTGAGGCAGCGGGTCCGGCTTCCAGGTGAGCAGCTCGTTCGGTAGCGTACTGTTGAAGATGTCCAGCATGCACTGGCACGTCTTGCTCCACGTGTCCTCGCTAAACTTCAGCCCGTTCGAGATGACCAGATTCTCCAGACAGTTCGTGCCGGAGCGAGCCAGCTGCTCGTTGTTCTGCTGCACGCACCAGTGCAGCTGGCAGTACAGATCGGCCAGCAGCATCGGCCCGAGCACGTCGAAGTACTGCGTAAACACGTCGATGATCGCGTACAGCGCGTGATTGCACGTGGTCGTCATCCATTCGGCCTTCTCCGGCTGGTGCTCGGGCAGCTTCATGTTGTCGAAGATGCGGAACAGCACGTTGAACAGATCGCGCCACCAGTTCGCCCGGAACGCGTCGCCGTGCGTCTTCACGATCTCGAACAGGACGGTGAGGCCGCGCGTCCGCACGTCCAGCTTGCAGCGGTTCACCACGCACGACAGCGAGAACAGCATCGGGAACCAGCCGCGCACCCACACCCGGTCCTCCTCCGGCACCGACACGTCGTTCTCCATGCCGGCGTGCTCGGCGAACAGGTTGGGCGAATCGTTCACGCAGATGGCGCACGTCCGCACCAGCCGGATCGCCTCCATGCTCGTGTCGGGGAAGCGCGCGTTGCACGCAAACTCCGACAGGCACTTGACCGCGTCCTGGAACGAGTCGATCATGATGTGGAACTGACTCTGGTACAGCTCGGTAATGATCTTGCCCGTCGTCAGGAAGGCCAGCTCGACGATCGCCTCGTCGTGGTCGCCCGCCGCCAGATGGAACACGGAGAAGATGTTCTTCCAGCCCGACTTGATGTTGTGCGCCTGCGAGTTGACCATCTGCGCCACGCACCGCACCACCATGTCGCGGATCGCGGGCGAGTTGTTCTTCTTCATGATGTGCTCGAACGGGCGCAGGAAGTCCTTCTGGAAGCGGAAGTTCGTGAACTCGCCCTTCTCGATGAACTTCATCGACAGCTGGCGCAGCGAGTCGAGGGCAAAGAACGCAATCTCCTCGTTCGTGTTGCAGCCGACCGCGTTAAAGTGCTCGCCCAGTATCTGCCAGATGCGGGACCACTGCAGCCGGATGCGCCCCATGTTGTAGTACGAAATCTCCACTATCTTCTGCAGCGAGAACATGCGCGGCTGCGGGCGCGTCAGCTCGTCGAGCGACACCTGGCAGAGTGCCTTGACAAAGTCCACGATCGCGTCACCGTCGAGCCGGATCGAGCCGGTAAAGATGCGATCGACCGCGACGACGATGCTCTGCGAGCTCGTTTCGCCGATGTGCTCCTTCGCGCTCGGGTCCAGTGTGTCCCGGTGCGATGCGGGGCCGGACAGGAATTCCGGCCGTACGCCGGTGCCGATCAGCTGGGCCAGCTCCAGGTGCGAGATGCACTTCACGATGTCCAGCCAGCTCGAGCCGAGATAGTTGCCGTCCGTGTGCGCCACCATGATGAGCGTCTTGATCGTGTCGATGTTTTTCGCCTTCATCTCGTTGATCGGCGAGTTGGCGGTCAGCAGCGTGAAGCGGGCCAGTGCCTGCACGTACGCGTCGCGCTCCAGGCTCATGTGAAAGATGCACGCAATGCGCACCGCGCACCGGATGCCATCGAGGCAGAGCGACGCTATTTCCGGATCGTCACAGTCCTGCAGCCCGACGGAGAACGCGGCCAGAAAGGAGGTCCACGCCATCTTGAACATCGGCCGCACGTGCTCCAGATGCTTCGCCGAGGTAAAGGACGCCTTCACGTGCGATACCGATTCCATCAGATTTTTGGCCGTCGTCGAGAGCGCCTCCATCTCCAGGTTCCACAGCAGCTTGCGCTTCTTCTCGTTCACGATGATCTGCTTGCCGGCCGGTTTGTTCGCGACCGTGTTCTTCATCTTGATCTCGTGCCCCGCTATCTCGTCGTAGATCTGCGACAGGTACTCCTCCGGCAGGTCCTTGTTGTCGCTGATGCCCCGGTTCATCTTGATGTACTGCTCCTTGGTCATCTTGTGCTTCACCTGCGGCGAGTGCAGATCCGTCGTCAGCATTATCACAGAGAACGCCAGCACGTACACCGTGTCGGCGCTGGCGAAGAGCGTGTTGTTCGGGTTGCAGTCGCAGTACCGTGACGCGAACTTCTCCATCAGCCGGTCGATCTTCTGCGCCTCGCCCGGCAACCGGAAGCCCTCGAGGAAGTAGCGCAGCGCCGCCACGATGTCCAGCTCGGCAAAGTTCATCGCGTCGATGTACCCGCACATCACCGACTTGCTCTGCTCGTCGTTCTCGCCCAGATAGTCGCCGATCTGCGTTTTGTCTAGCCGCTCGTCCTCGTGCAGCCACCGGGCCACGTCCTCCACGGTCGTGCCGAGCAGGCCGCGCTCCTGCAGAAACGCAATGCCCTTCTTCGGCTTCCGGTTGAACATGTCGATGCCCGTCTCCATCACCTCCTTGCGCTGCTTGCGCTCTTCCAGCTCTTCGGGCAGGTCGAGCACCTCGCGATTACCGCCGGAGGTGTTGGTGCTGCCCAGCGAGTTGATGCTTACGCTCGAACCACCGTGCGATTTCAGTGCCATCTCGTGAGACGACGGTTCATCGACGGGCGAGCCGACGCTCGTGTTCATCGAGCTGCCCTTCCGCTCCACGGCTCCGATACCGCCCGACGGCGGGTCGCCGAGCGTGGTTTGCGAGTTGGGATTCACGTACAGATCCTTGCTCCACTCGACCATGCACTTCAGGATCGAGACCAAACATTCCAGCCCGCGGATGCGCATCGATTTCTCCTGATTGACGGACGTGCCAAGCTCGAGCGCCTGCCGGCCCTGTCCGATCTTGGACAGATCGTTCACCAGCCGCTCGAACAGATTGGCGGCGGAAAAGTCGCAGTCGTAGTTGACGTAAATGTCGACCACACTTTGCGCGTCCGCACAGATGCGCGTCAGCGCCTGGATCACCATCCACTTGTGCTCGAAGGACGAGCTGGGCGCCTCGAGGATGTTGAGGAAAATTTCCTTGAAAAACACCTCGATCTGCTTCTTCAGGTGCGTCTTAAAGTTGGACAGCAGCGCGACGAAGATCGAGAGCGACAGCTCGAACACCTCCGGCACGGCACTGCCCCCGTTCTTCGACAGTGCCACGCACAGGTACTGCTTGATCGCCATGATGAACATTTCGTTCGAGCGAAACACCGGCCCGGCGTTCTGCAGGATCGACAGCAGCAGATGGAGGGAAAGAATCTTCGACCGCAGCTCGTGCGACTTCGGATCGGGGTGGCCCTCGGGGAGCGGTTTCATCGACAGCTTGCACAGCGCTCGAAACACCAGAAAGGCGTCCTTCTGCAGGATGTGCGTAAACTTGGCCGTCACGATGCTGTCGTTCTCGCTTGTCACCTCCATGCTTTCCTGCGACGGCACACGTGCGATGGAGGTCGTATCGGTACCCCCGTTCGAGATGCCCCCGATGCTGGCCGTTTCGCTCGTTTCGTGGTGGTTTATAGCCGGCTCACTTACACTGCTCGTCAGTCCCACACCGTCGACGGTGTGTTCCGACTCCTGTGCACCGTTAGCAGCCGCCGCTTGCGCTATCACACTGTCCACGATTTCCTCCACGATCGCCCGTACCGCATCGTAGTCGGGATGTTTCTCCGCCTCCGCCGGTTTGGTGGGAGATTCGTCCTGTCCGACAGTTGCACCCGTCGCACTGACGTTCGGTGACGCGCCCTGCAGCGTCGTACTGCTGTTGCTCCCAGCGGCCGCACCAGCGGACGAGTTTGCCGCCGCGATCGCTTCGAATGCTTGATGTTCCATGCGCGTAAAGATCACATTCAGCATCTGGGTGAGCGTCGCCCGAGCCGTCGTTTGGTTGATCAGGTTCTTGCTCGACAGATAGATGTCGTAGCACGTCCGCACGCCCTGCAGCACCGTGCCCTCGTGCACCTCCACGTGCTGCGAGGTGACGACCGTCAGCAGCGCCTTGATGATCTGCAACTGCACACCCTCGTCCGTCTGCGGGCCCATGAAGCAGTTGCATATGGTCGTGACGATCCGGTCGATCAGAAACTTGCCCGGATTGGACGAGTCGGGAATGTTGCCGGTCAGGTGGCCGTAGGCGATCAGCTTCTGCAGACAGTCGAGCGCCGTCACGACGATGCGCGGCGTGCGGCTCTGGCAGGCGAGCTCGAACGGCAGAAAGTACTTCTCCGCGTTGATGATGTTGCCGGAGTCGTTCTTCGGCAGGGGCAGCGCCGCCGACGGGACGGGCGTTTCGCCATTGGTGTCTGTGTGTCCCGCCTGTTTCAGCTCCTCCTTGATGTCCTCTGTAGAGAGGGGGAAAAACAGGAAGCAGAAAATGTGTATTAGAATGGTAAAGCACGGGAAACACTACACCTTTTACTGCAAAAGAGACCTTTCGCTCCAAATCCCCAATAGTCTTCTATGCGCTGGAACACATTCAGATACACTTCATCCATCGCTTTGGCGACAGAATCGAACAAACCACCGTCCTGCCACTATCAGTGACGATTGAGTGATGACTAAAAACCCGTACACCGCTGCTTATCATTTGCCCGGCGGCTGAATTTGTGAAAGAAAACAATTGCGCACACAACAGGGAGGAAGAGTAAAGCACAACCGATGGTACTTAGGGTGACACGAGGCTTCGTTCCCTTCGGGATACAAGTTGTCTATGGCAAGTACACTTCTCTCGCGTTGCACAATCCCGGTGGCTCACACACAGCGAGCGTGTTATCTCTCTGCGCTTTAATAAAAACCCTTCCCTCTCTTCTGGCTGTTTGTGAAGAGTTTAACAATGTTTGTCACCTGGCGAACGCAGAGATTATGGGGCAGGTGGTGGGTGGAGGGGGGGGGGGGGGGCTCTTGAAGGTATTGGTAATTTGGGACAGAGACAGTGGTTCCCTGCCTTCCCTTTCGCTTATTTGCTCTTTCACCTCTTATGTTGTTATGCTGGGGTAATTTATGAACAAGCATGCAGGATTGTTTAATTTTGTGAAGCGTTATTAGCAACATTTTAAGGGAAAATTAAACCAACAAATTAGTGGTAACTGAAATGGTAATTTTAGCATGATTCAATAGAAACATATGTTACATACACAATGCTGATGATAAGCATATGCTGAACTGATTTTGTGTAATTAGGTCAGCCGCATTGATTTGAAATTTTGTCTGTGTGGACCGTATGTCCGTACGTGCGAATAAAATTATTTACACAAAAATTGTCAAACAATTATTTTAATATATTTAAAAGCTAAATTTACCCATATTCGATATGGGTTACTGAGAAAAAAGAAAAACTTATTTTTGAAAATTATACAAAATGAATAACAATCTTTATATCTATAACAAAGTTATAAATTCCAAACGTCCATACAATTGAAGTTTAAGTACATTTCAAGCTATGTATAATTGAAAGAAGAAAATTAAAAAACAACTTTTCAAACCTAAACTCTTCTTTTCAACAAAAATCGAATCAATGCATAATTTTCAATCTTTCGCATAATTAATTAAATCAAAACCCCATTCATTCAACAACCTCTCCCCGAAGAGCAAGATCGACAACACGTAAGGACGACGAAGCCTATAGGCGACAATTACCTACAACCAGGCAAGCGCGCGTGTGTTACTTGTGCTTTCGTATCAGTATCCCCCCTCATCGTATGTCGTACATCATAGTAGCCCACGGAAAAAACGGTACTGGTGGTGCCCTCTTTCAAGTAGGTTACTTAAGTGTTATTGATTTTTTCTCACTTTACACATTTGTTCCCCCTGGTTTTGTTCCCCGGACTTCTCCGACCGCTCTCAGCACGTATTCGCTTTTCCGTGCGGGCAATTATACGCGTACGAAGACGCGTGACACGGTTCGGGTGGCGCTCGTTGCACAAGGCAAAGGCTCTGAGTGACCTTCCACCGTCAGTTCCTTCCTGCTGGTGGAATGCACTTTCGGGTAAGGGCGCCTCAAGACGATGTTGGGCACGGGAAAGGGAAAGTAATAACTGTGCTAACAAATGGAATCGAAAAGAGGAACCGAAGGAGGGAAAAAAAGTAACCGACAGATAATCAATAATAAGGGGGTAAAAGGGTTCTTTGGCTCCGAACGCACTTCAAAACCCTCGGCTAAACGACATGCTCGAACTAGTTACCGGGCTTATCAGCAGACACGTTAACGTAACAAGACAGCGAGGGGGGGGGGGGGGGGATCTACAGTGAACGCAAATAACGCAATATTTAGGGAATATTAATCATCGGCCAAGCATGCTTACCGAGTGCCACATCGCAGGCACGCTTCAGCTGCAGATGGTGTGACCGCTTGATGTCCTTATCGCTCAGGATCTTCTCGAGCGCTCGTAGGATGAACATTTCTTTCGTTTTTGTCGTTACCGTCGTCGCCTTCGTCGTCGTTCCGCTACTGTTGGTGCTGGTGGCCACCGACGGACCCGTCGTGCCGCTCGGTCCCTTCGTCGTGTTGCTGCTGCTGCTGCTTGTGTTGGTCGTATTTGCTCCACCGCCGGCCACAGTTTGCATAGTTCCGTTCCGTTTAGGGCCGATCGGTGGTGCTGGTGGTGTGTGTTCTTGCACCTCGATGGCACTTTTTACCCCCTGATACGCCCGGACGCTACTGTATGCATCAAACACACTCACTCACAAACACACCGGATGTTCGCTGTTTTTCTTCGTTTTGGTTGATGGTGCCTTTCAACCCACCGACACTTTTACGAGCTGTGTAATACCACGACGTCGAGGACGATGTTAACCTTCGCTCCGATTTCCGAATCGTACCACCGGCTAGACTCACCTACTTTACCTTTAGTCCGTCTCTTTCGGATGGTATCAATCGTTCATCTTAGCAAACGTATCAAACCCTCCCCATCATTCGCCATCGCCCCCTCGCGTTGTTACCCCAGCTGGGAGTTTGATTCACCCGTCGTCAAACAATCGGACAATCGTCGTCATACGTGGTAAGGTTTTTTTTTTGTTGGACGGATGCTTCGTGTGGAAATGACGCTAGTTGGACACTTGGCAAAGAAAGGGGTGGGGGGGGGGGGTGTAATCCGATCCGAACTCTGAAGACGGCGGTGCAGCTCCGGTCAGGTGCAACGGGGAATATGGGAGTGACCCGAAGTGCAGTGTGGCAAGACGGCCAGCAGACGGCACGGCAGACCCCAACACGTCTGCGTTTCTGTTCGCTGCCTACGACACGCACAACTTTCACCAGCTTTTCCTGCCTCGCTAATCGCTACACTAATAGGCTAATCGCACAACACACTGCCACGCTGTATGGCGTAGCATTTATGGGTAAAAACACACGCACGAATGATACAATTTTCGGACCAATTTACGGGTCTCTCGTTCTCGATTACGGTGGCAATTTTTCACAAACTTTTTTTCTCTCATTATTTTTTGATTATTTGGCACGTCACGTTGACAGCTCGGGTGGTTTTAGTACGGGCTCTTTGTGCTAAAATCGACAGCGATTGGTAGTGATGGGCAATACATGGAAGTACACAAAACAAAAAGAGCAGTTTATTCTTACTTTAGAATTGAAATGAGCTTATTGATGTATATAAAAATAAACAGAAACAGATTGATCTAAAATTAATTAACAATATCAATCCAATATTCCAAGTTTTCCAAAAATTCCGATACAATTTGTACATCAAATGTTTGTACTAAAACTGTGCACGGTTTATACATCTGACGTATGCGTTTATTTTGGAATCGCTAGTTGACAGCTGATTCATCGCCCTCTTGTAAACATTGACACACACTCACACACAGACGTTAATTTCCAGTGAAGTTGTGCGAGCTTATTGTTTCGGGGTGCTAAAAAGAAATATTCAAGTATTGTGCGCATTTCCTCGTAATGGCTTCGCAAAAGTTTTCCAACGAGCCGCCATCGTACGATCAAGTCATAGCGGATAGCTATCATTCGAACTATGGTAAAGAGAGCATGTTCCATACCAAAACAGCAATCCACCTCCCCCAGTTGCGAAAACATTACTCATCTTTCTTTCTTTTTTTGCAGCAACGGGCAACGGGAACGGAGGAGCACAGCCTTCCGCTCCACCCACAGTAGCTGCTTCTGCGGCTTCGGCAGCCCCATCGGCTTCCTACCCAAGACAGGAGTACGTTCAGCAGCAACCCATCGCGACCACCCATACGTACGTGACGCCGATGGCCGGATCGGTTCCGTACTACGGCGCCATGGACGGGGGAAACAAGGGCCCGGTACCGATCGTACCACAGGTAACCATACAAACCGTACCGCCCCAGCGGGCGGAAATCATCAACCACCAGATCATTGTCGTGAACGGGTGCCCGGTGTGCCGCATCGGCATGCTGGAGGACGACTATTCCTGTCTGGGAATATTCTGTGCCATCTTCTTCTTCCCATTGGGCATACTGGCCTGTCTGGCGCTGCGCAATCGGCGCTGCACGAACTGTGGCGTACAGTTCTAAGGCATGGTGGGTAGGGAACGGATCGAATCATGTATGCCAACCATTTACCACGCACGGAATTGGTACTAGCTAACGGTATGTGATACTGAACCATTAGATAGGATGATATAATCTCACACACAGATATCAGGAAGCGAGAGCGGGAGAGGAAGGGGAATGATGAAAGGAAATGGTACCTAGTATAATTTACAATGTTTTCTGTGTGTTTTCAGATGCTATTCATTGTAATCCACATTTATTATTATTGAAAGACAAACAAAAAATGGACAAAGGAACGACAAAATAAATGAACTATAATCTCCCTTTAAAATTTCCGCAGCGCTTTGGTTTGAAGAATTAAATGTGATATTATATCATAAATAATATTCTTTTTTAAAACGACACATTGATAAAAATAGTCATATATATTGGAACATGCTTACACTTCTAGCACAAATAAGTAATCTTAAGCGAACAACATCACCCCCATTATGGACGTGCATGCTATTCCACTTGTACCGTGTCTCTTCACTATCCACTATCGCATCCACCATATCTCCTCTACCAGGGTGCACCTTGCGATGTATTTTTGTTTTGTTTTGTGTTGCCTTCTCCCGTTCAAATTCTTGCACCATTTCGGAAGGGAGGTGACCGTTACATTCAATTCGTTTGTGTTTTGCCTTCCTTTTTTTGTAAATTTTACCCTCCTAGCGCCTAGCTAGTAAACGAATGCTTTCAATAAATACATCTGTACGCGATAAAGAAACGGGGTGGAAAATAAGTTAAGCAACAGGGGGGAGAGAAAAAAAAACAACAAGGAATTCGCCCGAGCACGGACACACACACACATCAGCGGCCCTACAAATCCTTGCCCAATCGCTCAATCTCGTCGATGATGTAGTTCATGTCCGACTTGTCGAGCGACGAGTTCTGCAGCACCAGCCGGAAAAAGTTCGGCTTGTCGTGGATCGGCTGGTACGTGATCATCATCGAGCCGTCCTTCATCATGCGCTCCTTCACCTTCGGTGCGACCTTGTGCAGCCGGTCCCGGTACTCGGCCGAGTCGCGCGGCACCCCGCGCAGCCCCGGCGGCACGTACCAGAAGCAGACGTTGGTGCACTCCGGTTGCTCGATCACCATCTCGAAGCCGGGCCGCGCCTTAATACTGCTGGTAAAGTGTTCCGCGTTCTCGAACACCTTGTCGATGTGGGCCTCGAACCCGGCCGTACCCTTGGCCCGCCACATGAACCAAAACTTGAGCACGTCGGCCCGCCGGCCGCACTGGATGTGCTTGTCGCCGGTGTCGTACCGCGTGTCGTAGAACTTGTCCTTCTGGAACAGGTAGGTCGCGTTGGTCGAGTGCGCCTCCGCCAGGATGTTGCGGTGGCGGGTCAGCAGCGTGGAGCACTGCTGCGGTGCGGCCAGCAGCTTGTGCGGATTCCAGGTCACTGAATCGGATCTGCAAAATGGTAGGAAGTGTGTGTACGGAACTGAGTTAATTGGATACGTACGAGAAGTAATTGGAGACAATTGATCAAGCTTTTCATTCAAACACTGCACCGTGCTGCACGGTTAACGGCCTCCAAAAATGATTTCATTCAATGTTTTATCCACCCCGCCCCCTATGAAAGCCCAACTAGCCACGCCGACATGACCCACAGTCGCGTTACGGTTAGCCGGTTTAGCTCTGGTTTTTGCCTGTACCTCGCCCCACCAATGTGCCAATGTGCGACCGCCACAGATCAAGGATGCGTCCATTTTCACCGTGCCGTGCCATTGACATTGGCCTTACTGTGCAGCATGGCACGGTTGTGAAGGCGGCCCCCAGTACCAAGAAATAGCTACCTTCAGGGCCCCCGGGGGCAGCTTGTGATGTTAGGAGGGGCGGCTGTGAGCGATTAACTACACCGCTACAGCAAAACCGGACCGGTAGTAGACAGATCTTTTGGGCCAATGTCGTTGGCATAAAGTGCAATAAGCCAAACGTGTGCTGTAAGTGTACCAGGCCCCCAAAACCGTAGCCACCACGTAGGTAGCTAATGAGGCGAGTGACGGTGCGAATTATATTTCCCACTCGCCGGAAAATTGACCCCAAACCAGCGATCGATCGAGCAGCACCGTCTCTTTCCGTGCGGTCTGGGGAGTTAATCACTTTGCCGGGCAATTATTGCATGCATTTGTTCCGATGCTTGGGCCTTTTTTTTGCTTTGCCTGAGCTAAACATCAAGTGGTCGTATGGAGGACACATGGGTCAGGTGCATGGAGCCGGAAATAAAGAGCGGTAAAGGCAGGGGCGATCGCAGTACAGATTTCTTCGCTGTCACAAAGCTGAGAGCGGCAGCAATTGTATCATGAAAGTATAATCATCAAGTAGCAGCACCAATTGAATGTCGATCGATCGATTAGTAACTGATCATTAAAAACAAAAACTAAAAAAAAACTATGTCGATCTCGAACCCGATCGTGTCACGCTAAACCACCTCCCGCCGCCAAAGGTCGCGCATCGGCTTGGAAGCTTTGCCGCGCAAAGTACGGTGCGGAAAGTAAAGGCCAAATGAAGAAACTTTTATTGTGATCGCGCGCACGGGTGGGTAAGAAGGGGTATGCAGGTAGCACTCATTCGAATGCATTGTTTAGTAGAACTCTGTGCAAGATGAAGCAGAACCCTTTTTAGCTCGCCTTTGCGCCTCCTCGCGCCAAACGCGCAAGGTTACGCGCAGTGGAGGCGAGAGTGGAGCCACGTGGTAGTAATGGCTGTGTGGCAGTGTCAGAAGCATTCCAACTCGATCGAGCTACATTCATTTCCTCGTTCAGCTGGACAGTACAGTACGGCAGACAGAACTTGTAAGAAGCAAGGGGGAAGAAATGTGCTGTCCATCATCGTGGGTCACAGCCCACCCCACCATCATCACTACCAAGAACTCAACAACAAAAACCAGTAAGAATGGTTCTATTCTTCCTTGTGCCGGTAGCAAACCTGTTTTCAGGCTGTGTTTTTTACCCCCAAAAAAGGGATAAACACGTCCCGAGATCACAACCAAGCACTCGAAGCACGCAAACGCAACCACTGTACACACTTCCGATTGTTGGTTGTGACGCGGCAGAAGCAGGCTTACCTTTCGATTCCCTTCAGCAGGGTACGATACTTCTTGGACATCAGAGCACCGCCGCCCCAGGCCGCATCCACGTGCATCCAGAGATTGTACTTGGCGCACAGGTCGGCAATCTGCTCCAGTGGATCGAACGCACCAATTACGGTGGTGCCTGCCGTGGCCGACACCATGAACGGGAGCGCTCCCTCGGATTTGGCACGGAGGATTTCACTTTCTGCAAAACGAAACAACGCGTTCGAAACAATATCGTAAATGATGTTGTTCACCTTTTGCCGGGTGTTTTTTTTTTTGTTTCCAACATACCCAAATGCTCGACACGAATTTTGCCAACGTTGTCGGTCTTGATAGCGTAGACGTTGTCTGAACCGATACCCATGAACGACGCCAGCTTCTTCACGGAGTAATGTGCGTCTTCCGAGGTGAAGATCACCAATCGGGGAAGAGCATGCAATCCTTTCGTCTGTAAAGAAGCAAAAATAATAAGTAAATTGAATGTTGGTTGAAGTCATCAATAGGTACCGATTACAAATAGATAAATGTTCGATTCTAATCTGTTGTCAGATTATCATATATGTGCGAAGATAATCAGGGAAAGTTCAGCTTTCAAATAAACAGAGCCGTTTGAGTATTCTACTTGATACAGCAAGTCTACCAAGCGTATCTAATGAGTATTTTATTAGCAATCAAGAACTTCACTAATGCCATACAGTCTACAGAGTAATTTTGCCTTTTCGCTTCACCACTTCATAGAATTCATGTGACATCCAATTAAGGCTTAATTAACACTGACAATCTACCATGTAGGAATCTTTTAAGCTAGTGAACAGCTTGCGGAATATGCGGAACCTATCCCAAAGGATTTGAAAGTGCGCCTTAAACTCAAGTCTCGTAAGAACGATCTTCGTTTAGTAGAATTCTTGTAATTTATCATATAGTTAATATTTTTATAAACTTCTAAGAACTCGATCAAGTGATCGACAACTCATAAAAGTCCTTGATTAATCAATATAGCCATAGGTTGTCATCCTTAGTACATAGACCATACAAAATATCAAAATATCATTATAGATCAACAAGTCCTTCAAGCTGAAGGAGGCTGTCAAGCAAATTTGTTACAAGACTGCCATTATTCCTCCCAGGACCATCCTCTAATATGTCCAATTCATATCAAATTTTCTTACTGAGTTGACACTATCGGTAGGTGTAATCGAACGCTTGATGTAAATCAGCTTATCAATCAGCTGTTGAGATTACGACCGTCTCGTCTCGCCCGGCAGTGTTATGTTATGACCTTTTCGATGACGCTTATATTTCCACAACAAACTAATTTCAGTTTAAACCGCTGTTAAAGTTTACAAACCCAATGTCAATGTGCATGATTTGTTTGGTATATTCAGAAATCCAGCTCAATCCAAGCTTATCTACCACCGAGATTGTGTAATGTTGAAAAGAGGAAGAAAGCGACAACCGAGCACGATGAGATTAGCGATCGAGTCAAGGTCTACTATCGGTTCAGCTAACAATATGCAATGGTTGTCAGTGACGTGCAACAAGGGGAGATTTCCCACCTCATTAATGCAATTGTGCCCTCTAGGAGGCTGTGGCTAGCATGCAAAGTGAGCACCTCTCTCTCTCTCTCTCTCGCACCTCTATCTGACATCACATAATGATTGATCATGCTGTCGATAGCGTGATCACAGCGTGCGGGTTTGATGAATCAAACGCGATCACTAAGCGATCTGATACGGACGTAGTATTAGCGATAATTAGCGTCTACTAATGGGTGGATAGGGGTTACCCCCCGTACACACCCGCACACAGTAGTCTGCTTGTCTAGAGCGCAGGAACTCGTTGCGCTTTGTACAATAACTCCCCCATTTTGCTTGGAGTTTCCTTGTGCTGGAAGCGTTTATCTTTCGAGAACTGCTGGGTACTTCCATGAGGGGATGGAAATTCCAAGCTCTCGTGAATGGAGTTGTTTGCTGTCTTTTGTTCCTGTGCCTATAGGTTTAATGGGAAAATTCTTACAAAGTTTCTACCTTTGTTGCATGATTGTGCAAGCATGCAGGAAGAATGAATCGAAGGAATGCTGTATAGCGCTTGCACGGTAACAACACTCGGCTGTGAGAGATGGAATGAATATTAAACAAAAAGGTGGCAAAAATTGAATAAAAGTGAGACCAAAACAAACAAAACCCAACTAACCTTCACGAGAAGTGATTATAACGGCACACGAAAGCGATCACCACCACGATCGCAGAATATCAATCAACCGACAAAAAAAGAGAACCTGTTCCACCCGTAGGCACTGTTTGTAAACAGATGAGATTTCGGTTGATATGCATAGGACGGGTTCTCTTGGCGCCTCTTTTTAATGTTTTCGTTTTAATTTACGAGTGTCCAATTTATGATTTTGAGGAAACAGATCGAAGAAACCGGCTCAAACCACTTTGCGAGACAGAAAATGGCAATGTTGAGCCTTTTTTTTGTCGTTTAACACTCCCTCTTCCTCAAGACGGGAGGTCAAATGGATCCTTCACAAACACCGCTAGCTTTTCAATGCCATGCCCACCTCCACCCTTCACTTGACAAAAACAGTTCACTGATCGATGGAAGTGGCGCGTGTCGCCCGAAAGCCTCGGCAGTTGCCGCCGCCGGTGCGCAAGAACACGCGCGTGGCAGGATTTTGTGATCGCGAGCGCACAGTTCAGCGCCTGTTGCTGTTTCCCACCCCATAACAGAGGTTCTGTTTTCGCGATGTATCGGGCATGGACACACACACACAGCCAATGTTCAGGGCCAAAGTCATCATTGGCTGTTTAAGGGGCCAAGAGCCTTTCCGCCGCCAAAGAGGCGTACGGTGCAAATAAAGAAAAAAATCAACAACACCAGCTAGGCCTACTGGGCGCAGTAAAAGAGATGTCACGGTGTGATTGGCAGCGAGGTAGCAGGAAGTAACACTTCCCCTTTTTTAACGGTTGATTGGATTCCTCGGGGAAGGGGATGGTCGGATGAGTGAGCGGGTCGGTAGCTTCTGGTCGGTTTTTATGTCTTTCATGGACATCGCAGGGGTAGTTCTCGCGCCTTCTGGCCTTCTGGTGTGCTATTTGAGGATCGGGCCCGGTACACACGCGAAAGGGGAGCCTTTTTACAGCTTCAGAGTGCATCACCGTTCGGATGGGCAGGGTGGGCAGGCTATTTTAAGGAGCTTGAGTTCGTTCCTGTAATTAACCCCATATTAGCACCATACAGAGACACACACAAACATCCCTTTCACTTTAGCTACTGCCGGTGGCGCGATCGATGGTCGAAGCGACAGACAGGAATTATATTTAAATCATCATCATCAGCAGACGGCTACGTACAGATAACTCGTGCCAATGTTGAGCGCTGTGAATGGGGATGATGCCACACGCTAGTGCCGGCAAACAACCGCCAGACAAGCTGGCGTATAGTTTCGTAGAAAGGGAACGTTCTAGCGAATGGTTGGTGTGCGACACGTGCGAAACGAAAGTGTGCTGCTAATGGCACTAGAACCATTTTGCGCTGCAGTTAGTACATTCCGTTTGAGGATAATTTTGCAGCGCACATTTGTGTACTTAATCTTAATAGCGATAAGTGTGGCCACAGTGTGGGGTTTACTGGAAGATGCTTAACTGCTGTATAATAATTGGAACAGACTGGTAATTACACGCTCTCTAATATGGCACAGTAAAACAACAAAAAGTAAAATTGTCCTTCTTATGTTCCCATTCCACATACAAACACACACAGTAAAGCTAAAAGCCCTCCCCCATTGAGTGTCCTTTCTAATCGCAACCTACCTTAATGTCGGGCATGAACTTGTGGCGAGCGCAGCTAATTGCGTACCCGTTGGCCATCGAGCCGCCGGGCGCGAAAATTCCATCGCCCTCACCATCCGGATAGCCGACGATCGTGCGCATTTCCCGCAGCACCACCTCCTCCATCAGCACAAACACGGGCGACACCTCGTACGTGTAGACGCTCGGGTTGAGCGCATCGGTCAGCACCTGGCCCGCAAACCCGTACGGATCGACCGACGAGAACAGCTGATTCATAAAGTACGGATGGCCCGTCTTGACCGAATGGCGAATGGTGGCGCGCGTCAGCTCCAGCAGCTTCTCGTGCGTGTCCGGTTCGTCCTTCAGCGCGAGATCGAGCGTCCGCTGCAGCTCCTCCGGATCGACCCAGTTCAGCACCTTGTTCGCCCGGTCGGTCGCATTGAACACGGCCGAGTTGAGCACCTCGGTCAGGAACTGCGTCAGAAACTGCTGATGCTGCTCGCGGTTCGGCAGGCTGGCGTACCGCTTCTCCGACACTGCTGCTGCTGCTGCTGCTGCCTGCTCGTCCACCTGGGAGGCTTTGCGGATGTCCGACTTCTTGGGCGGCACACTGGTCACCCGATCGGCACCGCTGACAAACAGCTGCTGCACGTCCTCGTCCTCCGACACGCCGGCACTGTCCGAGCCGCTGGCATAGGTGGCATTGTCCTCGATCACCTCCAGCCCAACACTACACACACCGTTGGCGGGCATTTTGTGTGTTTTATTTGCTTTCGCGTAGCACTGATGATGTGGATGATCAACCTGCTGTATCTGTTCCTGGTCACACTGTTCCTTGGTGGAGGCGCCTGACTCTCGCTGAGCTGCTCCAAAAATCACGCAACACACGGGCACGTGGGGCGAAAGGATGCTGTGTGCGGTTCCGTTGCACCTGCGGGCTGCTGCCAACTATAATGGACACTGAGTGCAAAGAAGTGTATACGAAATGCACACAAACACACGCACGCACACGCACTCTTTCTCTCGCACACACATACACACACACACGCACTGCTGCTTGCTGCGCAACGTTTGAAGCGGTCAGGCTCAAACTAAATTCCTTCGTCCATTGGCGCGAGCTCTTATATATGAAGCGTACTGGCCGGTTCTCGCTACCTAGCCTTCCCACCCCGTGTGTGTGTTTGATGCGATCGCGGGCATATCGAATGCATCTACAGCGGCGGCCCCATTCGCGGCCGGATTATCAAACCCCTCAGCAAAGCAAACCGACGAACCGCCGTTCGGCTCCTTCCGTTCGGGGTGCGCGATCGGAAGGTTGATCGTGTGTGTGTGTGTGTGTCGGTCGATCGTTCGGCTCGCGTCCCCTAGTACACAGAACGTACGGGGTGGCATGCACTACAGAACGACTACGCGCGTGCTCTCGACCGTTGGGCGATGTGCGAAATTGGTTGTAGCGCAAACGGGTGGCAGTGGCACGCGCCCTACCGCTACCGGAACGTGTCGGTGGTTTTGATTTGACGTACGGGCGCGCGCGCGCCACAGAGCAACACGCTACCGTGTTCACAATTCGGCGAGGTTAGTGCATGCGATGTTCGCCTGTCATTGTGCTGGTAAACCGATGGGGCAATTAGTTGAAGGGAAGCATAGCAAAAAATATGAATGAATCGAACGTAAACTGGTGCGTACGGGGCACGATCGATTGATGCAAAAAAAGCGTTTTCGTGCGAAGATCATTTGCTGGCAGATGTGGAGCAAAAACTTTCGACAGGAGTGCACGATACAATGTTTGATGCTGCTGGTAGCAACGGGTTACTCCCCTGTGGTGAAGGGGTGATTATTTACTAAACTAAACACTTAAACGGGTTTTAATTGTTACCTGACCGTTACGCAAGCCGCTTCTAATAACGCTTCCCGGTAGAGACATGAATGAGTTTGAGGCGCGTGGGGGGGATGTATCCATCTGCATGATCACCTCCCTTCCTCTACCAGCGTGCATTATTTGGACTCGTCCTTGGCAGACCGTTTCCTCTAGTGACCGCGAGTGCAAAAAATAAAAGTAAAAAAAAATATGCTAAACCATATCGACCTGACCGCCGTGGCCCATGTGGTCTGTGTGTTATGCTTGTTTGCCCGGAAGATCAGCGCTCGATCGTCAGGCGGCAGTCAGTCTCGGGTGCCAAATGATACGGTGTAGAAAAAGTCGTTATTGTTTTGCCGTTTGCTTGGCCGAGCTAGAAAAGCATCACTTTCGCATATTAATGCTGGTGCTGCTCTACCTTGAACTTATAGCGCCTCCCGCGGCCTGCGCCTTACCGCTGCTTCTTTACGCCTCACTTCGCTGTGCGTGCGTGGATCGGAAAAACATTATTATTTCCTTCTTTATCACAATCTCGAACACGCACAGCTGTACCACTGTTTGATAAAACATGTGCGAGCTGATTATTTGCTTCTCCTTTATTTCTATTGCTCCTGAAGGTTGAACTAGCTGGTCAGTTAATGTTTGCAATTGTGGTTATTATTAGTATTATTATTTTTGGTTCCATGAGTCGCAAAAAAACTGTTACTGTTTGATCGGTCAATTGGAACATCCTTATTAACGGTGGGAGTTTAAATTATCTTTTGATTAACTAATTCATGGCACGCTTAACGTTTTGCGTAAAATCGGCGTAATGATTGTTGCGCGCTGATTGTACGGAAATTTGGCTGTATTGCAAATTAGCAAATTAACATTTTTTTTCCTAACGAGGCGTAGTGTATTTGCATGCATTATTTATTTCTGCATTTATTTATTGACATTTTTCAATTGACACATTTTGGAGCATCCCGGGGGAACGCACCAGTTTACGTTCGATTCATTAATATTTTTTGCGTCTCAACTCCTCCTTCAACTAATTGCTCCATCCGGTTCAAATTTTTAGATCCTTCTATATATAGCTCTTGATAATTTCTGCACAAATCCGCTTAACTAAAGAAAAATAAAGTTGGAAAATAACCATTTTTTGTAAAAAAAAAACATATTAGTTTAAGAACTATTAATGTTAATGGATCGAACAAATACTGTATCAGTTCTAGAATCGTAAAAGGTTTGCGGTTTGTTCTTTGATCAAAACAACCCCGGTACTTTACTTTAATTGTAAAGTTCAGCATCAGTATCAGGAATGGTATGGTATGGTATGGACATCAGTTTCAGGAAATGTATAGGTTCTTTACAAGTTCCAGAACCGGTATGAGCTCAGGATCAGTTGCACGATCAATATCGGTTCGGAATCAGTTCTAGCATCTATATAAGTTACAGGATCAGTATGTAAACATACTGATATGTTTATGTCCCAGGACCTTTTGGTATCATTTATAAAACCGTTGAAGGTTCAGGACAAATTTTAAGTCCACTCAGGGTTAGAAACCAGAGAATACTTTTGTCCAAAAAAAGGTAAATCCCCGAAATTATACTGCGTAGCCCTGTCTCGAAAGCCTTGTATAGGTCGACATGTCCGCGTAGGACGTTTATTCCAAATAGAAGAAGAAGAAGCCCCATAATCGAAACAGTTTCTTCTTTTTCTTCTTCTTCTTCTTCTTCTTCTTCTTCTTCTTCTTCTTCTTCTTCTTCTCATTCTTCTTCTTCTTCTTCTTCTTCTTCTTCTTCTTCTTCTTCTTCTTCTTCTTCTTCTTCTTCTCCTTCTTCTTCTTTTTCTTCTTCTTCTTCTTCTTCTTCTTCTTCTTCTTATTTTTTTGTTGCATCATACATTATCGGTCAACGTCTGTCTAAGCCACAAATATTTAAATGTCGTGGAATTGTTGTTTTGATCCATTATATTCGTTTCCATATCCTTTATATCCTCCATCACTCCAATTCATCGAAAAACTCACTGGGCAAACAGATCATCATAATCCGTAATGAGAGTAATATTAGTTCAACAGATGAAGGTGATATGCCATATATTTTGAACCAATCATTTCATCAGCTCTGTCACAAATTTACAGCATAAGAGTTTTCATAAAAAAATATTAAAATAATATTGTATATGAACCACTTTATATTTAACATTTTTTTACTGATAGAGTAATTTCATATCCAATAAAACAAAATTCTTTCAAACCAGCAACGGTCATCTGTTTACAATCCGACATGAATTTGAATTGAACCGGTTTCGCTCCGTGAACCGGTTCGTTCTCGGAATGATTGTTCCTCTCGCTGTCAAGCCATCACTACAGACTTATTTTCGCAGAGTGTAGATGCGTGTGTGAAACGAGCTTAGATTAATTATTCTATTTCAGTGATAAAAACGTGCAAAACCCTTTGAAAAACCAGCACCAGCCAACGAGGAACACTTTTCTGCTACACTAGCACCACTTTCTTTTCGGTAAGTTTTAACTGGCAGCCGTAAATCGGCGGTGGAAAGTTGCGCCCCGCTCGCACAGGTAAAAATAAGACGAGCCCTACACTGACGCCATCTTGGATTTTCACTTTTCGCTTTCGTCCGCTGTTGCTGCTTTGTGCTGCAGGCACGGTTGGTGTGTTTTTCGGGACGCTGCGGGAAGCAAACGACGTGGACATCGATCCCTGGCGTCAACGTGTCCATCGCATCGTGTAGACGTGTGCGATGAATGTAGGTGAAACAGCCGTAAGTAGGATTATGAACTCGCAAGATCAAACATTGAGCCAGCAGCAGGCTGCCTGGATGGCAGCCGCCCAGGCAGTCCAGCAGCAGACCGCAGCTGGTGGGGGCTACGGCGGAGCGTACGGAATGAACCAGCAGCAGCAGCAACAGCAGCAACAGCAACAGCAATATGCTCAGTTTTACGCGCTGTACCAGCAGCTGCAGTACAGCAACTCTGGCGGTGGCCTGCAGGGCAACATGGGACAGGCTGGCTTCGGGGCGGCCAACAGCAACAAGGGCGTTAGCGGCGTGGGCGGCACGATGAACAACTCACCAGCCGGATTTTCGGCTGGCCCAATGTCCGATAACGGTGTCGCCGGTGGTATGGGTTCGCCTGGCATTGGAATGGCGGGTGGCAAGTTTTTCAGCTCTCCTCAGCAGAACCAGCAGCAGCAGCAACAGCAGTCCGGTAATGACGGAATGGGCTTCAAGCAGGCGCCCAGTCAGTTCGGGCCGATTCGCTTCAACATCAACAAGCATCCGCAGCGGGTGAGCCCGATCGTGGCCAGCAATCCGCTGGCACAGGCAAGCCAAATACACGCCCAGCAACAGCAGCAGCACATGCAGCAACAGCAACACCAGCAGATGATGGCCGCGTTCCAAAACCAAAATGGTACGGGCGGTGGCAAGAAGAAGCGCAAAAAGAACAAAAACAACAACATGAACAACCAGCATGGCAATGGGAATGGTGGCGCTGGTGGTGGTGGTGGTGGCGGCGGTGGTACAATTTTCATGAACGGTATGCTCAACCCGACCGCCAACATTCCGCCACTGATGCCGGCGGGCTCGCTGCCGGTGTCACCTGCTGGCGGCAGTGCCAGTGCCAGCTTTGTAACGTCTCCCCCCGATCTGAGCAAGCCGCCGCCTCCGCTGCCGGCAGTGCCAGGTGGTACCATTCCCGGTGGTGTCGGTCCCGGCGCCGGCATTGGGCTTGCGCCGCAACCGCAGGCACCGACGCCGCCGAACGTTGGGCCGCCGAAGAAGCCGGACCCGTTCCACAATCCAACCGACGATTGGCCGCAAAGCTTGAACAACTTCGTGGCCCGATGCTACGCCAAGTGCAAGACCGATTTCGACAAAGATCAGATCGACATCTGTCTGAAGGGGCGCATTACGGCCGCGGCCAACAAGGGTGAATTGTGGACGAAAGACTGGGACAACGAGCCGGTGCCGAGCGTGCACAGCGAGCGCAACCAGCAGCCGCTGCTGCTGCCGAACCTTGGCAGTGGCGTGCTGGGCATGGGGTCGCCCAACAACAAGGGCGGCAAGCTTGGCGGGCTGGCCCAGTACCAGAGCCCGCTCGGAAACGTCAAGGGAGGCGGCCAGCACCCGGCGCCGTACGGGGCTAAGAAGCCGGCACCCAACCAGGCGGGTCTTTCGCAACCGTTCGGCACGAGGCTGGGCGTCAAGTCGGGTGGAGGTTCGACCGCGGGCAGCAGGAAATCTTCCCGCCCGTCGCGGTCGCGTTCGCGCTCACCCAGCCGGTACAGCAGCAGCGGTAGCCGCAATCGGCGCAGCCGTTCGTCCAGCGACGATTCACGGTCGCCACGCCGCAAGGGACGGCGATCGTCAAGCAGCAGCGACAACGATAGTCGTGCCGGGGGTTACGCGAGCAAATCGTTCGGCAAGAGTAGCAGCAACAGCAAGCAGCAGCAGCACCAGCAGCAGCAACAGAAGCACAAGAATCAGAAAAATCAGATGAATAACAGCAAAAATCAGCAGCAGCAGCAGCGCAAATCGCACGGCGGATTTTATTCCGAGCACGGCCAGATTGGCGGCGCGGTCGAGGGCGATCTGGAGCAGCTGAGGAAGCGTGCCGCGCGCTTCAACGGCCAGGGCGGCAAGAAGGTGCCGCCGGTCGTTGCCTCCAACATCGTGTCGCCGTTCGGTGGCAGGAAGGACCGCCGGCAGACCATGCCGACGGTGGCGTCCCGCATCTTCGTCGACGAGGCGGGCGATCGCGACCACGAGGACGATGAGGTGGATCTGTTCGATCTGCACATCGTCGGCACGTGTCGCGATCTGGAAAAGAGCTTCCTCCGTCTGACGAAGGCACCGGCCGCGTCCGAGGTGCGCCCGGTCGAGGTGTTGCGCCACTCGTTGCAGAACGTCAAGAAGAGATGGGTCGAAAAGCAGGACTACTTCTACGCCTGCGATCAGCTGAAATCGATCAGGCAGGATTTAACGGTAAGGGGCGGGGAAGGTGTGCGATCAGGAAAAAAATGTTATTTTCTTATTTCCTGTTCTTCTTATTCTACAGGTACAAGGTATTCGAGACGCGTTCACCGTACAGGTTTACGAAACACACGCCCGCATTGCGATGGAAAAGGGCGACCATGAGGAGTTTAACCAGTGCCAGACGCAGCTCAAAATGCTCTATACCGATGTGGGGGGCGAGAACCATCTAGAGTTTACCGCGTACCGAATCCTGTACTACATCTTCACCAAAAACACCTTAGGTAAGCATCAGCCGGATCCTTACTGTTCGCAGTATGCAATAATATCTTTTGTTTCTGTGTTTTCTCCCTCGGGCAGATCTGACCACCATTCTCAAGTCCTTGACGGCGGCGGATAAAGAGAGTGACATTGTAGGGTTTGCGCTCCGGCTCCGGTCGGCCTGGGCGCTGAGCAATTATAGCACTTTCTTCAAGCTCTATCGCGATGCGCCATTGATGGCCGGGTATTTGATCGATTGGTTCATCGAGCGTGAACGCAAACTTGCACTCAAATCCATTATTAAAGCGTACGTATGCATCCGGGGCAATCGGTTGGGCGTGGGGTGAACCATTTTGCGGTGTGTGGGGGAATGGGTTGTGGGCACAACAGGTTTCTAGGTGAGCGGTGGGTCTCCCTTCCTGCCGGAACCGGCGGTTGTGATGTTCGTGCTTTTGCTATGTGTAAGCTGTGTTCTCAGAATGGCCATAACCGGGACCTGGGAGAGTGGGTGTCCTTTCCCCTTTTGCTGCTGCGTGTGACGTGATGTCGGCAGAAACAATTCCTCAACGCGCTCATCGATGCATCACCATAACAAACATTCCCTTGTTTTTAGCATTCCCCTATTTCTTTCCCTCTTTCTCTCTCTGTATGTAAATGTTTACCAAAATAATCCATTTAACGATTTCACTTATGTGTTTAGTTATCGTCCCAATGTGCCGGTGGAAATGGTCAGCCAAACGCTGGCATTCGACAGCGAGCAGAAATGTTGCGAGTGGTTAGAGTCGTTAGAAATGATCATGGCCAGCGTACCGGTGCCAGCGGCTAAATCAGCGCCGGCGGAGGGATCGTCGGATGCGGTGATGGGTGGTGCGGTTGCTGCTGCTGTTGCTGCTGTGGATAGTAAAAGTGTACCAAGTGCTACGAGAAAAGTGATCGACTGCAAGCTATGCATGAACCTGTTGGCCAATTTCTAATTCGGCTGCGCTCAAAACGCAAACGCGCCACGCACGACGGCGTATCGTAGGGGGAAGCGGAGTCAAGTCAGCCATGGAGTTGTCTTCGTTTCGATGATGCCATGCCCCGTTGGGAGTTCGTTTACGTCCAAGGCAGAGAGAAGAGCAGATGTGGCGATGGCGGCAAATTCGGCCAACAGATTGCGCATTCTCTTCCGATGTTCGACTGTGTACAAGCATGGCGGTCATGGCCTGTTCCGTTTGCCGGACGCATACATCTAGCCTATAGCGTAACCGCCGTCTTCCCTTAAGTCGTCCGTACCAATGGCCAATGCTGGACGGCTCTCCTCCCGCTTTCTTGGCAAATCGTGCTTTTCTTCGACCCGTTACGCATCGCAGAGAAGTGAGGGGCGCGCAACGTTCAACGTGGGGAAGGAGAAAAATTTGTTTTAGAATTTTTCTCCTTTCGGCAATAATCCTTCAAATGCTGTTCGTGTTTGTGTGTGTGGTTACGGAAAGGAACAATCAATATGGCCCACACACACACACTGGGCGAGATACGTAGAGCGAAATTGGACTTGCGTGTGATTTTGTGTGTATGTGAAGTGCGATTTGTGTGAGTACGGTGTGATTTAGGGTCTTTTTTTAAATGGTGTGAGTGAAATTGGAATGCAGTGAACATCGGACTAATCGGCGCTCGAGCAACCTCTGCGTGAAAACGTTAATTTCACTACTTTAGATGTGCTCTCTAAACAAAGTCGCCATAACTTGTTCGAAGAAACATTATTCCGTTTCTATCGTTACAAGGCAACAGCACATTTCAAAATTGCTACTAAGCTATGGGCAACAATCATCACAATAGCACAAAGGACACACTGCTGCTACCGTAAAATAGTTCTAGAGAAGCTCCAGCCGGTTGTTTTCATGAATTTCGTCGTTTTTCGATGTGCTGGAGGAATGGCGCTGCTACCTTTAGCCCTGCCTCGTGCCACGCGTTATCCTCCATAAAATGCCGGCAAACGGGAGCTCTTGAAGCAAATTGATTGCTCCGAGCGCATCCAGAGCGCTGCAATTTTCCGCCCCCCCGGGCTGGGATTTCCATC
Organism: Anopheles coluzzii; assembly: GCF_943734685.1. Classification (NCBI taxonomy): domain Eukaryota; kingdom Metazoa; phylum Arthropoda; class Insecta; order Diptera; family Culicidae; genus Anopheles; species Anopheles coluzzii. The sequence goes on along the minus strand of NC_064671.1, from coordinate 20,143,976 downwards.
ATTTTCAATCTGAACAGAGGGAGTGATTCCTAACTCCGGCAATCGAGCAAAAAGTGTCTTCTTAGTGAATTGCAGAGTGTGACCGAAACCCGAAACCCTTCCGAGAACGGCGAGCAGTGCGAAGAAAAGAAGAGGAACTATTTATGTTTATTTATCTTCCGTTTCATTCTGAACTGCGCGGCACAGCACAATCAGCCCCGAAGAACTGTTGCACGCGAAAGGGACATGTGTGACGCTAGATAGTCGTTCAAAATTATGAACAAAGGACAGCACAAAGACTGGCTCGTGTGCCGGGCCGATGCGCAAACGGAAAATCCGTTCAGTGATGGGGACAGATCGATGGCCAGAGCTCACAGGAGTGTGCGTATACGTGCACGGGGAAAGGAAAAACCCAACATTTTCGCCGGGTTTAACCTGTTTCCGATCGAAGATTCCACCTAAATGACCACAATTCTACATCACACACCGCATCCGAAGACCGACGATTTGCGTATAATACTGGCTGTGAACAATGCAAAAGCATGCAATGCGCTCAAAGAGAAGGAGGTTTCTGGTCACACCGACTGCTGCTGCTGCTGCTGCTGCTACTACTGATTGCAGATGGGGAAGAAAGGGGCTATAACTTTCCACTATCCAAACAATCCATCCTGGGGCACACTCCTTTAAAACCCTTCTATGTTACTCCTGTCCGGCAACTCTCGAACAATTCCCGTCTAATCTCGAAAGAGATTATCCCTCATCCCTCAAGACTTATCCCGTCCCAAAACCACGTTGACGCCATTGTTGTTATGTATTTATGACGCTGACACAGTCAGTTGACTAGTTACTACTTAGATGAAACCAGCCGCCGCCCCACCAACCGGGCGCGGATGTGCTACACCGACTTCGTTCACGCGAAAACCATCGAAAGGGGATCGTACCGTCGTTTGCAAAGCCTGGCAGGAAGAACTCAGCAGCAACTGTAACATATCCCGGTACAATCGTTTGTCGCCGTAATCATCGAACATCATTGCACACACGCAACATCACACGTGCAAATTAACTTCTTAACATACAAAAAAGGAACGTAATGCCGCATTACCATTACCGTTTCATCCTCCTGTCTGGTTGGTGTGTGCTTTTTATCTCCCCGTCCCGGTAAAAAGACACACGTGCTGTTGACAGTGTTGCACAGTGCTCTCCGCTTAGGATAAGAAGAAACAAAAAATGGGCCACTGAGGGGAGGTGGACCGTGCTGTTAATTTCGATCCATTTCCCCCCCTTACTGTTATTATTTGCTATGTTGATATGTGTGTATATATATATAAATAATATAGAGTATAAAAATTATCTACTAGCTAATCCGGTTTACGCGCGCGCGCTACACGAGATGAGATGTAAGTTTTCGGCGTAAAAAATAGCGAGAAGAGCAAACATAAAAAATCACATTCGTTGCCACGGTGTACAGGGAAATCGAATGTTATCGCCACCTCCTTCTCCCTTGTCCATTGTTTTGCACCAATCATCTCGCAATCTTCCCAAAAACCACCAGCCCCTTGCGCGAGCCTGTGACGGGGAGGGGCGGGGTTTTTGGGCGTCATCATCCACTGTACTTGTAAGAATTTCAAATAAATAAAAGTTTTAATTGCAACAATCGCGTGCTGTATTTCCATCTTCCAACATCAGGCAACACAATACGCTATATCACATAGACGCGTTGGAGGAAGAGGAGAGATGTAAGTATGACGTTGGGAGCGAAACGTTACCGAACATTTCTATCTGGAATCCAAGCACTTTTGGATAACATTGGAAATGGAGCAAATGCTAGCTGGAAATTGAACAGCAAGAAGTAAGTAAATTATGTAAAACTCGATCAGATTTCGATTGGAATTTCCACGGCAGCAGCAGCAGCTTTGCACTGACACAACATAACAGCAGCGCATAAACAAGGGCGAGTGAATGAGAGAGAGAGAGAGAGTGCACTCAGTCGGGCGGCTGCAGAAAGCGTGCGACCGATTGTTTACAAATCGTAGACGACGCAGCCTGTCAAATGTGTGCAGCAAGAGTTGGGTTCGTTTGGTTGAAGTGCAGCAGCAGCAAGCAGGCAAGCGCAAGTATCCCGACAGACGTCTATGGGCGAGCATTTTCCAAAAAAAAAAAATCGTACGCAAAACGTGAATGTGTGGAGCATAGCGCAATAGAGGAGACGTAGGAGCATCGTGTGAGGAAAACGTGTGACGACCAAAAGGTTCGATCGGATTGCGCTGGTAGTACGTAAAGAAAGCAAAGGCTCTGTGGCAAAGGAGGCGACGATTGTAAGAGGGCCTGTGTAAACTGAGGCGAAAGAGAAAAGAGAAAAGAAAAAAACAGCAAACACTCAAACGCACAGAAAGCTGTCAAACAGTTCGGTGATAGAACTTTTAATTCATACAAACCTCATCGCAAATCATTTGGCTGCTAGTGGCCTGTGATGTGCATATAAAGTGTTGGGGTTGTTTTGTTGTGTTGAGAGAGAGAGAAAGAGAGACCAGACCAATTGTGGGTGGTTGCGACAGGACAGGAACACCCCCCAGTCCGCAGAAGCAATGGAGTCCAACAGTCGGCCACCGATCGGTGGCGGGCCGGAGTCGTACGAGCGCAACACCATCTCGACCAACACATTCCAGATCTGGGAAACGACCGTCCGGCTGGCACAGATTCAAACGCTTATCGACAAGGTCTGCCTGGCGACCTGTCCGGACGAGGCGATGATCTGCTTCCTGCAGGAGAGCGACGGCCAATCGATGCTGGACATCATCTCCGACGATGAAGGTTTGTGTGTGTGTGTGTGTGCGTGTGTGCTTGCACGGCCTACTTCAAATAACTAAAAATCTGTATCGCCTTTCCCAACCCCACCTGCCTATCTCCCCAACCCTTTCAAAATCCCCTAAATACGCAGAGGAGGACGACAGCGAACCGCAACAGCTGCGCGGCAAGAACAGCCTCAAGCGCATGATACAGGACATGTACACGCGGCCCCAGATGATCGGCACGGTCAAGATGATCCTGTACCACTGCCTCACGACGCTGGCGGAAAAGCTGACCCAGGACATCAAGTTTCGGTCGGAGAATGCCGAATTCTTCGACGATCTCGAGCTGGTGCTGAGCCGCATGACGGACGAGGCGGCCGAAAGTACCAAGCGCGAAATCATGCAGTACTTGTCGATAGCGAAGAAGCGGCTCGCCAAACGGAAACGGGTGCGCGATCAGCACCAGCAACACCAGGAACAACGACAACAGCAGCAGCAGCAGCAGCAGCAGCAACAACAAGCGCACCAGGAATCTTCGTCGTCGTCATCTTCTTCTTCCTCTTCCTTCTCGTCCTCATCCTCGACTAGCTCGCCCACGCCGGACAGTAGAATGTTTCCACCCCATGGGTCATAGGGCAGCAAGAATTTGGTTAAATCAAACGGAGCAAGAACCAGCATGCGTTTCTAACTTGTGCTGCAACATGCGGATGCTGCCGGATGGACGGAGGAATCGAGGGATGAAACTAGTTTAATTTTTATTTATATATCTGCTATCTTCCCGGAACACGGGGGCCACCGAGGGAGGATGGCGTCGAGGAGTGCGTTCTAATTGTGCGGTTTTTTCCTAAAAAAAGAGGAAGCAAATAAAATTATCATTTCGTTTACGTGAATAAATCATATGTAGGGTGCATTTTAAGCATTTGTTTGTGAGCAGTGTGTCCTTTGTTTTGTCGATTCCGAAGATTCTGTTGAGAAAGGAATGTTCTAGTGGAGCAGATCCTGGCAAAATCATTGAATGATACTAGCGAGAAGCAATAGTCCGATTCGATGATGTTCGATGCCATGCATATGATTAGCCGATGTTTATTAGGCCATCTGCCATTCGGCAAAGTGGCTATAGAACAGAGGCATGGGAAGGCATTTATGAATGAACCATACAGCCATTAAATCCATTTTCCCTTTAAAAACTCCGACCAATGGTGCTTCATTTGCCAAACCCCACTCATAACATGCAGCTTGAGCAACAAGAAGATGCGTTTTCATCCGTGCCGTGCCAAACATCAAATCTGTCAATGCAAATCATATGCACTGCTTGGGTACTGCTAATTGTGATGCAGCTTTCCTTTTAATCATAATGTTTAGCTAAATTTTAAGTTATAAAGGCTCCCTTGTCGAAGATATCTCTCCAGCAAGCAGGTACACCCGTTAGCAGGATTGATCATACGGCGTTCGGCGCGCTTTAGCTTTAGCTACATCTACAGCACACCATGCCGTCCGTCGGGGTGCATGTGCTGAGTGTTGCCATGCCAGCATTGGGTTGTCTGAGAACATTTTTTTAAATTCAACATAAATCGTCACTCCAGTCAGCATGGAACAGCATGTCTACGGGTGAGTCGAAATAAAACCGGACCAATAAAATCCGGCTAGCGATCGGTTTGTATTTTCGGGAACCGTGCATCCAGGTCCACGGAGATTTTGGTGACAGTTCGTTCTTGCTATAGCGATTTTGCTGACAGTTTCAAATTTCCATACTGAGTTTATGTCGGCTTGTGATTGCACGTAATGAGATGAATCCTGTGATCTCACTATACGATGGTGAGAGTTGATGCAGTGAGCTGTAGGCGGTTTGGTGAGAAAATAGTATTCTTCACGATGTGGTTTTACAGTGGAGCGCCGTTTATCCGGGTACCTTTTATTCGGCTTTCCATTTATCCGAGCTGTTGAGAAATGACAGTTCAATACAAAGGTGACATTGCGTTATGAGGAGGATATTTGAAAAAGCGGTTATAAGAGCACATTGTCATAACAAAAAACACTATAATTCATAGCAAATTTTAAAAATTCTCTATCGAAAAACATGACTCAAGACGACTCCGGACGACTCCGCGCGACTCCGAACGACTCCGGACGACTCCAAACAACTACGAACGACTCCAAACGACTCCGAGTGGATCTAGTGGTTTAATTTTGCCGGAGTCGGAATCGGACTAATAATAGTTGGAGTCGGATCGGAGTCGTGGATGCGCTCCAGAGAGCACATCACTACACTGAAGCAAGTGAAATTTGAGTAATGGTCGTTGGTGGTGATACCCACGTATCTGACTATCCCAAGTGCCACAAATCCACTAAACGACCACTAAACGGCTTCTAAACGACTCAAGTTCTCTACCTAAACGGAATATAGAAAGACTTCGTTTAGCAGACGGCAAACGACTCATGCATTCTAAAAATAGCAAAAAAGCTGGTGGCGCTCTCTGTTGGTGGGATACCCAACCAGTTGAGCTTCATCGCTTGGAGGAGAGCTTTCTCATTTCTTCTGTACTGTTGTATGGTTTCGCATTGAAGTTATGCATCGCTAGAACTAGAACGGCGATACGATTGTTTAAATACTAAACTCCAACAGAAACCACCAGCACTGAAGCAAGTGAGATTTGAGTAATGGTCGTTGGTGTTGATACCCACGTATCTGACCACACGACCATTCATATAGATTTTTGCTCAGAAAGTTAGAAGGCTATATAGGTCATGATAAGATGAAACTTGTCGAAACACATTACAAGAAAAGGATAGCAATATTATGATGAGTTGTAATACGCCATCTATTGATCAAACCAATGAAGCTGTGGAGCTTTCATTTTTTTTTTCTATGGATATTCAATTTTCCAGTCGTTTAAGCTTAATCTGTGGCGCTTGGGATAGGTCTTATCAAAAGAAGCTAGGTGAAACACATTGTAACAAAAGGACATCAATATAAGGATGAATTATAAAACGCCATCTAGCTGTAGTCGTTTAAGCTTATTCTGTGTCGCTTGGGTATATTGCACTTTGAGAAGCTCAATGTAAAGGATTCTCAGTTTGAAGCCATCGATACAGAGAAGAATGTTCATAGTGAGAAGAATCGCAAATCGTCTCACATGCCCCTAGCATTATTTCCACATTCTCACTTTTATCTCACTTCCGCCTCCGTCAACGTGTACACGCTGCTTCAGCCTGTTGTTATCGCATCATGCGTCCGCGGCTTGACAACGTCACTGCTTTCTTTGGTTATTTGTTGTCAACAAAATTAAAGCACTTCCCGCTTTTGGTTTACTAAAAACACAAAAAATCAATCCATGATTTCGTAATTTTCTACAAACCCCTCCCCCCGCTCAGTTTGTTAGCCGCACAGTGGCCTCCACTGTTCTGGTACGTGCTGTTGCCCGCTTGAAGTAAGGGGCCAATTTCATCGCGACGCTTACCTAGAACAGGCCGCGGAAAAACGCCGGTTCTGGCGTCTTGCGTCGCGATGGAATACAACAACACCTACAACAAACCGTAGTAAGTATCAACATCAGCACAACAGCATCCACCCGCAGGTCCATTAAACCCACTTTGCTTGTTGGTTTTAGCTGTGGCATATCGCAGCCGAGCATACCACCAGCAGCAGCAGCAGCAGCAGTCCCAGGCAGCTCCGGGTTCTTCCCGTCCAATGACACCGCACCGTCACCGTTCCTTAAAGTGCCCAATCCACCGTACATCAAGCAGGAGACGGTCCCGGTGGGCGGAGAATCGGTTATTCCGGGTGGAACGGTAACACCGCCCGTCAACTACAGCCAGGATCATCATCATTATGGCACGGCGGGGAGTTACGGCGAACCGGGCGATGTGGAGAAGCCTCCCCTGTTCTATCGCAAAGCGTTTGACATGCCGTACATGGCGACACCGTACGTGCAGTCCCATCTTGCGCAACAATTTCCTCAACATCTTCCGTCACATCCTAACCAACTGCCGCCTCACCAGCACCATGCAGTACACAGTCAGCCGGTTCCTCATTTCCAACACCAGCAGCAGCAGCAGCTCCTCCACCACCACCAACAGCCACTTGCGCCACTACCAACGATCGTGCCATCCGATATGCATTCACCACAGCAACTTGGACCGGAGCAGTTACAGCGAGCCCAGCCGCAGCAACAGCACCAACAGCAACAGCATCCGTCGAGCTTCCACGACTACTTTGACCACCTGGATCCTTCCTCCCTGGAACCGTATGCGTACGTGCTTCAAAAGCCCGCTCCGCCGGCTCCACCAATCCAGCCCAGTGAAACTGGTTCCCCGCTGCCTGCCTCATACCCGACCGCCTCGCCAGTTGCTCCACCAGCAGCAACACCTTCCCCGTACACCCTGCTGTGTGAGCCGCCGGACAGCAGCAGGGTACGCTTCAAGTGTGAAACCTGTCCGAAATCGTTCGACACGAAGCAGAAGCTGGAAAAGCACAACCGCACCCATCAGCCGAACGGCGGGGGTGCGGCCGGGCTCGAGTTTAAATGCCGCATGTGCGACAAAACGTTCCGCACGAAGAGTACGCTCATCTGCCACGAGAAGGTGCACGGCGAGAGTGGCCTAGGCAGCAGCTGCTCCTGCGTCGAGTGCGGCAAGGTGTTTGCGACGGAGGAAAAGCTACAGGTGCACCGGCGGCTGCACACGGGCGAAAAACCGTACCAGTGCAAGGTGTGCCTGAAATGCTTCAACCACCAATCGAACCTGATCGTGCACGCGCGCATCCATGACATGGTGAAGCAGGCGCTCAAGTGTGCCCGGTGCAGCAAGGTGCTGGACAGCGAGGAGCGGCTCGCCGTCCATATGCGGCTGCACACGGGCGAAAAGCCGTACAAGTGTTCGTACTGCGACAAGCGCTTCAATCACAAGAGCACGGTCAGCACGCACGAGAAGGCGGCCCACATTGCGGCCAACTCGTACCGGTGTGGCCGCTGCCACAAGACGTTCAACCAGAAGTGCCAGCTGCAGTACCACGAGAAGCTGCAGGAGGAGCACACGATCGCGTGCGAGCACTGCGAGAAGGTGTTTTGCTACAAGGCGAGCCACAAGGAGCACCTGTTTAAGGTGCACTTCCCGCGGCCGAAAAAGAAAGCGCAGCGGAAGGGAGGAAGTCTGCGGGAAGGAGATGAACAGCAGCAGCAGGAATCGGGCACTGGCGGTGCAATGGCTGGAAGCAACGATGGGGGTAATCAGGGCCGCAACAAGTTCAAATGTACCGTGTGCGATCGTCGGTTTTACTACGAGCGGGCGCTCGAGATGCATATGGGCGTGCACGATGCATCGCTGGATGTGAACGTGCTGTACTTTTCCTGCGACTACTGTCCGGAAACGTTCACCGAGGAGGAGACGCTGCAGCAGCACGAGGCCCGCCACGTGGCCGACGGGACGACCGATTTCCGCGCAAATATGAAACGGGCCGAGGAAGAGGGAAACGCCACCACCGGGCACAGGTGTCCGCTGTGCTTTAAGCAGTTTGAGGATGAACCATCCTTACGCGAACATCACCGTTCGCACCTGTGCCCATTTCCCGACTGTGCGCGGTGCGACCCAGTACGGCGCGATGATGCGTTCGACCTGACGCGCAGTACGTACGATCCGGCGGACGATACGCAACCGACGGTGTGTAACGTGTGCCATCGCGTACTGCCAACGTTCGAGGCGTACCAGAACCACTTCCACTACCATACGTCGCGCGTCCCGTTCTACTGCTACCACTGCCGGGAGGAGTTTAACGACAAGCGGGAGCTGTACAACCACACGCGGACGCATGCGCCGCGCGCACCCGAATCGTACACGTGCGAGGTGTGCGCGAAGGTGTTCTCGACCAAGGGGAACTTTAAGCGGCATCTCAAATCTCACGAAGCGGTCCGGGCGTTCGCGTGCGATCGCTGCTCGAAGCAGTACGACTACAAGAGTGCGCTCGAGGTGCATCTGAAGCGTTCGCACGGTATTGAGCTGTGATGCCGAGGTGTAACGACGGGTGTGAGGAGATTGTGTCTTCCTGTTTCGTCAAAGTGAAACCAGAAGGGGGAGGAGGGGAAAAGGAATTAATATTTTGCCTGATTGCGATTGATCGATGACGGGGGGGCTTTTATTATTATTATTATTATTATTATTTTAATAAAACCGGCGCTTCATCCTCCCGACCGGGGACGGACAATACTTCTGCGTGTCTTTTCTTCTCCTTGCCTTGTGCTGCACATGTGGGTTGTGTGAAGCGTGCTCGACTAACAAATGCATTAAATGGTAGATAAATATGTACAAGCAAAAGTGGTGACACTTTTTATAAATAAAATAACCTTTGGAACGGGAGATTAAGGGGGCACAAGGGAACGCTAACGCTAAAAGTACTTTGTACAAGATTCGGTGATCACCACGATCACCTTTCGAATTGAATATCTCCCCTCTGCCCCGTAATAGTATCTCCCCTTTCGATTAGCTCTTAATGTTGTTCTCCATCGCGTGTATGATCTGTTCTATGCTGCGGCCGCGCGTTTCCGGTATGAAGATCGCGTTGAACAGACCGGCCGAGAGGCAAACCGCACTGAACACCCACATGCAGCCATGCAGTCCGATCAGCTCCACCATCACCGGGAAGTACTTCACCACCAGGAAGCTAATCATCCACAGAAACGCCGTACAGATCGAGCCACCAAGACCACGAACCTGAGAAAAGGTAAGAAAAATCGATTAAAAAACGGAATAAAACACTCAAAACAAGGCAAGAACATACCTTCGGGGGTAGAATCTCCGACAGGATGACAAACGTCAGTGGCAGCAGGCCGACCGAGGCGATGAAAATCACGAACGAAAGGCTCGCGACCGGTATCCAGTTGATTGCGCTCACGTCCACGTGCTGGCTCTTCAGGTAGCCGTGCGTCCCCATCGCGAACAGACCGATCGCGGCGAAGAAGCTCGACACGATGTACAAATGCTGTGCAAAAAGGTTTTTGTTGTTTGATTAGCTCAAAAGTTGTCCCATTTTAAATTCCACCCGTAAACTTACCTTTCGCGGGCAGCGATCCACAATGATGGTGGAACCGTACGAGCCGATGATCTGTATCGCACCCACCACGATGGCGGCCATGTTGGGATCGAGATCGGACCCGGCGTCGGCAAAGATCTGGGCGGTGTAGTTGATCAGGGCGAAGCAGCCGGACAGCTGGTTGAGCGACACAAGCACCAGTCCAATCAGCAGCGCCTTCCTCGCCGACGGGGGAGCTGTTGGAGAGCAAAGCGTGTGTGCTTAGTGTGCCATGCTTTTTGATCACGCTGTCACGTGGGGCTTCCTTACCAAAGTCGGCCAGGGAGATTCTGCTGTTCTGCTCGGTGCTGTCCTTTTCGCCCGACACTTGCACCAGCAGTCCATCCATCTCGGAGCGCAACATCTCCAGATGGTCGGGGGTGGAGGTGTAGCCGCGCAGATACTTGAGCGAACTTTCCGCATCGCGGACGCGGTTCCGGCGGATCAGGTACTGGGGCGTTTCGGGAAATTGGAGAAACAGGGCGAGAAAGACGATCGGCAGCGTGAACAGTATGTAGGCGGTCGTGTGGTAGGACAGGTAGCTGCCCATCACGAACGACACCAGCGTGCCGATGTTGAGGAACAGGATGAAGAACGAGCCGAGCGTGCCGCGTATCCTGCAACGAAGAGTAAGTGTGCATTTAGTGTTGGTGTCTTTCAGGAACTTTCAGAATTCATCAGAATTAATCAGAATTCGTTCCTCACCTGTCCTCAGCAATTTCGGTAATGTACATCGGCACCAGCAGAAAGACGCCGGCTGCACCGAGCCCGGCCAGTAGTCGGGCGATGTACAGTACCTCCACCGTTGTCCCGAACGCAACGCAGCCCCAGAAGCAGATCAGGGGGACGGCTGTCGCCAGCAGTGACGCCTTGCGGCCAAACTTTTCCGCACTCCAGCCGAACAGAAGCGTTCCGCCGAATGCGCCGATGCACAGCAGGGAGGCGATCCAGGTCGCCTGCACGTCCGTCACCGGGCCCTGGTCGAGCGGCGAGTCGGGGGAGATCAGCAGCGGCAGGAACGGGGACAGCCAGCCGATCGCCGTGCCCAGCGACAGCGAGATGATGTTGGCTGCCGGAGACGGATTAGATAAGGAAGGAAGGGAAGGTAAGGTAAGAGATGCATACAAGAGAGGGAGATAGTTCAACAAGATAAGTCCAGGCGTGCGGTGTTGGCTCAACAATGGAGAAGACCAACAAACAAAACCAAACAAAAAAGGGGTGGGGGTTGCTTTGGTTGTTGCTCCCAAGCAGCTTGCCTATCTTGCCGACGGACCTGCCACTGGGTTCCGACCTTCACCGAGTCCATCTTTTGCGATTATCAACGCCCTCACCTGGCACGACGACGACGATGACGAAAGCAATGTTTACGTCTGTCCGTAACGTTCCAGGTAAAAATAGAGCCTACTACGATTGCAGTTTGCTGTGGATGCACCCCCAAGCAGAGCACAGTAGCGTTACAGGGTGATGGTGCACAGGGTGGTCCGGAGAGCCATGGCCCTTGACTTCTCCACCTGTTTTTTTTTCGGAGGGAGAGCCTTCTCTTTTTCTAAAACCGCACTAAGCACAAACGATAATGTGTCTGTGTGTGTGTGTGTGTGGGGAGGTTAATAAATGTTACGCCCGATTGGTTGTTCCGGTTTAATCACACCGCACCCGAGGAGCGAGGGGCATTGCGGAGCTATTTATCGAGCAACCGTTTGGCTAAGGTCACAAATTATCACCCGAAGGTGTGATGGGGGGGTGGCGGGGGAGTTGATGTTGTTGTTGGTGTGCTGGGGTAATGGTTGGGGCCTCATTCCCGCTTCAATCAGAGCCGGTTGGTGGAAGGTGAAGTGGCTACTGGCACTGGCATGCGTCCTTCGATTTGATCTTCAAGATAATGCCTACCTAATGCCAGAGTGTTGCTCCCCTTCCCAGGGGGCGGTGAGTCGTTGGGGAGGGAGATATTCGATTGTTTGGTAAACATTGGCGCGCAGATTGAGCGATTGGTGAACTAGAAGGCACTGAATGGTTTTATTTCTATTATCGTGTTGATTGTTCTTTTTAGTGTGCCCTTAATGGCGTTTTATTTGATGGGATCAACGCAGAAGGTAGAAAGCCCCACACTATGTTCTCAGTGCATTAAGTTATCATTGCTCATTTCGCCTAGAATTTCACTCTCTTTGCAGTATTCTTCGCTAGAACAAACTACAGAATAAATTCTGGAAAAGATCCAGCATCACGAAGGTGTTCGACCTTAGTTCCAGATGTCTTACAATGTCTGAGTAACGTATAATTCAGAATCAATTGTGAGGCTCGTGATCAAGTCCAAGGTTGAAATAGTTTGAAGAACAGTACAGGTGTTTGGTTTGAGAACCACAAATTAGAAGTTCAGAAATAGGTCTAGGACCAGGTCTAAGGCCCAGAGCTATGTCCAGGGAAATATTTAGCCCTGGAATAGGGTCAGCATCAATCTGAGGTCCAATTCGATGTCCTTAGCAGAGTCGGTATAGGTTTGGGAGCAGTTCCACCATAGAAAATAGTATTCAACCCAATATCTGTTGACATTGTAGGTCTATCTTAATCGTAAGATGCATAGCCCTGGGTAAGAGGAGCTTGCAATTTCCACCCAAGATGGAAATATTGCTTAGCAGTGCATCTAACAGCTAAACTACGGCACAGGTACGGCAAGTTCCTAGAGACTAGAGGATATAACATCGATTACAGTCCCAGGTGTTGAATATCATTTCAAAATTGAGATATGGTTGAACATGGTTCGTCACTCCGTGTTTCAGAATGAGGATGGTAATTAGTGACAGTGACTAACAGCAATAATTTCTGAGCACCAGAGAATTTACAGAATTTTCATCATTTTGATTTGTGATCTTATTCCAGCTACAACTAATGATCTCCAATGAAGTTAGAAACTCATTTCAGTATAGAAAAAAAAAAACACACACATAGAATATCAAAATCAACCACACAGAATGACTCACATCACCACAATGGGTCGGTCCACTGTCACACAAATGCGAATTGTTATCCACCACACTCTCTCCACCGTTATACAGCTTAAACCAACACTTTTCGGCATCGTTCGCTCGTCGTAACGAATTTATACAAACACAAAACAGCCCATCGAATTGGAAACTCGGTATCGAACATCAACGCGTTGCTGGTTCTAAGCCTGGGAGTTGTTGAATATTCTAGCACTCACAGGTCTAAAGACCCCGCGCGTATAAGGCTTGTTAATGGAATTCATTCACTTGCTCTATTTGTTTTGTAATCTGTTTTATCGTGTGTCACCCGTGTACACTGCACATTGCAACATTGCCCTGTTTTGGCTTAGCAACCAACAGGAGCTCCTCGTTGCAATACTCAAAATTTAACCCATTTTTATTACATTTTTTCTCATTTCTAATTCTCAGATCCTTCCACCAAAGCTAATTCACAAGAAATGGCACAGTCACAGTAACAGTGAATCCGTAAAACAGAAGCAAACTACCCTACCGGCACAAGCTTTGTGCTGCACTTTCGAGAAAATTCGATCCCGGAAGCTCGTGAACATGGGCCGCATCGCGTGACGCCCGCCGTGCGAAGGTTCGCGCGTTCTGCAAAGGGTAAATATAACTTCTCCAGTGGAGGGATGGTGACAGAGCTTGTCCGTGTATGTGCACTTTGCTGCGTTATCTTCGGCGAGGGGTGGATTTGTGTGAGACCTGCAAGCAACTGCAGCTTCCGCCGATGACTGAACGTCGGTCACAGTTGCCAGGGAAGCTTCTGCTCCCGCTCCCGAAATGAACCCTGGTACCGACCGTTTGTGCGCGATTTGAGGTGAAGATGCTGCCGCCCCATAACAACATATGCGCAAATAAGGAGAGAGCCTACCCAACGAAAAAAAAAACAACTCTTTCCAAACAGCCGGTCGGATGAACAGCCAACAAAGCAACAGAATGGGTCGTTTTGTTGAGAAAGGGTGGCTTAGGGTTGCAACAGAGAACTGTTTTTTTCTGTCTCCCCCCAAAAAAGACCAGGTGCCCAGGGATGCACCAAGACACTCCCCCACATTACATCCGACCTTTTAGGGCGTCTGTCTGTCACAAGGACGGTTGTTGTTCTAGCCAAGGGAGGATATGACATCCAATGAGCAAAAGAAAGAGTGTGTCTGTGTGCCGGTAATGGAATTTTCCAACGAAACCAACGAGAGCAGCTCGGGCGGGTTGTTGGGGAAGGCTTACGAAATCCACAAACACCGAAATCCCTCCTTCACCCCCCCCCCCCCCCCCCCCCCTTTCCCCTATTGAACACAGACAGACAGTGTAAACAGTGCGCGGCGTAAGGGTAAATCCCGGTATCACCCCGCGTGTTCTTCAAACAATCTCGGAACGTCTAAGACTTTGCTTGCGTTGCCTTAGATCGTTGCAGTTTTCGGGGGCCATGTGTGTGTGTGTGTGGGAAAATTCGTTTAAAATAACACTCAGATCGACGGATTTCGATTTCGTTTTGAATTAGTTTCACCCAGCACCTCGATCAAGCGCGATCGATCCGTGTCGTGTGTTGCGATCGTTTTTTAAAAAAAAACGAACCACGATCACATCACTCCATTGTGTGTGCAACTTGCAGCGGCATTTTCAGGGGAAGGGAGGGGGGCGAGGGAGGTGTGAGAAAAAGAAGAAGCGGCAAATGAATGCCACACGCACGTGGCTCACGCGTGTGTGCTTTTTTATTTCGTTTGAGAGTAAGTGGGAAGAGCAGAAATACCCCGCACTACACTATTATTACAGACCTTAACGGTCAATTGTATTGTGCAGTGTTTGGTGCATAAACTGTACATGGAAGGGGAAGAGCAGGGGGAGTACAAGGGAGAAGGGTTCGTCGCTTGTAACATTGAACTTGGAGCACCAAACGACAGGGGGCGCGCCGCAGCCAGACGCTCACGATCACGATCATCATTCCCATGCCGCACCGGGTCGGTCGGTCGGTGTTTACCGGAACACAGCCGAAGCTTCTATTTGCTATTTTTAACTCTGTCACTTCTTCTTCTTCTTCTTCTTTTTAGAGCGTACTTAACGTTTAAATTTGGACAACATTAATTGCTACCAGGTGATATGTGAGACCGATTATTACCTCCGATCGCGGCCAAATAAAGCTTCACTATCTTCCGGTCCGGCTTAATCGTTCCGGAACTGCCGCTGCCATGCTTTTGGGCCGTCATGGCTGTAGAGAGCGAGAGCGAGAGCGAGAGAGGGACACTTTAACACAGCACCGCGGGACCGCAACACACTTTTCGCTATCCGCGATCAAACACACTTCCTCCTAAACACGCACGGACACGTGCCTTTTTCTTTAAAGCGATTCGCGCCTGCCTCTGCGCCTGTTGCAGTGTTGTGTTGTGTGCCCTTTTTTTTAGTGTACTCCACGAAACACGAGCCCCCCAGATGAACGAGCGGCCACTATCGGGGGAAGATCAGAACGGTGGCAAGAATCACGCGGCACGTGCAACAACAACAACAACAAAAACACACACGGCAGCAGCAGCAGCAGAAAACACGGCACCTGTTGCTCGTTTGGAGGATCGGCGGCGAATGCGATTTGTAGCGGCGCGTCCAGTGACTACGCTTCTCGGAGCGAGCGCCGCCCCAGAACGTGTGTGTGTGTGCCTGTGTGTGTACGCGTTAGAAGTCGGGCGCAAGAGTATGACTTCCGATTGTTGGCGCAGTGGCTTGTGTTTGTCGCGTGCTGCTAACCCCCTCCCCGCTTTAGCTTTGCGCACACTTCGCCCCACTGTGTGTTGAGTGTGTTGCTCTGATAGCGCTGACGATGATCCCTTAAGGGACAGACAGGGCAAGGTGGCAGCTGATGTGACGAGATGTTTATCTCCCGACCACTGAACTCCGGAGAGGGTGGAGAAGGTTAGGGCGCGATGTAACCGTCCCGCGGCATGGGCGACACGGCCCTACGCACGGCCATTGGCCCTTCTGTGCTCGGGCTACGCAACACCAGCTGCCTATTGACGCAGGGATACGAAGATACGCAAATGAGATTAAGTGAAAGGCATCGAGAGAAGGGATGCGAGGTACATGACGCAGATTTCACTTGTTGTCCACTTGTTAGGTCCACCGGCACTTGCGGAAGTTTGATTGTACATTGACCGGTGTTTGTGTGTGTGTGTGTGTTAGTCCCTTACAAACCCCCTTACCGAAGGAATACGTTTGTCTGGTCAAGGACACGTGCACGTAGAACGGATGCTCCCTTGTTCCCCGATGCTCCACTCCACATCTTCCATCCAACGAAGGTTAGGTCATTGCCAAAATTTGATCGTCCAACCGGCTCCCCCCCCCCCCCCCCTCCGGCTACGGTGTGCGGTATTGTTGCAGCCGATATTTAATGATACCCTTCCACCTCCCACCATCCACACCAAGAACGTGGCGGATTGTGCTGTGCGCGTCAGCTTCCCGATGCAGAACGACCACACGAGTGTCCAGTGAATGAATGGAACGGAATTGGAGGCAATTTGGAGTTGCAAAAGTGCCGGGAATGCTCCACTGGTTGGCGCAGTGTGTGCGTGTGTGTGTGTGGTGCGTAGTGTATTTCAATTATCGTATTAAGGAAACGGCTAAAAACGGCTCAGCCGCGCGCGTACGTCATGCTGCGCAAGTGGTGGGTCGTCGGGGCAAAGCGATTGTCGATTTGCGCGTTGATTTTTTTTTGTTTGGTGGCCATTTGTTTGATCAGAGATTTTCTCAATTTCAGGGGAGCATTTTGTGCTATTATTTTTTGTTGTTGTTATGGGTGAATAATGTTAGTTGATTGTTGAATGTTAAATTTAGTAGCGGCTGTGTTTGGCCACACCAGAGCCTTACACCCATCTCCCATTAACCAGTTAATAGTAGCTAAGCACGTAGATGGGGTAGATATTTTTACGCATTCTTATAAGTGTGGTTACGCTTTTTATTTTGGGCACATGCGTAGTAAAGAAACACGTGATTTTGATTCATTGCAATGCAGGGTTTAACGATCGATCTCAACATCTTTCAATTCAATGAAAAACTTTTCCACGAAAATTTTTTGTTTGACAGCTAGGGAGTCTAAAGTTACTTAGCAACTCACACAAAGTCATTAGCAACCCCCCATGATGCTCGGACTCTGGCTGCAGCCTCCCATCCATGTAGACACCCTATCTCCGACAGGTGTCTCTTCATCTCGTCGAGTTCGCTGTGCTCCCCTGCGCCTTATGCCCAACTGGGGATCACTGTCGAACACCTTCTTGGTGGGGCATGAGTCCGGCATCCTCATGACATACCCCAGCCATCGTATCCTGGCAGCCTTCGCCACCGTAAGGATGCTCGGTTCGCCGTACAGCTCAGCAAGTTTGCCCTTCTCCTCCACGCTCCATGCTCGAACACACCGTCAAAGATGGTCTGGAGGATGCTGGGATTTCGCTGCTGATGTTATCCGCGAAGCCAAGCAATTGGAGATACCGGTAGAGGATCGTGCCAACGGATGTTGTTGTCTAGCTTCGCGCCTCGAATGACACCTTCCAGGGCGATGTTGAAGAGCAGACAGGAGAATCCGTCACCATCAGACCCCTGTGAGATTCGAACGATTCCGACGTCAAGTTCGATCTTGCACTGCACCTCTGCAACTCCCTATATGCCAATTTCCGAAGAAATCTCCATCCATTCATCCATGGCTACCAAAATCAAAGTTAAAGACCCACCTGTAGTCTAGATAGGTACCTTGGTCTAAGTACACTGGACGGACCGATCTTTAGTAATTAATGGACCTTTGATACGGCATTAAAAAAAATCGCACAACGTCCCACGTTTTCTATTAAATTCCATATGACATTTTGACAGCACCATCCGATACATTCATATCCGTTAGAGCACTGAAACCAACTTAATGCATGCCATGCGAGTGTATGTATTTGGAAGGTGAATTCGCTTTTGCTGGGCGCCGACATTGGGAATTGCAAGGGGGCATTGGGGAATTAAATACCGCAGCTCCAGGAATTTTTATGTTAAGTCGAGAAATGTTAATTTGCTCTGAACAACTTCACCATATGCCTTGACAGTGTGCGTCCATACTGTTAACATTGGCTGCCTGAATATCAGACAAGCGTCATCTTCATTTCATGTATCAGATGAACTCATTGTTCATCAGCAGCAGCGTTAGTCTTTTTTTAAAATAAATATTATCATAAGCGTACATAGATAAATATTGAAAGGGAATGTTCAAATATCTAAATAAGGAAGATGCAATATTTACTACACGACGCGCACACATACACTAATTGAAAGCCGAAACAAACCGGGCTACATGTGATATTTATGATCTTCAAGCCAATTTTGAAACCCCTGTTATCACTATTTCTATGTCTATTTATAGTTGACTTCGGCAGGTGTAATAATCATCAGCAAGTTCAGAATCAACAACAAATTTTGAAAAAAGCTGTGCAATCAGCAGTTAAACACGTGTTGTACTTCTTCAGGGATTTGAAAAAAAAACATTTATGCGTTCGTATAATCTTACCATGGCCATTTTACAGTGATGGTGGAATGTGACGATAACACTCAACTTAAAAAGTTGTAGATCACATTTATTTTGGCTGAAAATGGCTCGTAGATCGATAGAACTCAAACTTTCAGCAAGAAGTAAAGGATTTTCCATCAGAATCGGATCTATTGCAATCGTTTCATGCTCTCACAATCTCATTCAATCAGCGAGGGGCATACTCTTCAAGGTCCTACAGTTAGGACTACCAAGCTTCAGAAACAGCTCAGAATTTTTATCATTTTTAACACCCTACCATGTGTTTAAATCAGGTCATTTACCGCAATGAAAGAATGCTTTCGGCCACCTCACTTTGTTAACCGGTCTATTCGGTCAAAGATATTCACCGGAGAAAACTGAACCCTGAAGAATGATCGTTACAGATTAGGGCGTTTAAGCTTGTCAATAAGGAAAGGCCATGATCGACAGACGACCTCGTACTTGACATATCATGATCTATTGATCTAATAACACTTCGTCATCTGACGGTTAAGACCACGATAGAACGTTTAAGAACGTAGCCGGTCTCGTAGTACAGTCGTCAACTCGTACGACTTAACAACATGCCCGTCATGGGTTCAATCCCCAAATAGACCGCGCCGCCATACGTAGGACTGACTATCCTGCTATGGGGGGAATCAATTAGTCACTGAAAGCCAAGCCCACAAGTGGGTACAGGCAGGCCTTGACCGACATCGGTTGTTGAGCCACAAAGAAGAAGAAGAAGAACGTTTAAGAAGTCTCCTTCCCATAAGCTTCCCAGCAGAGCTCAGAAACATATTTGTAGAGTTCTGTAAATGCTGGGACAACCTGAAAGATCCATTTAAGTTTCGTCGTTCTTCGTTTGAAAAGGCGCAATATTTGCTCATCAATTAACCTACTTTCGATTTACTTATCAGACATGTTAATTCTAACGCGAACGGTAATTTGTAAGCCCTATAAATCTGTGCTTGAAGCCGCTTGAAAGCTTGGGCGATCTAACCCCAATTCCAGCTCTCCATTTAGTCACCCCTATTATCTGCCAACTGTAATTGTTGCTCCACTTACAATTGCCAATTAAAATCACACTTTTGCACTACTGACAGTATCACCAATAAACGGGTTAGTGGGTCGTAGGGCGGTTCCGTGCGACACTTCAGCAAAGCACCAAAAGATAGTTCCTCTCTAACACAAAAACGCAACGGCCGTCGTCGTCGTCGTCTTCGGCCAAAACCTCTAATTAGCCGCCCCTCTTATACTAATCAAAGCCTACTACTAAAAAGCCACCTTCGTTCGCATCGCGCTTCACATTTGACCGAGACAGTGAAAAAAGGTGTCCACCAAAACCAAACAGCCAACAAAGCAAGCGCGTCCTCAGTGCGCGACGGTGCGCACGACGCAAGTCCTTTCAAGGATTGTTGCGCCTCAATTGGCTGCGTATTGTTGTTGTGGCGTTGATTGAAGGAGAGACAGATATAGAGCCGCCGCACTGGCATTATCTACGCGCGGGTTAAGGAACTAACCGTTTGTAGGGAGTTTTGTGGAAGAGGTAGAATGACAAAAGAGGGTGCTGAGTGCAAACTAAACTAAGGTTCCCTCTCCTCTTCTTATCCCCTTTTCCGCCCATTCCCATGATAATAATGGGCGATATCCTTCTTCTAGCTCTGGTAATTGCGCCCGCAACCGGACTCGGCAAGCGTGGGGCGGCGGTGCGTGGAATTTAATCAAACAATTTTGCGCCCGAGCACCGGTTTCGAGTGGCCCCCCCGTTCCGGTAAGTGTACTTCGTCGTCGTGCGGCTGCTACCACCACTGCTGTAAAAAGCGTGACGTATTCGAGAGTGCCGGTTTGGCGCGCAGTGCCCTACGGGCGCGCGTAATGTCGGTTTGCGCGACCTTGCAAGAGAGGCAAGCAATGCAAACCACAAACAAGCCGCCACACAATGTGCGCGGTGCGTATCTAAGTATCGAGTAGGTGGGGGGAAAACACCGGCAAAGCGATGAACCGCGTGCTTCCGGATTGGTTTCCAAAAGCGGTGTCCCCTTCGGCGTGAACCATGCCAGCCAACGCAGACTGATTGGTTATTCTTGGCGAGTTTTATTTTCGGTTACTTTTGCCATCCTTTAACGGGAAAGGGGAAGTGTCCGTTATTTCGGAAGTGGCTTGGCAAGTTGACCTTCTCACGGGGTGGAAAAACACTTTCGGTTACGGCGTGGAACCGGTTCGTGTTCGCGCGCGCGCGCACGCTTACGCTCACGCCAACCGGTTCATATGCGCTCAAGTGTTCCGTTTCGTTTGATTTGCGTTTATGTTCGTTTGATTAGGGGGCGACCGTTTGATTAGATGGCGCTCCAGCAAAGGTCAGCCGATCGAAGGCACGGCTACCGATGAAAAAACATTGTTTTGCGTCTAATTAACATCCAATTTGCCAACCGGCGGCGTGTCTCCAGATGCCGCATGAGCGGTGCAAACGCAATCAGCTGATGGGGAGTTTAGCCGGCCGCGTTCACGACGATGTTTCTTACGGTACATGTAGCGGAAGAAACATAACTCACCCACACTTCACACCGCTCTTCACAGTGATATGTTGTTTGCTTTGCGCGTATTCCACGCATGTCCGGCTGCACGCTGCACGCATTCGCATATATGCGCAACGCACGACGACTTGCATTCTGTCGATCAGTTTAAGTACGATGATACGCTTTAAAATAAAACACACACACACTCACTGATCGTAATGTGGGAGGACGAGGCGAACGAGACCAAATTTGCATGCGGCCGCTGGTAGAAATTGTTTACGGTCGACGCTTTATCGCTTCCTGGGCACGGAACGCAGGTTTTGCTCTACCTCTTGCTTGCATTGTCATAATTTAAAAAGACGAACTGAGAGGCATCGTGACGGCAATTTCTTTCCCCCTCATCCCCCCTTTTCATTAGTGAACTTTGTATCCGTTCTTGAGTGAAGGTTAGAAACGGTTTTATTTTATGATGGAGCCTCTTTCTTCCGCTTACCGTTTATTTTGCACTTTGGCGAGCGGGAATTGGATTTGTCGCATCGGATTGAAAGCGAGTTTTTTATGATGCGTTTATAAATAGATGCTAATTTGCTGGCTGCTGCAAATAAATGCACGCTTTTAATTCATTTTAATGGTCACCGAAACCCCGTTATTGAAAATTTAAAATTTATATTAGAACATTGAAGTTTTTTTTTGATTTTTTTTTTCACACCAGGCATGGTTTTTTTTAAAGAAAAAAAATAAGGCAGATTTCCAAATTATTTATCGAAACGTTATTTTACTGTTTTCAAACAGTTTTGATTATGTAATTTTCATTCAAAGTAAAATTATAACGTAAAAATATAAATAATAAATAATAATAATAAAATATGTAATAATTTTAAAAATAAATTTCATGTCCGCCCCATTGATTCTCAACCATTATATGCACCGTCTTTTCACAGAGGATCTTAGCTGGAGCCGTACGCTATGTTCAATTTTATCTGAAAAATTAATTTAAGGGCTTTTCAGTGCCTTTTGTTTAAACAAACATATTGTTTTAAAAAGAATAATAGTTCATCTTTGTTAAGATTTTGATTGGGGCTCGTGGACCTAACCATTGATATGGAAATTTATGAAGGATGAAAAAAGTATTTGAAAAACTTATATAAAAAAAAACATTTAAATTTTTAAAGAAAAACGAAATAAACGAAAAAGCGTTTTGTATCCTTCAAAACATTAAACCCATTAAAACAAAAAAATATGATTCAAAGTATGACCAAGTGATCGAATCGATTGAGCCCATTGTGATCTGAAGCATTTATCCAAGACAACAACCACACAGACGGCGCTTTTAGCCGCCTCGTGCAATGCAGATGAAAGCTGCTTGAAGAGTAGATAAAATACATTTAGCGGAATTTGGGGCAAGTGTGCCATACGGGGCAAGAGTGCCGTCAAGCATTTTTCCTTAAAAACTTTAGTTTAATGATCAATTGTGTATACAGTTGGTTGCTTTCCAATGACTAAGTATTCTGAGCCTAATTGCATATAGACCAATCGATGTTTCCCATTGTTTTGAACTTATTTATATTGAGTTTCAAAATAGAGCAGAATATTATAATTTTTTAATCCAACCAAATAATCTCTCAAAAATCATGCGAACAATCAACCGAGATAATATTTACACCACCGTATAGCTGAGAAAACGTGAAATTTTTTGTGGGGTTAGTTGAAAAAAACTTTTTTTTGTCACTGAAAAATTCAATTTCAAAAAAGTTACAACTTTTGGGGCAAGTGTGCCATCTCTGTTTGGGGCAAGTGTGCCACCATCTTTCATAGGCGCGAGCAAGGTGTATGGATAATAGGAGGTGAAGTGCTTCAGAGCAAATTGACATTTCACGACTTGACATAACAATACTGGGGGCTCCGGTATTAAAATCGGGGAGGGCTGTAGGGGGGTATAGAAAATTGTATGCGATTTGACATAACAATACTCAATGATGGCGCCTGGAAAACGCGCTAACAATTCACCTCCTTAATAAAGACACCTTGGGCGCGAGCTGTCAAAAATGTAAACATTGTTGTAGCGTGCTGCGGAATGGTGCGCTATTGTGAGCGGATTCCACGCCAGAAAAACAGAACAGTAACAAACCATATTGTGGTACAATTGGTGGTCAAAAAGGGTTCATTGGTGACTAAATACATGTAGGAATACATACACTAGTGGTACAAACGTAATAATTTCCAATTATCTAAGAAATACGGTTATTTTAACCAGGTGGCTGTCTTGCCCCATACGAGTGGCACTCTTGCCCCATAGCCCAAAAAAGAACGTCTTTTTGGACCCTTTTTAAAACGCTTCAAAAACTGTTTTGTTTGCACTTTTTTCAAGCGAAACTCATTTATAAGTGAGGAAATAGATGTAAAGTGGTTATGAGATTTAAATCGGCTCTTGAAAAACATGTTTTAATGAGTTATAACTTGAAATGCTTAAGGTGGCACACTTGCCCCAAGTTCCGCTATTCATTTTATAAACTGAAGATTATACATAAAAATGATAATTTTATTAAAACAAATTATACTTGCTTCAAATGAATAAAAAGTATATGATTATTTCGGACAGTAAATATTTCACGAGCATTCTTCCGGGAGGAGCGTTTTTGTGTTTGGTCTTTTTTGTGGTTGTTTTGTGTCCATATATTTTTTCGCTAGAATATTTTTATGAATATATTTAAATAGCACATTATCCGTTCATAATAATAGTAATAATAATAATAATATATATGTGTTACCTTTGTTTTCTTTCTGCATGCTTTTCTAGCATTTCTTCTGCACCTTTGGGACGACAGAGTTTAGGCGTTTGCCAAAACACGTGTTGGCTAGCGCGCGCGACGATAACCACGACGGTTAAGTTCTACATTACTTAATGGCACTAAAATCAGAATGTTTTGTCACGTTCTTTGGTTGCGGGGGCAGCAGAGCAAGGTTATGCATTAGCTGACAAACTTTTTAGAGATGTAAATTATTTCGAGGGCAACAAAAATCACCACAATGAAGAGGGCGTTCGAAATGGGTGACTTATTTGCATAACTTAATAGGATAGTGGGTTCATTTCTATCTCTTCCCGAGAGGTTTCGATCGAACATTGAATTTTATTTTCTTCGTAACACTTCCCTATCATTTTTCCATCACCGAATTTCATCCGAAGGCAACTGTTAATAAACGCTAATGGAATTGGTAATTCATTCTTGGAATAAATTGAGGCCTTAATACAAATGGGGGAAAAGGTTTAACATAATTCGCGTTCAAATATGTTAGAAAGAAATGGAAAGATAGTATAGGAAAAGAGAACAAAAAAGGAGACGCAAAGGAAGCACACCATCTAGGTGCGCTTCAATTATCAATTCCCAGCCTGATAATTCATCACTTACTATTACGGTTTGCACGTTTTAGCAAAACACGAAAAATAGATTCGTAATCATAAATTATCGTCCTTATTGGATAAAGCATAAATAAATACTTAGCTGGAAGTTGTACGTTGGAGTAAGACATCCATTTGGTTTGTTTGGTCGTAGATAGCATCTATCTATCATCTTCAAGGCGGTTATTTCACCACGAACAACTGTGTGCAGCAACCTAAACTTGGCTCTCTTTCTGATTTGCATAACACAGACAACTGATGGGAATGGGGAGGGGCTTGGAGTCGCGGTAACAGTTACAAACACGATTGTAAAACTTGTAAAAATATCCCTCGCGCCCTAAACAACCCTTGTGCGGGAAGGGGCAGCTTTTTTCCCCGAGCTTAAACCGTCGAGGTAAGCGTTAGCCCTATCTGTTCCGCTCCTAGGCCTCCTCCTCCTCCTCCTCCTCCTGCCGAATGCTTTTTCACCACCTCCGTGTACTCCACCACTGCAGGTGGAGCAGCCGCCACTGGCCCAGCAGCGGCGGCGGAGGTTTTGCTATCCACGTTGTTCTGCTTCTGCTGCAGCAACACGTCCGATTCGATCGGAATGTTCTTCCCGTACGGTGTGCTGTGGGCGATCGGTTCCACCAGCACCAGCTGCAGCTCGTTATCGACGGTCGAAAATCGTAAGGCAATATCTTTGGACTGTTTCTTGTCGATCATGTGATTGATCTCGAGGTTCGCGTTCAGCTGGCGGCTGTTTTTGTTCATGTCCACGTACGAAACGACCCGCCGTGGCTGTCGGCTGGGTGAATCGTACTCGCCGCTACTGTTGCCACAACAACCATTGGCACCACCAGCACCACCACCACCACCACTGGTGCTACTGCTGCTGCTACTGCTACAACAAGCCGTATCGCGATCAGCATTGTGTCTCGTTATGAAGGACGTTTCCTCGAAATGGTTCCGCAGGCAGCGCGGTGGACTGATCGAGGACGAGCGTACCGCATTCGGGCACGGACGGGAGTGCTGCCGATCGTCGTTCTCACCCGGCGAGGACGATCCGCTGCCATTGCTAAGCTTTTTCGGCCTCAAGCGCACATCGTTTTCGTACCGCAGCTTCTGCTCGATCGTGGCCGTTTCGATGAGCGGGCGCGGTGTGTCGTAGCTTTGCAGTAGCAGCTGCTTCTTGTCCTCGTTTAGCTCCGATATGACGGCCGCCACGGCCATTGCGGAAGGTGTTTGGTAGCGTCCGGTCATTTCAGCGCTCGTCGTGTCCACCGTTTCGTACTGCGGTGGTGTCCAGAGGCTTTCCAGCCGGTCCTGTTCCTCCTTGCAGATGGCAAGCTTTGCACAATCGGTTTCTGAAAAGACAAAGGTCGTTTGAAATTTGCCAATTTTTTAGACGAAAACGGCAAACCTACCATCGACGTTAACGCAATAGACCGGATTGGAGATGGAGTTCTGCTCCATATCGAGATACTTTGCACTGCGCCCCAGCAGCAGCTCAAACTGACCGGCCAAATGCTTGAAGCTGGGACGCTGCTTAGGATCATCGGCCCAACACAAACGCACGATGCCGTAACTGTAAGGAAAGAGGAAAATTTAGAACATCAAAACCATCACAAAAGCTCTTTCTCCTCTCCTTGCTGCCACTTACATTTCTTCGGAACAGTTCTTCGGACACTCCATCCGGTAGCCCTGCTTCAGCAGATTGTACAGATTCTGGGGCGGTATGCCCGGGTAGGGCGACGCCCCGAGCGTGATCAGCTCCCAGCACAGCACCCCGAACGCCCACACGTCGCTCTTGGTCGTGTAGATGTGATCGGCCAGCGATTCCGGGGCCATCCACTTGACCGGCACCCGGTCCTTGCTCTTCTTCAGATACGCATCGTCCTCGTACACGTCGCGCGTCAGACCGAAGTCGGAAATCTTGCACACCTTACCCTCGGCCAGCAGCACGTTGCGGGCGGCCAGATCCCGGTGCACCAGCTTGATGTCGGTCAGGTAGGCCATCCCTTTGCTGATCTGCCAGGCGAACGATAGGATGTCCTTGACCGTGATCGGTTCGACCGCGTTCTCGTAGTCCGCGTTCAGCACCTCCAGCTTGCGGCTAAGGCGAAGGTAGTTTCTGTGGGGGGGGCGGGGTGTTAGAGAAACATGAGTATTAAATCAAAACTACGCTCCAGTTCTACCAAAACTGCACACGTTCAACACTTACTTCAACGATCCATACTGACAGTACTCAATGATTAGCAGTGGCGTATCCCCTTTGGTGCACGCACCGAGCAGCCGGATCACATTGGGATGGTTCACCTCCTGCAGCAGCTGATACTCGGACAGTAACGCGAGCAGTTCGACCGAATTGGCGCCCGTTTTGAGCATCTTCACCGCCACGGTCGTGATGCCCGGCTTTTCGGGCAGATCCGTGGCAAACCCCTTCAGCACCTTGCCAAACTCGCCCTCGCCGAGCGTTGCGTCGAGTATTAGATTCGTGCGGGGAAATTCCCACTTTGAGTCGTACTGTGAGAAGGTGAAATGAAAATCAATTCATAAATTTGTGATGGAGGCGCCTGATCTTTTTCACATTTTGGTAAGCATTTTTGAACCCATTGCTCTCCATTACCTACAAAAGCTTTCTAATTCACAAGAAAAACACCCAATGCTCAACTTACATCGATTTTAAAGTTGATCTCATTGATTCGCGTCGTAAGCGGCAGTTCCACGTTGAAAATCTCCGTATCGTTGCTGACCAGGTTCATGCTGATGCTGTTCATGCCACCGATCGTGCCGTTTGCACCGCTGCTCCCATCCAGCAGCTTGTTTTTCACCGTCAACTTCCGACTGAAGCAGTACAGCACGATCATCACGGCCACCACCATCGGTATCAGCACGATCGCGATCAGATAGATCGACGCGTGCGGTCCAGTGATCAGCCCCGGCTCGTACAAGCTGCCATCTCGTACCGCTGCCGGTGGGGCATCCTCCGACCGATCGCGGTGTCGTGTTCCGGCTTCGTTTTCGGTGCCATTTTTCGCACCAACTGAAAACACTTCCACCTCACCACCACCTCCCGTCGATGCGCCCTCAACGTACGACGGCGTTGTCGTGGTGGAGGTAGTAGTGGTCGTTGTAGTTGAGCTGGATGTTGTCGTTTTGCTTCGCTTAAACGACGCCGGTATGCGCAACGTGTCGATGCAGCTACAGTGCCCCGACGCACGGCAGCTGCAGTGCCCCGATGCGGTCTGAATGCCACGCGCCTTGTCCGAATGGTGCAGCCCCACGATGTCCTGCTTGTACACACAATCCTGCGGGCAGATGTGAATCTTCTCCCGGTGGCCCATCTCCTCCAGCGGATCGCACACCCCGTCCGGACAGTGGGACAGCCCGGACGAGCAGGTCGGGTAGTCCTCGGTCCACAGGCCGGGCAGATCGGTCTGCGAGCGATACTCGCACGGACCCTTAAGGCTGCCCAGCCCGCACGCACCCTCACAGCTGGTACGGTTCGGATGGGCGGCACAGAAATCTTCCGCCGAGTCCGGCCCGGACGGCACCGCTGCACAGTGCACACCGTCCGGGTTTTTGCGCAACCGAACCAGTATGCTGACGGTGTAGTTTTTCCACGCCACCGTTAGCTCGTGCCGGCTTTCCGGCTTGTTCTGGAAGGCGGTCTCGTTCTTCAGATAGATTATGCCCGCAATCTTCGTGATGCCGAACGCGTTCAGTGGATTGCTCACGAGCCGGAAGTTTAGGTCGGCACTGTTCTCCTGGATCAGCTGCGCGAGCGCGTTCGGTTCCGCGATGCGAGCAAACTTGCGCGACGTGTCGTACACAATCGCTTCCTTCGGGTAGACAATCCTGGCCGGGTTCGCTGCTTCCTTTTTGCTCTTACCTCCGCCCCGGCCGCTTCTGCCTTGCTTCGGTGCTTCGGCACGGAAGCCACTACCTTCAGCGTAAAAAGAAGGTGGCGCTGCTGCTGCTGCTGCCTGGTGGACGTTCCCGCTGCTCGTCAGTGCTGCTGGCTGTGGCAGGTCGTACTCGTGGATGCGATTCAGGTTGGTCGTCAGACAGATGGACGCATTTGCTGCCGTGTCTCGGGTGCTGGCGGATGCCTCGTAGTGGTACGGAGAATACTCTACCGTTTGATCCACCGCCTGCAGCGTGACACAGTAGGGAGTTTTTCGCAGTATTCCGGACCGAGCGAAAATTAGCTCTGTGAATGAAAATACCATATCAAAGCAGGCGAGACGAGTATTAGAGTACGTGGCGTGGGGATTTGTGAGTGTGAGAGAGACAGCAGGCGGTTTCACTTACTGCATCCAAAGACGGTCTGCTTCAAGCCTCCGTTGTGCTCATTTTCGTACATCGCACAGTCCGGATGGAACAGGTCCATCACGTCGCCGTGCAGTTTGTAGTGGACGCGGGTGTTGACCGGGATGGAGTCGTCGTCGGTGAATACGATCCGGAAGTAGCCAACACTATCGCCCTGCAGGGTGAAAGAGTGAAACAGTGAGAGTGATGTTATTAAAACAAGGCCAGTGTTCTAGGAAATGTTCATTTAATTGCTATTTTATCTACGGATGCGTGGTATCGGGCAAGGTACGCCTTCAACGTTGAACGCATGGCGGCGGACCGAGAAGAAGACTCGACCATTCAACAATTCCACGAACGCAAATTTCTATTTGTTCCATTTTTTGCAGTGGAAATAACAGAACAACGTAAGTACAATGTTTTCCGATAATTAAAATACGTTTTTTATTATTCTAGTGAAACTTTTCAAATGAATTTATTACCGTCAAAATAGAAAGTCTGCACTCTATGGCGGCGGTGGATCAAAAATTGGATATTCATCGTATTCAGTTCAATTTAATGGCATTTCACGCGTTGGGACCCCATTTACCACATACTCAGCAGCGTGTGTGTTGATGAGATGTGTTAAATTGTGCGATTCTGATAAGCGGAATAATAGATAAATACATTCAAACAATCGAAAAAAACCCCGTTCCATTTAATGATTGATGCATGAGTTTGTATAAAATGAAGCATCGCCAAACCTTCGGCCGCGCGCAGCAGAGACTTCTTCCATCGAAATCGAATAACAACAATATGCCACATCATCGGTGGAAGGTGCAAACGGTGGTGGTTGTGATGGTGTCGTCCCGCGGGAAATAAATTAATTTTTGCTAACGCTTACATCATGACAATGTCAATTGGAACACACGCAGCAGCATTTTTCGCCTTTTCTCCTCATCGTCTTTTTAGCAGCAGCTTTTTCCTCGTATGTTTTGTTCACGCGTTTATTGTGAGACATTTTATTGGCAAATTTGCTCACATGTGCGGGTGCTTTTATCGTGACTGATCACATTCTTTTGTGATAAATAATGTAATGGAAAACTTTAAAAAAACCACATTACAATGGATCTCTCTTTTTTCTAGGAGTAAAATTTGAAAGAGGGAGAACGAAGGGAGCTCGGCTTCTCGAGGATGCTTAAACAGTTTTAAGCAGTTTTATGCTTAAACGAATGTTATCAACAGTGTTTCAAAATACTTCTTATTTCATAGACTGAAACTAAACTTAAACAAATACATTTTATAACCGATAACAATCCCGATACGCAATTGACAAGCATAATCATGACTTTTTCTAGCTGCGAACAGTGCTGCCAAATGCCACTGTTTCAGTCACCAACACTCATGACTGAAAAGAAGCTCAAATCAGCTCACGTACACAGCTGAGATGATCAGAGGTGAGACTAACAGTTGGTGGACCAATCACCAATGCTTGGTGACATTTTTTAGCACTCAACTCTTGGTCACTCATGACATTTTCTGTCGGTGATAATCACGACAATCTTAGAATATACTTGGAGAGTAATCCCAAGCAACAAAATTAGCATGCTTTCTCGCTCTGTTTGGTTTGACGGACCGTTGGGCCAAACAGAGCGAGTAAACATGCTCATTTTGTTACTCGTACGCACCGCATATCTCCAATGACTCTAGTGATGCTCACCGAGAGAAAATGTCGTGACAAAGTAACTGACCAAAAGTTGCTTACACAAAATGTCACCAAGGATGTAACGGTCGCAGCCACTGTTTGAGTCTCACCTCCGATCATCACAGTAGAGCTCGTAACGCTGACATAATTTTGTTTCAGTCGGAATTTATCATGACTATATCAGTGTCATTTTGTAGAACTGATCATAGTAAAAAAAAGTCATGACATAATAACTGACCAAGCGCTGGTCGCAAAAATGGACACGAAGCATGCATTGGCCACACCAATCGTTTTGAGAATCACCTCTGATTATCACAATTGAGTACGTCGTGACGCTGACATGGATTTTGTTTCAGTCAGTTTTTTTTGTGACATTTTGGAGCACTGGTTTTAGCACGTTTATAAACAATTATAATTGAAAACCTTAAAATATACTCGATGGAGTACTGGAACGATGTAAAGTACTCTGATTTTACAAGGATTCAATATGAAATATAACATAAATTTGTTTTTTCACTCTCTCCTCTATCCTAGGCATCCTTTTAAATCAGTTTAGAAGGTAAAACCAACTGCTCGTGTCAATACTACAAATATTCAAGAGTATTTTTGATTAAAAAAAGGTTGAAATTCCAATTAAGATGATACCTACGGATCCTTTCGCGGCTGATTCGGCTATCTCGGGAATAGTAGAAACACAGTCCGTCGAATGTGAAACATTCGCCAAATCTTTTAAATCTTTTTCACTTGAATTAATAAGACTATTCTCATACCACAGGATGATGCTTTTCTCCCAATAAATCCATTAACAACTGAATTTCACCCTACCGTTACGTTCACCACAATCGAATGCTTTGTGAGCGCAGTTTTTACTGAAGTAGATTTCCCGCAGGATTAGATTGTTGTGCAAAATCCGTCTACCTCTCGAGACAGTAACACTCTTTCTTAGGAATATTTCGGTTTAGATGCAAACCATCTTGCTCTTGATACGGGTCTTGCGGGATGCTCTTGATGACAACATCGGAGAAGGAGAAGAATCCACGGGGACCGGCCAGGCCAATGCTCGCGGCAAACAAATCGCACATAAAAAGGTCGTGTATAACAAATGAGCTCACTTTATAACCCTTGCTAACAACAATGATCCTTTCGCATCTTTCGCGACTTTTCCCGGGGAGGGGGAAGGAGGCAGGAAGGAAACAGAACACACACACACACACACATCGAAGATGTTAGTTTTTATGAGTTCTTTGTTCTTGCTATTTGTACCAAAACAACACACACAGGCAAACGATTTCTTCTGTCCCTTCCAATTTGGATGTTAACGTCCCTGAATCATTCCAATATCCTTATATGAAGCGATCGTTGCATGCCTTGCTGTCTGTTTGCGCGCCACAGACACAGGAAATATGCAAATTCATTTGCTCAAAATCCGAAAAGCGCACATGGGGCGATGGTCACGCGTCTTTTGGAACGTGGCGGCGGAAACCTATAATGGACGGAATTGAGCGGCACGACAGTTATTCTTCCGACAGAAAGCACCAGTCCACCACCGCTTGCTTCCGGTGTGTGGGTTTACTGCCACAGACAGGCGGGAACGGCATGAATGGTCAAGTATGGTAAGTTATACTGCGCACACATTAAAAGATGTCCTTTTAAAAGCTTACCGTATGGAAAGCATTGTCTGAAAGGACTGACTTCGTCTCAAATGCTTAAAGTCATCGAACTTAGTGCAAGGCCGGGAGTGTCCCCGAATGGTCAGCTTCTTGGGAATTAATCTAATACTGCCCCGGTCTGGAATACTGCACGAAAGGATTTGTGTGTGGTGGACCCCGTGCAAGCAGCAGTATGAGTATGCTCGTTCTCATCTCTCCGTCTGCCTGTCTGTTGGCCAGCCAAGAGGAACAAACCATACACGCTCTCTCCCTGTATCTCTAAAGAGGGAGGTCCTCAGTGGAGGTTATTGCCGGTTAGTTTGTTAATCCAAATGTCCCAACAAGCACTATCTCGGCTCTTTTCGAAGGTTCCTTTTCCCATTGCTGCTTCTATCTTTGCTTTGCGCGTTGCGTGATTAGCTTGCATTAATCAGCGTGATGGGTAAATAGACACAAGCACACACACACACATGAGCGCCGAAAAAAAACGCAATGCTGTCTGGCACACGGGGAGAGAACAAGGACGATGTGGATGGACCTGTGTGCTGCTGCCTCACCCCAGTAGTAGTGTTGTGGTGGTCATAAAATCCATCCACCCACCCACCGTCCGACCATCATCATCAACATTAGCAACGGCAGTAGGTGTTGCTTCGGGTGTTCCGGTGATTGTTTTCGTCATACTGCCTGCTACGGCTACGCCACAAGTATCCCTGTAACTTGTGGCCACTTGAGTGGGTTTCAGCTGACTGGGGTGTCATGGTACTACTTTTGCCACACGACCGACCGACCAACTCCTACTCCGCAAAGTGGATAAATCTCGACGCAAATGAACATCCCTGTTGAGCTCGTGCGAGTATGTGGACGTTCTTTGACGGATGATTATGATGATGATGGTGGTGACGGGCGGTGATGATGGTCGACAGCCGGCTTGGACTGGGCCTGTTGTTGAAGGATGAGTGATTAGTTTCTTTTTCAGAAGGTTCACGGTCAAAGTCAGGGTAATTTCACTCAAGCCTATAGAGGCGCACATGTGACCAATGTATATTGACAAACACACACGCACGTTGTGAAATCTTTTAGACAAATATGCTTTAATGCTTGTCGAATTGAATATTTTGAAGAGATTGTATCAGAATGGTCAGGAGCGTTACAGAGTCGTGGAAGGACCGGCTATTCAATTTCGTGACTTAAATCAAAGCCTTGAACTGCAGCACGAAGCTTTCTTGTTGATGCTTTGTATCTTAACATGGCCGTTTTCCCCAAAACCCAGGCCATTTTAAAGGAAATTCTTCCCACATCACATTCTTCTATCGAGAACGATTGATGCCTTACATGCTTCCTGAGCCATGTAAAACGATTCAAATGGTCAATTTGGATGGTTTCCTCCCCCTCACCCTGATTTTGGTTACGCTTCTTTGGTTGCAAGCAATTTTTAAAGCTAATATTGATACAAGCAATACGGGGACACGGTTCTCGGTAACATTGGTCCCTCCTCTGCTCTGGCCCCGCTACGGAAACTGTCGAGAGAGATTCCCCTGTGTTCTCTTCTACACGAACCGAACACCAACCAAACCCTTTCCGACATGAAACCGGCAGCGTCGTCGTCGTCCTGCGATCGCTCACCGTGCCATTTGTCAACACAATTGTCAAACGCGGCATGCCACCACCGCACCGTCGCATGAAATTCAATCACCATAGAGTTTTTGGCGGAGGCGGGCGCATAGGTAAGCATCTCATTCCGCGCTCTCTCCACCAGCGCGCGATTGGTGCCGTAAGCGCGTGTGTTGTAAGTGGCGACATTTTCGTGGAAACCAGTCCGTACCAGTGAAGTCACGGAGCACAACAAACAACAAGCAAAACGGGGGGGGGGGGGGGGGGGGGGAATTGGAATATTTTATGAGGTATTTTTAAAAATGTATTGAGTTTCCAACGCCAGCCCCCACGAAGGTAACGAATCGGAAAATGGTCTTAAAATGGCAGCATTAAGGCGTATCGCGCGAAATTCTTACCGAATCGTGTACTCGAGTGGGACATGTTGGTTGGCGATGCTTTTGTAATGCCTGTTGATTGACTGTTAGAGCTTAGAATGGGCTCAATGATATTTCCCAGTTACGAGAGCTTTTATCAATTTATGAGACGATTCAATGAATGACGAAAGAATAAGAGCTTCTTTGTACGATTTGGGCACAATGGCACTACATATTTAATGTATATGCTCAATTAATATTAATTTGGTGAGTTTTCTTGACCAATGAATAATAATAATAATAATAATAATAATAATAATAATAATAATATTAATAATAATAATAATAATAATAATAATAATAATAATAATAATAATAATAATAAAAATAATAATAATAATAATAATAATATTCAGGATAATAATAATAATAACAATAATAATAATAATAATTAATCATAATAATAATTATTATTATGCACATTGACAAACAAAAATATTATTCAACAGAAGTTGTACATCGACTGCCGTGGTATGTACTTTGCGGTGTATCTCTTGTCCTACTATATCCTATCCATCAGCAGCACTGCCATCATTGCAACCGACGTGGCCATCTTTGTGGCTTGAGTAAGTAAAGGCGCGCTTTTTATCCCTTTTGTGTGCCATTTTCTACGTGTCGCTGTTTATACAACCGATGTCACTTTGCGGCATCAGCATCAGGCATCGGATGGCGACCACAAACGAGTAAGCCACCGTGTCCTCTCCCTCCCACCTTTGACCGCTTTCACCGTCGTAAAATTCTCCACACCACACACTCTCTCTCTCTCTCACAACGGGCACAAGCAGATAGAGTCGCGGGACCACCAGTCATTAAACTCCAGTTTTCTTCAGTTTCCGCACCAGGATGCTCTATCGCCGGCACCCATTGACATCCATCCTTCCATCACTTATTTGTTTGATAAAGTCATTAAATTTTCATCACCCTCGGGACGCTAATCACCCTCGGACGACCACGACGACGGAAAACAATCCAATCTTTCCTTTTTTTTCTACACCCACCGGACTGCTGGTTTCGATTGCTTTGGGCCTCGCGCTTAGGACACGGCGTTCGCGAGGCGCATCCTTTTTGGGGTCAACTCAAACGCAGCTAATTGAATACACACGGCCCGGCACCGGGCACAACACACAGCAGGGGGAGTTGTTATGGTGTAGTGGTGTGTTTCGTTCCGTTCCGTACCGTCATCGCTAAACCGGGGTGATTAGAAGAGAGCATCGCTCATTACGCGCCAGCGCTTACTCGTACGGGGGCTTTGTTTTTTAGGGGCCGCTCGCACCCTAAGTTTATGATCCCTGCCGTCATGCCGTCGGCCGTCGGCGATGATGGAGTCGTCCCCCGCGCTACTATCTACTATCCGAGAATGACAAGAATTCGATACATTCTTAATTACGTTAGCCTGTCGCCGAGGCGTTCCATGGCAGTCTTTTACACGCTTTCTACCCCGTGGGCCTATAGCACAGTGGTGTCACCCTTCTAATTTAGTTTTACTTATAAACTTAACAGCCGCGCTTAAGGGAGAGTAGGTTTGGATCCGGCGTTGTGTATTAAAGGTTCCCCTAACAAGGTTGAGATTATAAAGAAATGGGTTTTATAGAGCTACGGCTATTAAGCAAAGTATAGGCACGAGAATGAGAAATTGACCGTTGTTGTCAGAGCAAATATAATAAACTTCAGGTTCACTTCATTATACGGGGCCAATCCGTTGCTGCAACGGAAGAATATGCCGTATCTTCAGGTAATACGATTCAATTACGCAAATGGACAGCGACAGTGCTAGTGCCAGATTGCACAACCAGCGCATTTAGCTTCGTTAATGTGAGAGATTGTAAAAAAACCCACGAAGCAGTAAAAAAAGTATCTGAGTAGAGATTAGCGTTATGTGCACCGGCGCCGTCATGATGGAAAGGAAGGTTGCATCTGGACAAATCGATTTTACGTTTGCACTTGAAACTCAGCATTGAGCATTGAGTTTGCAAACTCAGCATTGAGCGTAATGTTTTCCTTATTTGAATCCAAAAATATCCATAGTATCATTCGTTGCTGATAGTATTCAATCCAATATTTTAGTTATATTGGACGTGCACTGATTGGATAAAGCTAAAAATTAAAGAAAAAACTAAAACTGTTGTCAACTTTACCAACAACTTACCTGTTGAACATGTGGATCATCGATGTAAACCTGATAGCTGTCGTCTCTGGCATCGGCGTGGTTTAACTCATCCGTCCCATTCGCAACCTCCAGTCGGGGCAAGTTATCGTTCCGATCCAGCACATTCACCGTGATCGTGCGGTCAACCGTTTGCGATACGGCAGCCAAAATGGACCCACCATCCACAGCAACCTGTTGTAGCGTGCACCGCACACCCGTCTGCACAGTCGGTCCCGGTGCGTGTGTATCGTGATCGTACGAAACCTTCGTTCGCAGTGTTCCATCTTGCGGGTCTAGCAGCAAATACTCGCTGCTGGTACTGCTACCATTGCTGCTGCTGCTGCCAGCAATCGCCTCGGACAGTAACTCGTACCGGGGACGATGCTGTGGACAAAGCCGCCGATAGAACGAAGGACCAACGGCACCGATCGTCCACCCCGGCGGCCCATTCTCAGCCACCCGGTACTGGGCCGTGTCCCAGAAGCATGCCCGCTCGGGATGATGCTCACAGAAGCGGTCGAGTGTATCCTCCGCCACCGGCACCGGCTCAATCGTAAGCGTTAGCCGAGCGGCCGGTACAACGCCATGGGCGAAGGGTGAACCACCACCACCGCTCGCGTTGACCGCCACGATGACAAACTCGGTGACGTTCGACAGGGTGTAGATTTGGGACGTTAGCCACAGTCCGCCCGTTTGCGGGTCCACCTTCAGGTAGTCGGTGTCGGGTGGGCTCTCGATGGCGTAACTGTAACCGGTCACAACAGGTTGGTCGATGGCATTTGCGGTTCGCTGCAGTTCGCTACCCGTCACGGACAGCAGCCGCAAGTTGACGATCGGTTCGTTGCGTAGGATGATGTACGACTCCTTTGAGATGGGCAGCGTAACACGGAGTTTCGAGACGGAGAAGTAAAACCCGGCCGATGGTGATGCTGCTGCTGCTGCTGCTGCTGCTGAAAATCAGAACAGAAAGAGGTACATGAATGAAAAGGTTTTGACAAGAAAAGGTAGCAAGAAATGACATTTAAATTAAACATTAAACAACACCCAACTTCTACGGAAAGAAGCTTAAATTAGTAACCGATTCGGGCGGTTCGTTTTACGCCTTGTACACACACGCACAACTTAAACAGCACTTAATGCTGCACGAACGAGCACTTACACGCCTTTGCTTATTGATTTGCCCTAGTTAAGGGTAAAGAGGAGTTCTTTTGCAAGTAAAATGCTCCAAAAATCGAATGCGTATCCTGTTAAAGAGAACGCACAAACACTAACATCTGTTTACTTAGGCCACGTGCGGCTGCAAACACATCGAATGAGGGTGAGCGGTCTTTTAATTACAAACATTTTAAGGCTTTTCTCTCCCCACTTATGAGTTATTTCATCATTGGAAACCGTAGAAACTAACGGTCCAGAACGTGCCGAAGGGAGGTAGAGAGAGAGAGAGAGTGCGCTGAGAATTAATTACACTTTACGCACAAGTGCGATAAATACACCTAAACAAGCAATTAACCTTTAACAAAGTGAGCCCAAGCAACGACTAGCGGCGGTGGATCGGGTCTATTTTCATATCATTTGCGTGTGTTTCAGTTTTCACGCAGTTAGATTGGACTTTTTTCTTCAATTTTCACGGTAGACTGAAATCCGATCACCTAGCAGCAGCAGCAGACGCAGCAGTTGATGGAGCGGTAAGCTTTCTCATCAATTAGAGTGTACCTTTATCGTTACATGGGGCAACTTCTTCTTCCCGCCCAGTCGCTAGCTAGTTTTCTTATACGTGCTAGTGTAGTTACCGTGAAAAGCATTAAATGGGGGAACAACTGCGATATGATGTGCTAATGAGAATGTGACCCGAGATAAGAGAAAGGGAACTTTTCTCCCCCGCGGAGTCGTGGTAATGGCACTGGTAAAGATGATGGAAGCTCAACACAGCAGGCTGCCTCCTTAGCCTTCATTAACACCTGCGAATGTGGAGAAAGGTTAGCGCAATATGCTCGTTTCAGTTGGCGTTGGAAAAGCGTTGCTAGAAAGCACATTTCTCGGCGGCCATCACGCTAATGACGGGAAGGTGACCACTGTTTGCCATTCTTGCTTTTTTTTGTTGTTCACAAAGTTGCTACGACCTACGTCCTCTGATTAGAAACTCATTGCATTAGATTAGCCATTTGCGTGGCGTCCCGGTGGGTAATGAGAGTCCTCTTTCCATACGGAAAGGTGTTGGTGTGAAGCGGAAAACCACCTTCAGAAAACATCAAAGAGCGGACAAAAGATGCGCCCATTGTTTGAGCGTACAACAAACGAACCTTTACTCTCGGGCAGGAAGTAATAATGTGAGGCAGAGGGCACTAAAAGGATGATTTTTCCCCATTCCGAGATGGAGGAGCTGTAGGATGTTTGATGGAAATATCAATTAGCGTTACGCTTCTCGTCTCATAACCCGCTCTTCTGGCCATACCAAGCCCATGACCTTCCGTTCGCTTGTTCCTTTTGTTACGCTAGCAAACAGAGTAAGAGGGCTTGGGTACATCAGGCTTGGGTACCACCCAAACCACCCAACAACAACTGACGCAGATAGGAGATGCCGTGCGGACGTTCAGTTATTAGGTAGAGGGGTAGCAGGGGGTAATGTTCGTATAAGATTTCTAACCTCATAACCTCACCCACCTCAGCAAAAAGAAAGGGGTTTTCGGTGGAAAAAGGTGAACTTCCACATGCAAAGAAAGGAAAAAGAGCACTAACACGTTTTCGTTGTCCGTTCGTCGAAATTTAATACACATGGCGACCGCATCACGGCTTGCTCTTTACCACCTTGAGGAATCGTTTACATCACACATCGAAGCGCAAGCACAGAGTTGAGGTGTCAAAGTGTCAATGTGGGTTCTTTTTTTCGATGTCAAAAACCCACAAAATGACTGTTGGGTGTGAGGTAGTGAGAAGGTAGGGGGGAAGAGAACTGTAACATACCATCAGCGTTTCCAGCGAACCTCCGGTGCAATCGAAGGAAATGACGATGAATTCTTTCATGGAACTTTGGTATCCATTTATGCGATTCGGGTTTTTGGAATTTTGTCTGAATTCGTCGGCTGTCGTTAGAGGAGGACGGCGCAGTAAAGTCACTTGATTCGAGCAAACAACGCATGTGATGTCCTTTAGTTTTCATATATTTTAAAATACTATTTTAGACATATTTGAGTTCGTCAGGGAGTTAGAGCTAGACAGAACTACATATCCACTTCTAATTAATTGCTCTTACGCGAATATCTCGACAGCTCGCGAATTTGCTTACGCCATATCTTGAAATTCTAATCCATATCAGATGAGCACCAGAAGTCATACTGGAATAAAGCTCAAAAAACTCTATCACACACTAACGTTAAAACACAAGCCAAATTCTAAACAAGTTTTAGGTATAGAAGCCCGTTAGAGGTAGGTATAGAGTCTCGGGTAATTAGTGATGACTAAATTGATGACTGATTATTGAATTGAAAGCGGTTTAAGCACCGAATAAGTACAATAAATAAGAAATAAGCGAATTTAGTCCGGGAATCTCCATGAGAATGGATCGTTTCCTAGTAAATTTGGATTCTTTGCGGCTATCCATACGTAGAATCATTGTACCCAAACCGCCTATTCTTATGAAGATGCCGAAACAAACTCAAACAAACAAAATTCTGATTCCGGATCCGCTTCTGGAATCAATTCAGGAGTCGATTTCGGAACCAATTTCTGAGACGAAAAACTGATTCTGCACCTACTATCCGGAATCGATTCCAGAAAACTTCGAAGTTAGGCTGATTCGACTCCGACGAAAATTTCATTTTTTCTAACACTACTCTGAGGATTTATGTAGGTTCATGGATCTAAATCTGAGATGTCCATCTCTACTCTGAATGAGGCACAATTGGACAGGAATTAACCTGTTTCAATGTTGTAATTTCACAAATCATATCATATTTCCTTAGTCATAGAAAATTGTGTAGTAAGTAATGAAAAGCAATATCAATGAAGTACTATTTTTCTTCCAATTTTAAGAAACTACAATTATTGGCCCTGCATTTACAAAATTTTGACCCCGTCTTTCGCTATAAATGATGTTTTTTTAACCTAATAATGACCTCAACTCATCGTGTGCTACGCGCGTGGTCTAGCGGACAGTGCTTCTTAATGTCCTTGCGGTTTCATTTCGCATGAAAAATAAGTTTGTAATTTGGGATTTAGATCCAGAGCGAGCGCTCGCGCCCTCACCTGGGCGTGTATCCTTCCTTTTTGTGCCTAATTTTTCGCTTACGCTCCCAGGAGGCTGACGTGCCTCCGGTTGGTTGGCGTGATGTAAATAAATGAGGTGCCACCACAGCGTGTCCTCGCCGTGTGTTGCGAAACAAGTTTGACCTATGACACGTCCTATGGTGGGCTAGTGGCACATGGGAACCATGGCGAAAAAAGATACACCATGGCACCATGCTCCGGTTTATTCGTTTTTGCGTCCATCAACACCTCGAGATGGTTCGATGAAGAATGAATGGACACAATGGACAGGTGGGACGACGGATTATGGTGGTGCCTATCCGTGAGGTGATTAAAAAAGCACTATTGCAGTTCTCGTTTCTAACGCAACGTACAGTTTTTGTTCCTAGAACCACGAGAGCTTGACAGACAAAAGAGTTTGCAGCGATTTTTATCCATTTTTTTTCTTTCATATTCAAATCAATCAATTCCGTTACGGTGTGTGTTGTGCTGAATAGAAAAAATCTGGCGCATAGTGGTGAAGCTCACTAGAACGTGTGGGATGAAATAGCGATTGCGCTCATAGCTACATCTGTTGATGAAGCGTTGTTTTTCCGAAACATTCATATTGATGCATTCCCGAAAATCGAGCAACTTGTTTTATAGTCTCTGTTCCTGGAAGGTTTCATATACAAGCAATTAAAAGCATCATGTGCCGATGATGAAAAGAGTGCCAGCGGAGAGTTGTGTTAACAGTGTTCGACAGAAGTTTTTTTTTTGTATTTCCGCTACGTTTCCAATTATTTCTAATTAATAATTATTTCACAGAAGTGTCCCGAGCAAATAATAAACCACACATACAGCGTTTATCAAAGTAGATTAAGCGTAGGCATATGGATTTGAAGCCGAATGTTGTAATTGTACGTGATGTGCATGTGATCTCTGCTAACATTGCATGTTAACATTGTGATTAAATTAACATCAAGACTGGAATACGAACACATTAATAGAATGATCATAGTGAAGTAATCAAATAGTTATAAACATTGATAAGTTGGTTGATTATTGATTGGCAACCTTACATATAATTCAACCAATTAGCACGCATCTTTGATGTTTAGGTATAATAGTAATGCCTTTGACTAAACTAGTTGAACCATGAAACGTAGTTCCTGTATTTTTATTTTGATTTTTAATTGAAACTATAGTTTGATTGAACTTCAATTGACAGCAATACCCAATACCTGGGACTAGTTCATTACATCTGAATGAATCATCATCTACAACTTCCTTATCTAACATTCTTTTCATTATTACCGTAATTATCATTATTTCGGCCACTAATGTCATTTCTGCGACAGCTGCTACAGAATGTGTCCTCAGATATGGCAGAAATCGGTGCTGATAGCTCAAACACATGACGTGTCAGTTACAGGAGTCAATTCAGAAGACCAGCGAGCAATCTCGTCATACTGAAACCCAATGATAAACGATACTATAACCACATAGCTGTTAGTTCCTATGAAGTATTTAAGAATGATACTAAAAATGTCATTTCAGGAATATATCTGACAGAAGTCCAGGAGTCATTAAGAATTAAGATGGGAATGAGCGTAGGACACAAGAGTGAAGAAATTAAATGTCAAGAAGGTGTCATTTAGTGTACATTTACTTGGAGAAGATCCACACAAGATTTGAGTACAACTGGTATGTTGAGAAATGACTTTACTACTTTTAATCAAAAACAGTCAGCTTCAGTACATTCAGCTTCAAGCAGATGCCACCTGTTGCAACCAGAATTAAGTAGAAACCGAAGAGACATGCATTCTCCTCACTATACGTCACAATTACAATAATTAACCCATCGAACTATAAATAGTGTGATCGACCCCTTCTGAAGGCATCAATCTTCCCACGAGACGTTCAAAAGGGCAACCGAAAACTGTGCCAGCAGGAAGCAGGTACGGTACAAAACAACCCGTTTACAGCTTAAGATATAAAAGCCATAGCGATAGGTCTCACAGGGACCCGGGAGAAGAGTGCAGCATCGATCGATTATCGTTAACGGGACACGCACGCACATGATATGGAGAAAGCGTTCACATATCGCACAGGCAACAATAATATCGTACAGTAGAGGTTATCAATCATATCCCACCATCCATGCAAACACACACATCATAGCATAGCGCAGCGGTTTGCGCGTTTGTTTGGTTTGGACACGCGTCTTCCGCAAGCACTGTGTGTGTGGTGATAGGGTATGGTAATTCGATAATATATTTATTGATGATAACGATAATTGTCTTATCTCCTCCTCTGGTACGGTTCCTTCACCAGTCGGTGGACAAAAAGTCGATCAATAATGAGCTGCATGAGGCTAGTAGTGTTGTAGCTATACATTCGGTCTTGCTTTTTATCTCGATGTTTGTCTCTCCTGCTAGTTGACACGATTCCCCACTTTACCGGTCAAACTTTGAAACGCATTTGCTGATGCTTGTCGCCGGCACACCAACTCTATCATTTCGTGCAAGAAAAGTTTCTTTTATTCTGTTCCACTCCCACCCCAAACGCGCGCTATAACGTTTTGCGTCACTTTGCGCGACTCTCTTATTGCAGCAGGAGCAGCAGCACAAGCGTAACATGAGCGTCGTACACGTGTGTCATGGCGTGTTGTGATACAGGGGTTTTTGATGATTTTCCTAAAACGAGAGGATAAAGATGTGCTCCAGTGCTGGGAAATGCCAAACAAGAGCATAGTAGCATATAAAAAGCTCGTGCAAAACGTGTTGGTGGTGGTGGTGGTAGTGGAATAATATTCAGAGCGGCACCACATTCCTTGAAATTGGTTTAACGAACTGTGCGCGAAATAAAGTTGTTTACAAGTGGGACCTTATTCTGGGATTCTGATAGCAGAGCAGAAAAGAAAAAAAAAATACTTAAACCTACAAACAAACCTAAAAAAAAAAGTTCTGCTCTGGTTCCCCCGCATGAGCTTTGTTCGTAATTATGAAGTTTGTTTTTTTTTAATATTTTCCGGGAAATTTAATCACAAGACAAACGCACTTTTCTGAACTCCATCTGGCAAGACAAGACAGTGCCCGCCGCCCCGTTTACAATGGAGAATATCTTTGGCTTAACGTTTTTTTTTCTTTTTCTTTTCAACCCAACCAGTGCGTGAAAACAAACGTCAAGGTGAAGTAAAA
The DNA here is from genome assembly GCF_943734685.1 of Anopheles coluzzii. NCBI lineage: Eukaryota > Metazoa > Arthropoda > Insecta > Diptera > Culicidae > Anopheles > Anopheles coluzzii. Next base: position 20,100,495 of record NC_064671.1, on the reverse strand, counting down.
AATCGACAATCCTACGAAGCTTTGTGTGCTTTCCTACCTAGCCGGAGGGGATGAAATTACTCTAGAGAAAACATAATTCATTCATAAGAAGCAGTAGAAAAGGAGCTTCAGCCTCTCTAGCTGAAGGGGAAATTATAAGCAACATTTCTGCCAATAGCTTTAAGGTAGCAGTTAACTTTAACGATAAAAAAGATCATTTTTTTGGCAGAGCAAAACATAAAGTGTGAGACTACTACATCAAACAGCTAAGCCGTGTTTGGATTAGTAGTAGAACATTCCCTTTTATTTTGAATCGCAATTGTTTTCTCATCACAATTCCCTTTTTTGCGTGCGTGTGTGGTAGTAAAAAGTGGATAAACGGTTAACGAAACGTACACGAAGCAAGGAGCGGAAAGAACCAAATCCTTCTGTATCAGTGAAAATTAATTTCTGCTGATGATGCTTTTTCACAGCAAAATAGCCCGAAAGTTGACTTTTGGTCTTATTCCTTCTCGCTCTCTCTTATAGCCAGCTAGAGTACAAGGGAATTGCTTTTTGAGCGCCTTTTCCGCTTCGCCGATGTACTTTTTTGGGCGTACGGACGGTGTTGTAATGTAATCTGTGAAGTTTTTGCTTGTGACGATGCATGAACAACAAATCAGTTTCATCACTTTGGCGCCTAAATAGGTTTGAAGGTGATGCTATTGGTCCAAAGAAAAGGCCGCTTGTTTCATCCTGCCTTCGCGAAGTTTATGTATATCAAAAACACATTTCTGGGTGGTAAATTAGGTTCGAAAAAGATCAAACAACGATTCAAAAGTACGTTACAATAAAGAAAAACACAAAACATCTCATCGAGAAACTCGATTCCCGGTTTTGTACACCTAATCCACACACACAGACACACCACATGGTTTATGCCTCGAGCAAAACCTCCTTCTTCTTGTGTTTGATTCTCGTTTTCTTCTTAAAGCCTCATAAAACGGAACAAAAAACGATAGAACCGATAGCCCGTTTTGGAGGTATTAATATTCATTTCGTGTTTCGCTTTTCATTGTTCCGTCACGGGACGGAAATATCTAATATCCTTGTTGTGGTGGATTACTTCTTCAAACAACAATCGGATCGAAAAAATCCATCGACTGAGAGAAGACTGCGAGAGAGTGCATGTATGACTTTAAATCCGAGCTAGAAATTAATACCGATCGCTAAGCTCTTTCCAATTGAATGAATTGGAATTTTTGAAAAAAAAATGTATCAATTTTACAACAGACAAAACCGATAAAACGACCAGTAAGATTTTTTTCAGCTAAACGGCTCAACAGCTAAAGGCAAAGCATAGAGGCATAACGAAGCGGATGATTGAAATTGATCGATTGTGATGGCAGAATAATCGAGGCGAATCAATCGTTTAAGGCTATGATTTTATTAAATTTTATCTAGTAATAACAATCTTGATGCATACTTAATACGTAAGGAATTAAAGTAAATAATTGCCAATATCAATTGTACATTGAGTTTGAAGTAGTGATGGGAAAAATGAAGATTTCGTCGGAATCGATTCAGGCTAGCTCCGAAGTTTTCTGGAATCGATTCCGGATAGTAGGTCCGGAATCAGTTTCCAGAATCGATTCCGGAATCGGCTCTGGAATTGGTTCCGGGATCGACTCCGGAATTGGCTCCGGACATCGGAATCGGCACCGGGATCAGAATCAGCTCCGTAATCTGAATCGGTTCCGGAATTGGCTCCGGAATCAAAATCGGCTCCGACATCGGAATTGACACCGAAATCAGAATTCGAAACGGAGTCGGTTTCGACATCTTCATAGGAATAGGCGTTTGGGTCCAATGATACTACGTGTTGATAGCGGCAAACAATCAAAATTTACTTGTTAACTATCTATTCACATGGAGATTCCCGGACTTATTTCGCTTCCCACACTTCTTATTTCAATTCAAAAACTAATTCTCATTCCGGAGCTAGCTCCATTTCTGGAGTCAAGCCTGGTTCCGTTACCAGAGCAAATTGCGATTCCCAGATTGATGCCGATTCCGGAGACGATTCTGATTCCGGAGCGACTCCGGAATCGGCTCCGGATTCAACTCCGAAATCGGCTCCGGATTCAACTCCGGAATCGGCTCCGGAACCAACTCCGGAATCGGCTCCGGATTCAACTCCGGAATCGGCTCCGGAACCAACTCCGGAATCGGCTCCGGATTCAACTCCGGAATCGGCTCCGGAACCAACTCCGGAATCGGCTCCGGATTCAACTCCGGAATCGGCTCCGGATTCAACTCCGAAATCGGCTCCAGATCCAACTCCGGATCGGCTCCGAAACCAACTCCGGAATCGGAATCGATTCCAGCATCGGAATCGGCTCCGGAATTGAGGGTAGGTCCGATTCCGAGCTCCCACCACTAGTTTGAAGGGATAAAAGAACTTTGAGAACTGATAAAAGAGAGAAACAATTTTATTTAGTTTCATCCACTGACAGCTTTGTACGAAGCACAAGAGACACAGAGATAATTGTTAGAGCTGAAAAGTGAGGGCTGGAAAGTCGGAGCTACCAGCTTGCGCCGTGCTCTGGTATGTACAAGTCTGCTAAGCGAACCAAAACTCAAGCATGGTGAGCTACATTGAGCGTGTAGAGCTATTTCAAGTGAGTGGAGCTAAGTTGAGCGCGTGGAGCTAAATACAGCGTATGGGCCTCTGCTGATTGTGCAGAGTCACATGAAGTAGCTCTTTTTCCCCATTTATTATTGAGTAGACATCCTCAGTAGAAAATCTCACCGACGATAAATTGGTGTAAAATATCTTGAAAACAATGCAAATCCATCTGCTTCAAAGGATTCAGAGAAATTCTGCGGAACCAATTTGATTGGATTTGAATAGAACTCTTGGAACACACGTTTGCAGAACTCGTTGAATCACTTGAAAATGTACGGAGAATTTTTCCTCCTTTGTACTTTTGTACCCAGTAATACTTGACATTTTGAGCTTCAAGAAATGGTGCAAGAGGGCCGTCATGTTCAATCCACTGTTTAATTTGATTGAATTTCAAACCAGAATTGTTACACCATTTCCTACACGCTTCGTGTCGGGTGGAGAAGCAATCACTTCTTGCTAGAGGAAATTCCGATTGCTTAATTTGTATTTACATTAATTTTGCGTTGTTTATATTGTGCCGTGTGTGTTTGACAACCAAACCGAACCCACAATGGCTCGAGCCATGTGCGGGTCGACAAACACATTCATAAAGATTACCAAAACGCCAAGACAAATGAGTTAAAAAAATGCAATCAAACACACTCCAAATCCAACAACCCCACTTAATCCCTGAAACGGTACCAGATTAGGTTGAGGGGAACCGTATTGCCATATTGCGCGCACGTTTCTGCTTTATTTACAAAAGGCAAATATACAGCATAACGATTGCAAATTGATGAATACGAAATTTATAAAAATGATAGAAGGGATGGTGGCGGAAAGAGATGAAGATGGAGAGAAAAACACAATACCACATCCCCAGCCACATAACGACACATACACCCACCAGCGCTTTGCGATATGATTAAAATTTATTTCCATTAATTGGTTCCACAAACGCCACGCTCTCCGCCGCACGTTTCTACTACTTTCTTCGGGCCAACAACCCCCCCCCCCCCCCCCCCCCCAAATGGCCACCAAAGGCGACAGTGTGTGCACGCGGCGCGCGTGCGTTTTTGCTTATATTTGCAAATAACCCCAACATTGTACCACGTAACACACGCGGCCGAAAATCTACAGCTTGGTTTGATTTTATCACTTGGCGTGTAAAATTGAGACGTAGCCCACCGTCGATGGGAATTATCAATAAGGCCTAAGGCAATAGAGCCGGGAGAAGCAAGGGAGCAAAAGCCGGTACAGTCTGTGTAAATGTGTGTAATCCCACAAGAGATGGTCAACGTTGAGAAAACGCCGGTGGTGGTCCCGCGATCATCGATGATGATGTTGATGATTGGTTAGCCAATCCACCCAAGTCGCGGAATTTGATCGTACACAGGGCGATGAAGGAAGTGTAACCATCAGAAAGTGATAGCGAGAGAGAGGGAGAGATGGTACGCCAACAAAGCTTTCTGGAGGTTCTACACAACAACCTGACAAACACAGCCAACCAGCCAGCCAGTCAGCCAGCCAGACAGACACGCAAAACCACCCACATCGTCAACATGGTCCATGGACCTAAGGTCGGTCGGATGAATAGACCGGGAAGTACTTGACAGCAGCATCCCACCGCTCGACGGCGCTCGGCCCTCCGCTTGTGGACCGACCGCCACACGCGCTCGAAGAAGGGAAAAGCAGCTTCTCACTTTCGAAAAGGAACTTCCTGGCAGCGAAACGCGTGTGCTGGAACCTACGGGAGAGGAGCGCAAGAGGCCGCCAATGGTGATTCGTTTGCGGAAACTAAAGTGTATCCTTCACGAACGATACACAGTGCGCCCTCCCCACCCTTCTTCTTGACGCTTAAGAGCTGGCCGGGGGCGTATAATTTATGTGATTTATATGCCAAATCGGGCGCTCTCCACCTCTATCCACAGTCCGATTTTTGTTTACTCATCGCCCGGCCTCCGTTCAAGATCGTTTATCGCGCGCAATCATCACACACTCCCGGGCTCCTCCTAGCGCGAGGCGTTTTGATGATGATGGATTTTCGTGGAATTGATTTGCTCTCGATGGGTTGATTTTTTTTCGCTACTTTGTGTGTTTAATCGGGTTTTTGTTCGTTATTGCACTTTGCCAACGCAAGAGTGTGGTGGGCAAATTTCATGCAAAACCGATTAGGCGCGCACATTTAGCGAACCACCACCACAGTACAGTAGTGGTGGCTGTGCTGGTTATGTGGCGATGTTATGGGCTGGCTGGTTGTTGCAGGCATTGGTAGCAGCAGCAGCAGCAGCAGCAGCAACAAAAGGAAAGCATACTTATTCCGGTGAATTATTTTTTCAACCGCCCCGTCGTAAGCCTGCCTCGGAGGAAGAAGCGCTAAGCCGTTCTCGCTAATCGTTTTAACCAACAGGAAAAACACAAGGGAGGCTAACTGTTTGCATCCGTCGGGATCTTTGTGCCTTTTTTTTGAGGTACATTTTCGAGAACTGAGGCACCAATTGTGGGAATTGCTTTTTATTCTTCATAGGCAAATGAAAACTGATGTGAGATAGTACATAGCGTAGAAGATTCGTCGAGAGTTTGGCGTATGGTTTGGAAACCACAACAAATTTCCGAACTATGGAATAAATATTGATAGTACACTCGTAAACAAATGTTTGGAATTTGCCACGAAAGCTGTGAAACATCTCTAACGCAACATAACAACTGTTATCTTCTGAGGCCTGTTCATGAGTTTCCCAATTTTTCCCAAAGTTTAGAAATATTTGTCTAGAAGCTCCCTATCAGCACAGTTGTTCAGAAACAAGGCTTACCGGAAGGCCAAACCACACAAAAATGAACTATTTGACAGATTTAAACATCTGTCTGATAACGGATAAACGGATCAATGGGTTGGTGGAGATACAACATACGACCTTGGATAATCCCTCCAAAACGAGTATCTTTTTACGTGGAACTTTCACGAAACGAAGTAATTGACGAAGGAATCGATGAATGTTTAATTTAATTCGTACAACTTTGTCTTCTTAGTTCGTCATTGGTTTTGTAAACTTTTTTAAATATTCTTCATTTTTCTTCTAATTTTGCGCAATGACCTCAGTCGATCTAGGTCTGTCTAATCCAGTAATGAACTTGGCTAGCTGTGACTTGTTGGTGTACTCGCAAGCAGTTCAGTCAGTGCTGGGGTATTGAGGCTCGGTCCATACGGCCCTTGAATCTAAATCACCATTTCCAGATTCACTCAATCAAAAAACGGTGCTTCATGATGAACTTGACAAACCGCAAAACCGGCCTCGTGGTACAGTCGTCAACTCCTACGACTTAACAACATGCCCGTCATGGGTTCAAGCCCAAATAGACCGTGCCGACATACGTAGGACTGACTATCCCGCTATGGAGGCTAATCCAAAAAGTCACCGTAAGCCAACCCTACAAGTGGTGCAGGGCCGACAACGGTTGTTGTGCGCCAAATGAGGAAGAAGAAGCAAATCAACTGTGAAGAAATCAGTCTATTGGAATACAAAAGGCTCTAAATGTTAAATTAAAATATGATTTCATTTGATTAATTCCACATCCTGGCCACAAGTGAAACATTGGACTTTATGAAATTTATAGTTCACTTAGATTTTTATTTTTATCAGTTTAATGGACTTTTTGTTTGTTATTCTTATAAAGCCTGAGAAGACCAGCTGTTCTTGTTGCTCTTAAACTCTAAATTATGAGTTCTAAGGTTGTATATTTAAAGTACCATCTACATGTAATCATAGGTGAACTCATCCAATGTTTGATTGCCAATTCTAATGTTTTCAACAGACAAAGAATCGCAATATCTTCAACATAAGCTTGAAAACTGGCCAAGAATGCTGCATAAAAAACTGAGAAAATTATTATACTATGAATCCAGTAAGCCACTGGGTAGGAGGTCGTCTAATCATTTAGAGCAGTTCTCTCCAACCTTTTTAGGATTGCGGACCACTTGGCTTTGAAAATACAAGTGATCGGTCCGCAGAACATAGGTTGGAGACCACTGATTTAGAGAATAATTTAGGAATCTCTCTATTGAAAAAAAAACGCTTTCTGGATCTTCAAAGCCTCTCGCTCAGACAGCTCTTATTTCAAGCTGAAATCTTTTATCATATTGTATACTGCGCCGCTTGCGATATCAAGTGCGACGGTTGTTTTAAGCACGATGACGTTCCGACAATAACTACTGCACTTGTCCTGTCAAATACTGTGATTGCGTCAAGCATTGCTACGCTTGCGAAATCAAGTTAAAAAAACCCTGTAAGTATGAAATGGTTCAAAATAAACTAAATGTCCATATTAAGGTCAATTAAACAAACGAGCATCAGAAACATTGCAACCAAAGAGTGTAAAAAAAAATGCGAAAGAGTTGAGCTCACTCAAGTGAACATTCTCCACACTAATGTGATTGAAACCGCTTCTAAGAAAATTATTAACTAATTTTCCTTTTTACCGCCACAAATGACACCAGATTCCGGGTCAGATTTCCAAACCAGAAAGCAATTACTAATGAGTGAAACCAAATTTAATACAACCGCAAACACAACAACGAAAAAGACTCTCGATCAGCATACTTAACATTGCCCTACGAAAGGGAAGCAGAAAAGTAACAGGACTAAAAAACCACCAAGTTATTGTGCACGTGGTCACGTTCCGTTCCGGTACCGCACCGGGAGTACGAATGTGCTCGCGCGTCCCCAAGGAGCCTCTTTGCTCGATGGCCTACATTATAGGGGCAAGAGTATTTCCACTTTCCTGGAAGGAAGGTCAATCTATCGGGACTTCACAAAAAAGCCTGACAATACGCTTGGAACGTTTTTTTCCGCTTTCTTTTTGAAAGCTTCCTCCCATCACAAGCAAAGCTCAACATTGACAGGGGCAAATCGGCGAAAATAATCTTGCAACGCGACGGCCTGCTGTACAGTTGTGTGGGTAGTATTTGCGTTGTGAATGAATCAGAAGCTAATATTTGTGGGGTAGACTGTTGTGGGGAGGAAAGAAGACGAGAGGGACAACTTTCGCTCCTCAAATCAACTCCACAAAGCCCCTGGTGTCTCGATTCGTAGAAGCAAGTATGAAAAAAAATGTCCGACCAACCGAACAGGCTGCTGCGGGAATTCTGCGAGCACCGTGACAGGCACTGGACGGAATTCCCCGACATTCGTCTGACAAGGGTCATGTGATGGGGCTGCCAGGCATGGAAACCCGCCCAAAGCGCACCCAAATATACGGGAGCAGCGCGCAACAGCAGCAGCAGCAACATCGTCATGTTTTTCTTTGCCCGCCTATTTCCCTGAAGGGCTTTTTCTTCTTTGTGCTAATCGAATGGAGCTATGCTACTCTCTCGAGCAGACATACATAAACATACAGAATCACACACAAAGTGTGAGAGAGAGCGTCGGAAATGTTTCAGCGTATGTAACCCGAATGTCCAAAAGGGGTTTGGAAGGTCGACAACGACGGGCAGTCGAAAAAGACGCATTTTAATCGAAAGCACTCCGCTGCTTTTCTTAAACCGGCGAAGCAAGCAAATGGTGCCCCATAATATCCGTTCGCGCATTTGCAAGGAAAAAGTTTCACCGGTAAGATGTGTCGTCGTCGTCGTCGTCAGGGGAGATGCAAACAATGCTGGCCGTCGGCCAACAATGGTTCAGAGAAGGATATATGTAGGGGCACTCTTCTCGGGCCGTGTGGTTCATAGAAGAAAAAACCTACCACAGCGCTCTGTCTGACTCATCGGGATCGGATGCAGGCATCGAGACGGATGCGTAAGCATTGGGGAGACAGTGGATTTGTGTGTGTGAGCCATAAAAAATCTGGGTCTTTCCAGATCCAGCCAGGGGTTCAGTCAACTTAGGGGGTAAAGTAATTGATGCACCTCTGCCCAATACGCAACCAGTGTCCTAAATACACAGCACTGCAGGAAGGATGTCCCCAAAAAAGGGGAGATTAAAATGGGGTTGCAACATCCTTGAACATGGCTTTTAAAGGTGAAAAATAAATACAAAGATTGCACAAATTGACAAATATTTGACTTGTTTAATTTAAATGATGCACATATTTTGACCTTTTCTGATCACTTTCTGAGCAACTGGGCTGAGAGACTGTTTTTTACATTATTGATATTTTTCTAGAATCAATTCAAAGATTGTATGAAAACAAGCATCAACTCAACTCAACATAAAACCAAACGGGCAACGCGCAACCGTCGATAGCATCGTTCTCGAATCATAAACTACCGGGAATCCCCCAAGCCTGGAATCAAATCAACGCCCCCCGCTCAAAAATCCCCCCGCTCAAAAATCCCCCCCAAAATTCACGAATATGCTGTGGTCCATCTTGAACGGTTTATCTTGAACGGCCACAACACAAAAGCCCGCAAGCAAGCGAGATTGGCGTAAAGCTGGCGTTGTTGTAGAGCTAAAAGAGTAAATAAAACCACCATTATGATTCATTGGAAGTTTATCTAATCCACCCGTTTTGCCGTTGTTTTTACTGGTCAAACCAACAGAACTGTGCCGGAAACGAAAACCAAAGCAACCGGAAACGTGATAAAAAATGTGTGTTTTAAAAAGGTCTTGCTTAACCGCCTGAAGGTATGCAATTTGATGTTAAATTGTTTTATTTACTCTTTTTGGTAAAAGATTAAGTTTTGACTGCTCATGTGATGAGTAAAAATCAATCTATGTATTAAAAGAAAGCAATAAACCTTAAATTATGCACGCTACATCTATTTCAGCTCCTGAGCACAATTCAACCTGTAGTGCCGGACGATGTTTAATATTAAATTTTGCCCCAAAAGTTTGAATTTTCTATTTTAATTTTAGCCATCTTTCCGTTCAATCAACCCCTTTTCACGAACAGCTTCAAAATCCGCTTTTGGGTGAGATAATCAAATAGTTGTTATCATGGCTTCAATTTCACGACCACGCGCCGCCATTCCCACACACCAATAATCCATTATTTGTTGGCAATGTCGAGCGGGGTTTCCCTCCGGTGCGCGGTGCCACATTCTCGGCACGCTTTCCGTCAATCGAATTGCAACAAGGGGCAAAATACGCGACTCCAGGGGCAATTGAACTTGTGCAAAAAAAAAAGAAGAAGGACATCCAGAGTTCACATTGTGCTAAAATGTGTTTTAGGGTTAGATTAGGGAGACGCGGAGCGTGTGATACTGGCAGGGAAAGTTTTCAGCTTTAATTTCACTTGTTTGATTTGATTCGAATTCGATCCTGTGTCCGTTTCATCTCCACTTGTGTCCTCCGTCAATGCAGGCGCGCAAGCATTTTTATGTGGTTCGAGGGAGCGGTATTTTGCCATCGATACGGACCAAGTTTTCTCGCTTTTTTTTTAATACTCCAATATCCTCTGTCAGTCAAGTCCCTGGCAGTGGAGAGTAAGATTGTAATGTGTGCATTTGGTCGCTAGTTAAAGGGCGCAAAACTTTGTTACGATAAAACTCGCTTCTAATCGGTTTGGTCCCTTTTGTAGTGTGCATCGTACGACGGGAAAGTAGTTAAAAGAATTACACCCTACCCTACACACACAGTGGAGCCAACCCTTCTCATCCGAACAGGGAAGGTTTCATTTCCGGGATAGGGGTTTTTTGTTGCTTTTCAGGATAATCAAATGCTTCTTTTCTATCACAACGATTCAACGAAGCGGTGTGTCTCCAATAAACCGAACCGGGTGAACGGGTTTTGGGCGAGGATGTTTTATTGATCCGCTTCGGGAAGTTGTTGAATGAATCTTTTCGTCATCCTCCCTTTTTACCGAGTACGGGGGGAGAGCGCAATAATCAAATCAATTCGTAACCATGGGGTGCTGATTCATCGCGAAAACATCACGCTGCAGGGATGCTTTTGGCTAATGTTGTCGCTGTCAGCATAATTTAACCTACAAAGAGCATCAAATGTTTATTGCACCATTTTAACAGTTCACACATTCCATATTCCTTTGGCAGGGAATTCATTGGAATCGAAATGAAAGCAATTTTGCTTGTGAAAAAAACACCTCCAAACTCTTGGAAATGTTTCGACCCATTATTTGTAATAATAATATTGTTTGTTTACAATTGGAGAAAGCGCGTGTAGAGCCCCAGAATACTTCCAATTCCCACGCGGAGGCGGAGAAGTAAATGCTTTCTTAAATTCTCTTCATTGTTCCACGAACCGTCTTCGAACGTACCCCAATTAGCCCAATTGCACCGTTCATAAAGGTGCACGGGTACGTTATGCTAAAAAGAAAACAGAAAAAACCTTTCCAACCCAAAGCCCCCACGAGGAGTGTAAATATAGTAAAAGCGGAATGCTGTCATTACTCACCGTGCGTCTTGGTTGGGAGGAGCAGGCAGAGGGCAACCGCCAGCAAAACCGTTCCCAGCATCATCTGGCGTCGTCGTTCGCGGGAACTCGTCCGCTTAGCTGACGGCAATTGTTTCCGCCCAAGGATGCGGCGATGATGCTCGCTGTCCTGCTCACCGTGAGCGGTGAAATGTCCTAGCAACGGCAGCATGGTGTGCCCGGTTACTATGATACGACGTTTCCTTTTTACGCTGGCAAATTTGTGTTCACTCGAGTAGAACGGACTGCTCACTGCCACCACTACACACTACACGCTACTACCCCCCACTTGCACACAGGTTGAATTTTCCTCGGGGTTTTGTCGGTCCGAGAGATGTCGCCGGCCGTTCACGACACAAAAGGGAAGTCTATATAATTTCACACCAACTTCGGTATGTTCTAGCGGATGATAATTTTGTTCCCCTGTTTTGCGCCTCAACATCCAGCCACCACACCGCGCGCTACGTCCACAGGACGAACGAATGTACCGAGAAACGGCCTGTGCATGACATCGACGCCGTAAGAATGTCTCATTCCGGAACGAGCGCGGGACACGGGACCCGGAGAGCAATCATCAAGCAATTATGGTGGCGCACACGTCATGCTTTTACGATGCATCGAATGCAGCGAGTGTGTACGTGTGTGCCTGAATGACTGCTGGACGGATGGTCCTCATCCTTATCTGCTCACACGCAGTCCTGAAGAAGCGATGCAATGTTAAGCGTTTTTGCTGACTCCTTGAACGTGTGTGTGTGTCCTACATTCTTTTCTCCAGCACCAGCAATGTGGCACAAAAAGGATATGAACTATTAGATCCTACAAAGCAATAGTGTAATCGTAAACGCCACGTTTGCCGCCCTTCGCCAACAGCTAAAACAAATCAATTAATTGCACACTCGGACAATTATCGAATGGCACACGAACGAGATTAGAAATCTTGGCGACTTTTTGACCCCCGCCGCCGCAGACCATCGGGGACTGTGATTCTGTCCAATTTAAAAACCATTCAAACTGACAGATCGGACACGCAGAAGGTGGTGGTGGTGGTGCGGGGCTGGAATTTTTGAATGACACTGGACGGACGGCCGGTTCTTCCGCTTGTTGCGTATTTGTCTTTGCCGTTGGTCGTCCTCGTGTTTGCTGATGATTTGCTTTGCTCCGGCGCTTCGGGGGAGAAGATAATTTAACTGGCTGGCGCCTCGCTTTCTCTCTCTCTCTTGTTTAGGGACGTTCGCTTCTTGTCTCGATGATGATGATGATGATTGGACTTGGTCAAACAGTAGAACCTGCAATGATAAGCGGAGATTTGGTGTTTGTTAAATGTGTTCGATGCTATTTGCACAGTGTGGCGTCGGGAGACACAACGGATGGTGGTGCTGTAGTTAGTGATTGGACGCACTTCTTTGATTATTAGGACACAGGGGCCAGACAAGCCCGAAAGACAGTTTAAAGCGCCAGTCAAGTTGCTCGAGCAGGCAATAAGTAGCGAGATGATTGTACTGCCACAAGCGCCGTGGCTTCAATTTCAACATCATCATCAGCATCATCGCCATCATCATGAATGTCGTAACTTTTCTATCGAGTAAGGTAGGGGGGGCGCGTTGGTGTCTCGACTCTTGAACTTGAGAAAGACGATGTTGGTGGTGGTGGTGGTGGTAGTGGGTGATACATTATTAGTTTTGTGTAGGCGCTTTACTGGGAGAAATGTGAGTCCTATCGCAATTTCAATTTGTGCCATGATTAGAATCGAAACGGTTGAAACATGATAGATGTGAGGAGTTGTTCATTTCTATATCTTGCCGTGATTGTTCTTCTTGAGGTGTGAAGAAGCTGTGACGCTCAGAAGGATATGTGCAGAACAAGACCGATAATCGGTGAGGAATTAATTAACTAACTAATGAGAGAGCAAATGAAACGTTAATTGAACAGACTATCTAACTATGATAAAAATGCTTGTTGTTCGATGGGCTAGTACAGAATTAGGTATTTTTCCGCAATTGTTCATGTTTCGGAAAAACTTATTAAAAAGAAGCCTAGACATACATTTTTCTATTTTACCATTTTTTTATACAAAAAGAGAAAAACTTATGTAGCTTCTGAACTTCCTGAACTACGATATTATGGATATTTTTCAGTACAATCTAAGAATTGGTAATCTGTAAAAAAAGTGATGCAAAAACCAAAAAAAGAAATATTTCGGAGTTTCTAAATCTGTCAATTTATGTAATTGTCTAATATATGCATTGGTATTGCATGAAAAAAAAACAATGTAAAATATATAGCTTATTTTTTGAGTATTACGGCTCAGCCGTAAATATGTAATTTATAGCTTAAAAAAATCAGCATCTAAGATCCAAACATGTTATTTTAGCTAACTGCAAAAAATTGAAACAACTGTTGTTTAATATACATATCAATTATCAAACAATCTTTCTATACCTCTCATCCCTTGCAGAAAAACCCTTCAGGAGATAACACGATGCCGCACATCACACACGCATGACTCACACAAGAAGCGATCGGGAACCTTTGAACCCTCGACCGCCTTCTACTAGCTTATCGTTTCCACCCCATTCACAAAAAGGCGTCAAGTGATCTTCGAACCGGCCACAACAATCCACACACCCACACGCGCACACAGGTAGAGGCCCCGCTCACCCCCACCCCATTGATAGGCGTGAAGGTAGATAAGCCGCTCACTGCGAAAGCCACTGTGACAGTGAAGACTATCAGCACAGCAGGCCGGGCAAGGACGTTCCAAAGCAGCTAGGTAAGATTGGCAATGACAGGCGGTGTGTGTGTGGGTAGGCGGTGATGATAAGTTGAAAGGGAAATTTCAGTACATGGGCTCGACCCCCGTGGCCCATTAAATTATGACGTCAGTGAGACGAGAGCGCTCAAAACGATAAAGAAAAAACAAAACCGAGCAAGAAAAGAACAATCTACAGCGGGCGGTGTGTTGTTATCTGGCCGGGTGAAAACATTCGCGCTCGTTCCTTGTCTCGCTAAGAACGTCCGCGTCACTGTACCTCCTTCTCTCTCTCTCTCTCTCTCTCTCTCTCTCACACACACACACACACGCACTTGTCCATTCATTTCGCAAAGGGAACCCTCTCTCCCGCCGTTGCCTCTAGATAACGACGGCAAACGACGTAGGGGGGTTCGGTAGGTTTGGTAGAAAACAATCAGGTGGTCGTCGGCCGGTGTGACCTTTGGCCCCGAACGAGCGGCTCCAAAAACTCCCCAGCGAATGCAAAACGTGACCAGGCGTGCGTTACTATTAGCAACACACATTGCCAACCTGATAATGGACACATGACCAGTGCTGCCTTTTTTTGGCAGGTAGTGATTGCACTTATCTGTACAAGTGTCATATAATTCGGATGATACGCGGGATATGATTTATTTGTTTAGAGATAGACACAAAAACAACAAAAACGGTTATGCAGAAGGTAGCAAAAACTTGTTGCAAAATGTTGAGAGTAAACCATCGCTCGGTTGGTTGTGATGGATTTTAGATGACATTTGACAGCAACACCAGTGCGTGTGTGTGTGTGTGTGTGTGGAACGGTAATACGGGCAATACAACATCATAGTTACAGTTGACTAGATTCGAACAAAGCTGTCCTTTGAGCCATCGAAGGCGTATCGACAGGTGGACCAAAGGAAGGGGCTGCGAAAGCAATTTCACGTCAATATAATCCTCCTCCACACACTTACCCAGCGATTGGCTGTTAGGCTGCTGCTTAAGCCGTTTCGCCAAATCAGTCAATGAAGCTATTCAAGAGCCTTCCGCGAACGAAAACTCCACTCACATTCGTCTCCAAAAATTCATTCAAAAAACCACTCCGACCAACACCAACACTCACCCAAGCGCCGCGGAGGTTTGTGGATCTCGCAAAGGACAACACGGTTAAGCCACCCACACGCGTACAGGATGGACACACATACACTCTGGAATAACGGATTGTACACACGGTTTGCGAGTGTGTTGCCGCCGTCGCTTCTGACGTTGTTTGCAAATTACGCTGAAATTGCGCCTCCTCTTTATGCCTTTTGCACGGTTACTTCTCCTCCTTCACCATGTACAAGGTTTCGTTTTTTCTTCTTCTTCTTCCGTTTTCTTCACAAAAGCACTCACAATGCGTGGGGGAGCAAGCACAGAGCGCATTGAAGCAATTTCATTTCATTTCGCTCCGTTTTCTTTCACATTCTTCCACACCACGCTCTACACGCACAGTATATCTCGGTACCCGAAAAACAAACACCGGAATACAAAAGCTGAACCACATGCACACACACACACAGAGGGGACGCAGGGACCGCACGGGAACCCCAAACAAAATGGATTCGACGGTTTGCTGTTGCTTTCGCGGGACACAATTAGGACGCGTTTTCAAACTGGCAACGGCATCTCCTCAATACAGCCGTCGCACTACTACTACGGCACAATACAAAGTGCTTCGCTTGCTAGGATTAATCCAACAAATAGCAACAACGGAGAAGTCACACGTTTACCTTTTACAACATCACCGTTTACGCATTGCACACTACAAAACGACAGCAAATCATCAAACTGGAGCGTTATTTGAAAAGGGGTTCAACAACAAAGTGCATGTTTTATTGCCTTCTACTCTTTTGTTCAACGATTGTGCACTACTTTTTTTACTGGCACAGACGACGCCCGTTCACTGCGGTGTGATTCCTGGAAAAGCAATGTTTTCAGTACAGCTTCGGGGAAGAATGATTCGAAAACCAGTCTCGCGCGTGTATCCTGGAAAACTAACCGCTCGACACAAAACACATCCGTGCGCTATCAGTGATAAAACTATTGTGCTCCCGTTGCTCTGCTTTGTGTGTGCGTGTTGTCTGCCCGAAGCCGTCGTCGCGTGGCGCGTGTTGTCGCGAACGAAGCTCGCTCTCTCTCCTTCTCGCAATGCATGGTGGTGCGGGTAGCTGACATATAGCAGAATGTGGAGTTTAAGGATGTAGAAAAAAATATTATAAATTGCAGAACCAACACAAATGATCCGTTTTAAATTTTTCCTGCGTCGTTTTGGAATTATTTATGTATTAAAAATAATATCACCGCTAAAAAAACACATTTACTGTAATTATCTGTTTTATTTTTGTCCTACCCTACTCCACTGTGCTTTACCGACTCTCTCGCTCTCTTGCTTACGCTCCCGATGTGCATGTATGGATGAGCGGTTCTTTCCACAGGTAATGAAAACAACGAAGGAAAGATGCGTGCTCACGCGTGTGTATGTGTGTGTGGTGCGTTTGCATGTGCCGAAAGAAGCGAAAATGCGATCACAACAGAACACGCAAAAGCAACGTACTCTGTGGAACCGCGCGCACACACGCCGGCACAATTGGGTGATGCGGAAAACGTTGTTTGCATTAGCTCAATTTAGGGGCTTTTGAAGTTTTAACTTTTTCTACGCTTGGGGCTCGATTTTTTTTTTGCTGAAGGAAATAAATACCCATACAACGTGTTGTATGTAGCCGCAAATACATGTTCAGGGCAAGTGTCCCTATTTACGCATACTGCTTTATTTGTTTATCGATCTTATCCAACTTTTCTTAGATTTCCTTACAATACAATCAAAACCGCATTACAATAAAAACGATATAAGAAAATCATCAGTAAAAGTAAGACCAAACCGTATTACTTTGTAATAATTTAATGATGGTAGAACATTGTTGGGCCGTTCTGGTGGTACAGTCATCAACTTGTACGACCTAACAACACGCCCGGCATAGGATCAAGCCCCGAATGGACCGTGCCATCATACGAAGGACTGACTATCCTGCAATGGGTAATCAATAAGTCACTGAAATCCAAACCCAACTGGTGGTACAGACAGGCCTTGGCCTACAATGGTTGTTGTGCCATACAAGAAGAAGAAGAACATTGCAACATTGTCACTATTGAGTCAGGTTATCGACTAATTGTTTGAAAAAGAACTGAAATAAAAAATAAAATTATTTTTTATTTAATAAGCCACTATCTCCCGCTTTAAAAGAGCTAAAAAATGTTTGCTCTTTTAAAGAACATGCAAAACCGTGCCAATCTTTGCATCATAGTTCAATGCTTTACAAGATTTTTCCAAAATTTAACTCCAATATTTGCAGCATTATTTCATCCTTTAAAATGATAGTCAAAACATTTCGGTAAAAAAAAAATACAATTTAAAATAAAGTCACAAATTACTTCCATTTTGTTAACTTTTAGCTGGGTCAACAATCAATGGTGAAGTCTCTTCTCTGGATCTTTTTTCTATCTAGAACCCGGCATTATTTATTACTCAACGACCAATTTAACGAGCAGTTAGAACAGCATTAGCAGATAGCATCGTGTTAGTGATATCTAACATCTAGGAAAGGCCGAAAAGCCATCCGGCGATTGAGGAATAATAAAAAGACATCCAAAAACTAACATAATCGCAACTGAACTGGTCAAGAACGTAGGTGTACTACTAGAACACGATAGTCATCAAATTTGTAAATAAAAAAATATATTCGGCCTAGCTCAGCTATCTGTGAGTTGTTAGTTTTAGGATATTCAGCCTTACATATGGAGGGCATGGTCCATACGAAGCTAGAACCCATGCTGGGAAAGTTACTAGGATCCTCTACTTTACGACTTTATCCCGGGATCTGTGTCGATGTCACTCACGCCTAAAACATACCAGGATTCAAAGAGGATTCCGTCAAGGAAAATCAACCACTGACTAAATCTTTATCATGCTAAAGATCTTGGAGAAGAGGGTAGAATACAGACATACCTGAACACGTTTGAGTAGTCAAAATAGAACAACAGAGGTTTATCTAATGTCGATTAGTTTCGATATTTATGATCATGAGTAAATTAGTTTTACTTCTTTCATGTAAAAATCTATATAGACATCTCAAACATCTCGTGTAAATCAATAGATTACGCTCAATTGATTATGAATTTTAATATTTAGATAATAACAGTGTTAGTTATTTGACGATTTGCTTACAATTTAACATTTAAACAGCGTTCCCAAAAAGCCATCAATTTCTTTGATTTTACTACGGTAGCCCTACTTTATCCGGTTGACAGTGACATTACCCAATTTTCAGACATTGTGTAACACGCCGGCATACAGTAGGATGCCTCAGAACGTCACCGCCGACACCGTCGTACAACAGGTTGGCCGCCACCATATAGCACGTCCCGCGTACGATCACACGACGTGATCAGGTTGGAATGCTTAATCAAACGCATGCTACGCACCACGCAGTACCACACAGTGCCAGACACTATCCTAAGAGCGGCCCTCACGATCCTCAATGACGTTCGATGACCGCGATACATGTACTGTTCGTCACGGTCTCTTACCCTTTCCCCAAGAGACGCGGTTTTTTTTCGGGGGGGAACATTACAATTAATCGGGAGTATAAATATGACGATCATCGGTAGCAAACGACACAGTTCACAGCCAGCAAACGATCAGTGCTTCTACAAACCACCAAAACCCCAAACCACCACCACCACCACCAAACAAAATGTTCGCCAAAGTGTTCATCTTCGTCGCCATCGCCGTTGCCTGCGCTGCTGGCAAGCCGCTGACCGCTGCCGTCGTCGCCGCACCGGCCGTGGTGACCGCCCAGAGCTCGCAGTACGTCGCCCGGAACTACAACGGAGTGGCCGCTGCCTACACCGCCCCGGCCGTCGTGTCGGCCGCTTACACGGCACCGGTGGCCGCCGCCTATACGGCCCCAGTTGCTGCCGCTTACACCGCTTACGCCTCGCCGCTGGCTGCTGCCTACACTACCGCTCCGGTGGCCGCTGCCGCCTACAGTGCCCCGCTGACGGCTGCCTACACGGCTGCCTCGTACGCCCCGTACTACCCGTACGTGCTGTAAGGCACCTTCTCAGCATATCCTCAGTTAATGACTCAAAGGACTCCTGTTTTCCCCCCGCCATGATCGTTTGTTGTAAATAATTACAGTTGAAGCATTAAGCAATTCAAAGGTCGCTAGTGTTTGTAGTTTCGCTTTTTTTTGTACGAAGTTGGGAAAGAAAATTCATCATTATAGGTCTGGAGACTTCCACTCCGCCGGAAGTTCTTATTCTTCCCCCATTGACCCACAGTGCCCTGCAGTGGCATTCAATGTTGCGTTTGAAGTGTCCAGCGCCATTGCGAGTGTAACCTCCTTTTTACGGGAGACAGTGAAGGGAGTGAAAAGATTTACGCTCGTTCTTGGTCCATTCATTGGGATAGAAAAATAGAAAGGGGGAATCCAAGAACAGGATCGGTTCTGTTCGCATGACGCACCGGACGCAATAAAGCCTCTTTAAGTATTGAATGGGAAGAGGGCCAATGGGTAGAGGGTGGTGTAAAAGTACACTTTACGGCGCAATGAAGTAGAGTGCAAATTGATCTGCTTCGATTGAAGCGGTAAGCTGCCGAGCTCTTTCTATGTCACGGGTAGCGAATGTTTTCATTGGAACATTTCTTGCTTTTATGATGGTCGGTGTATTGATTTTAGCTGGAAAGCAATTTTCTGCGCAATGACTCGTTTTGTACGACTTTTCGTTTCTTGAACTGAAGGGGCGCTTTCTTTCAAAATTTGAAGTCAATTACGAGACAATTACTCGTACTTACGACGTATGATAAAAGTTTTCTTTAAAGATATAAAAATTCAAAAGGAAATCTTTTTTCACTTAAACAATCAAAATAAGAGAAGAAACAATTTTAAGGCCGGGCTACATTGACCGTACTCGCAGGTGTAATTTTGATTTTCACTAGCGCATCTGGCGGTGGCTGGTGGAAGCTTTTTTTCGTCTTCAAGGGAATGGTCGTGCCGGATCTCAAAATTAATTAGTTTTTTCGCCGTTTTTCGATGCGAAAACGGCTGAAATACTTGCACAACATATTCATCTATCAATTACAAAGCAGTCCAGTTAAGGTAAAAAACATGGAAAAATAACATATTTTCTGAAGCGGCTCCAAATTGTTTGGAAAAATGCTTCGGTCAGCCGCCGCCAGATGCGCTAGTGAAAATCAAAATTACACCAGAGAGTACGATCAATGTAGCCCGGCCTTTAGATACGTATTAGTGAAAGTATCTTAGTGTCTTATTTGATTATTTGAACACGATGATCGGATGACAGCGTCCGCTCAAGTCATACTCATGATCAGTGCTGCAAAATGTCATGATCATCACGAGATTTTCACAAACGAATACAATGAACATATCCGTGGTGGCTTGATGCTCATTGCTGATCAGTCAATGAAAGTGCTTCATGACATGCTGAGCGCGACGTGCGAGTGCTTGAGTCAAACCCGACAACTCTGACTGACAAGCTGGGCTAAATGCCGACGCAAGCATAATCATGATTTTTTCTGACTGTGAACCGTGCTGCCAAATGCTACTGTTTCAGTCACGAACACTCATGACTGAAATGAAGTTCAAATCAGCTCACGTACACAGCTGAGATGATCAGAGTTGAGACTCAAACAGTTGGTGGACCAATCACCAATGCTTTTAGACTTAACTCTTGGTCACTCATAACATTTTCTGTCTGTGATAATCACGACATTATTGGAATATACTTGGCGTGAGGTTACAAGCGACAAAATGATCATCAAAATGATCAGCTTTCTCACTTTGTCTGGTTTGAGATGGTCTGTCGGGTTAAACAGAGCGAGAAAACATGCACATTTCGTTTCTTGGAACCACTCGCACGCACCGCATATCTCCCATGACCACCGCGATGATCACCGACTGAAAATGTCGCGACCAAGTGACTGAACAAGAGTTGGTTGCACAAAATGTCACCAAGCATGTGATGATCGCAACAACTGTTTGAGTCTCACCTCTGATCATTACAGTAGAGCAGCTTTGTCATGACTATGTCAGTGACGTTTTGTAGAACTGATCACAGTAACAAAAAGTCATGACATAGTGACTGCCCAAGCGTTGGTCGCAAAAATATCACAGCAGCATGCATTGATCACTCCAATCGTTTTGAGTCTCATATCTGATTATGACAATTGCAAGTACGTGACGTTGGCTCAAAGTCTCTATAAAAATAAACAACAAAAAAGTACGTGACGTTGATATGGATTTTGTTTCAGTCAGATCTTTTTTACGGCATTGACAGTGCCATTTTGCAGCATTGTTTATAATTAAGATCCCTCTTGCACAGGATTATCAGAACCGCGAGCCTCATGCAGATCCCGAGAGCTTTTTAAAACTATCAAAAAATCATGATTGTAACGTCTTTTCAAACTAAGATTTAAACGTAAGTGAAAGGCGTAAAAATGACCTCAAGGAGTGCACTTTAAGCCAATAAGTCCTGAGCTCCGAGAAATGTATCAACTTTTTATACATTTGCATAAAAATGTATGTTTTTTCCTCGTTCCATCTTCAAGCGCTGACCATCGACTGATTCAAAGAAAGTATCGAAAGTCTGTAGTTCAATGTATGTAATTTTGTATCTTAAGGATTTAAAAACAGCTCTACGTAAAGATTTTTTATAATTTATTACACAAAAATTCGATCTGTATAAAATTAAAAGACATTCTTAAGAAACAAGCACTTGCAGCTGAGAGCTGATCTGTTTTGATCGAGTCGAATGTACTCAGAAACTCCTCTTCTAGTTGATCCTTCAAATTTATGAAATAAAACCCGCCATTATTCGGACTCTCTTCTCCAAAGGCATCAAATAAGACCAGTCGTGTAGATAGTAGATAAAATCCGAAAAAAAATAATGCGATAAATAAAAGAGTGTGAATAATGTTCCCATGAGCAGTGGCTTAGGTCGCTCGCCGACTGCCAGAAGGTCGTACGTGGTTCGATTGTCAACCGGGAACCATTCCTTACATGCACTATGTTCACTTACTCGCCTTGCGTTTAAAATTAATCACAAAATGCCATTTGAAAAGGGGGTCAGTCTGCTTACAGATTATGAAATTGCGTTTGTACATCGAAAAATGAGGCAATAAAATGAACAACATTAAGCATACGCATAACTTTAGACCTCATTAATTGCTTCAAGGCGTGATTGGTTCAATGTTGAATTGTTTATTATCAATTTTAAGCATATTTTTAATGCCTTATAAACTTAGTTTGTCTATGAGCTATGCAAAAAAGGGGTCTGAATCCAAGAAAGCTATCGTAACGATTGGAAAGGATTCCTTCTGCCGCTAGCTATGTCAGTGGTAAAAAGACATCAAAAATCAATAGCTACCACTAACTGTGCTAATACGCTGAAGACGCATTGTACCGCAAATGTACCTTCAAAGCACGTGACGAGTTTTGCGATTACCTTCATCACCGAATACCGAGAACCGTTTATCCCCCGTTTATGGATGTGCAAAGATTATGCAAATGCCACATCCTCACGCTGCCCCTCATCAAATCCCACTCATCAAACCCCTCACTATCATATACCGACAAACCTCATAAAACCCGGTCATCTGTCATATTCATATTGCACACGTCCGGGGGTGAGGAAGAAGGACAGGTTCCGGAATTCTTCGTACTCGGGGTTGCAAGGATATATATTCTATCTGGCACTCAGATCGGGTCGTCTTCACCCGATTGCTTAAAGTTGAAGCTCGGATCGAAGGCCCACCGCTTCTACGCTATTCTTATCCCTTTTGGCAGCATTTCTAAGACAAATTCCTTCGTCTTCGTGCGAAACCCGCACCTGCACCTTAGAAATGGCATTTTCATCGACACGTGCCAACCACACAAAACCCGCAAAGGACAAACGAACGACCAAGCGTGGAAAAATATTCTAAGAAATGCGAACAATTCTCATATTTAATATTCATACCCACCCAATAATTATGCACGGTACGCGGCTGGTGCCAACCAACCACCCCCGACCGACCGGATACCATCATCCTTTTCATCCTGCCCAACCACACATCCTGCCAGCAAGCAGCAGCAGCATCGCCGTACCGTGGCTTGCGAAACAAACCATACGCATTAAGGTGCTTCCTTGCGCAAAAAGGGAAGTATGCGCCATCTCATGCCGTCGTCGTTCGTGAACCTTTGTCTACCGATACGATGGTGTCCATCCTGTGGCATCGGCAAACCCATCGTTGCACAAATACCACCGGTCAACGCCGCAACAACAGGTACGAGGCGCGAATTCAAAACGACTCTTTCGAGCCCGAAACTGAAACGCGCCACAGCAAACCAATATGTCATCATTCCAGCAGTTCTTTTCCATTGGACGAGGTTTGAGCTGGACAGCAAAATAAAAAGCAACAGGCCCCTGCTAGGCAAGGGTGTGTGTGTGATATCGTCGTCCTGCTGGCATAATTGTGAAGCCATTGGGGTTGCCTCTTCCTGTCGCCCGCGCGTTCGTTCTGGAATGGAATCTACTCGCACGTTTGTGCACGCGGTGAATAGTCAAGCATTCCAACTCTGTTCCAACCAGTTCGCTTTCCCCGGGGCACTGGATGATGCAACACCGGACGGACGGGGTAGCACGGGGTCGACGAGCACAGAGGACACCAGCTCTTTCTCACGGGGGGTTAGGGCACAACAACAAAAAAAGGATGGAGGTGCTTTATAATTGCACCGAGTTATTGCCGGCGGAATGAGATTAAAAGGCTATAGTGAGTGTGTCTGTCGATCAGGATGTTTGTGGTAAGTGTAAAGAGGAAAAGCGAGAAGCAAAAAAATGGTGGAAAACACCAGTCAGCTCGACGAGTGGACTTTGTGTGGTGCGAATGACAAAATAATGCCAGGGCTCGCTTAAGTGACCGGACGATTGACTTTGAACTTCGGCACAATGGGGTAAGATGAAGGAATTGAAGGATAAAAATGGTTAACAATTGTTCTTTTGTTCTATTATTTATCTAGTTTTTTTTCTAAAATGAGGTTGTAAATATGAGCACAAATGCCACAAAAGAAATTAGGGAAATTCCTGAAATGGAATTAAGGATTAACCTAGTAAGATGACTTGATCATCCGAAAATCGTGTTAGTCGTTCCATTGTTCATATTAATAACGATCTTTAGTGATTTTTACAATTCCTCGACTTGTGCCTTCTTAACATGTCAAACTCCTCCAAATAATCTGCAAATTTCGAAGCAATTTAATATTTATTAATGTAATGTAGCTATCAAAATATTTTACCTAACTAAAATAACTAAAAGCATGCCCGTCAAGCCTCATACAGACCGTCCCCCCCGTAGCAAGGACTGGAAAATTGGTTCTGTGGTACTGAATAAGTCTCGAAAGCCTATAAAGGCCGGTCTGCGTAGTACGATACGCCAAATAGAAGAAGACTTAGCCAGGAACTTCTCATGCTCTCCAGAAGCATACTTTTCCGCTTGAAGAAAAGTACTTTCTCACGATTGTAAGTCACTGTTACTATCATAGTTTTCATGCTGCTGTTCTAGAACCTATCTGATAGAACATCTTCATATAACGGAACTTCTGAATATATTATGATTCAAAGATAATTCACGAACTTATACTGATCTTGCAACTGAATTGAAACCTATCCTAGTGTTAGACAGTTTCGGATTAAACCGCTCACACTAAAGCGATCACACGAATGTAGGCTCTTCTAAAGTCCCGAACGGGAAGTTGTATGAGGAATTGAGCAATGATTGAGAATCAAATTTACTTGTAGGAAGAGGTGATCCTTAATTCGGGACCCCTCGAGACCTCTGGCCGCTTAGCTTGCATATGATTTATTCGCCTCTGGTTTAGGAATTGATATAGAACCTATAATGGACTTGAAATTAAATTAAATGAAATTAAATCAGATCGTAGTCTTGGAAGTTATTCCAAACCTATCTTAGTTCGTGAACCTATAACGAAGCTGATTAGCTAGAACTGGTCAAGTATCCTGATCTCGGAACTGGTCACGAATCTATGCCAGGCCTAGAACGGGCTGCAACATTCTGATTGTAGAGTAACTGATCACCGAACTGCCTAATCGATAAGAAATCCTTGGAATTGCTATTCCGGGAGAAATTTAGAGGTTCTAATGTAAGGTGTTACGCATGCGAATATATTTTTTTTCTTTCACCAATTTGCTTATCCTACTCCAAGTAACCACTGTTTAACCCTCCCAAATCCTTCCACGTCACAGAAAGAATTTTCTTGAAACACGAACAATCCAGTCCGAGCGGATAAACGGGTAAACATGCAAGGGTAAAATTTCGTATAAAAGTAGGCCATGTTTTCAATAAAGAGATATTCAAACATAGAAAAGAGGCGAAAGAACTCCGTTGGAGCCAAAGCCTCTATAAACTATTCAAACAACAACAACATTCAAACATAGGAGTTCCTCAAGTAAACACCTTTCATTCCAACATCCGAAATAGGACAAAGTCCCTAGAATTCCAAGCTAAACATCCTAAACATCCGTCTGCACAGGCTTCTCAACCATTGGATCAGAAGCAACTAGCGAGAATGACTGGTTAGTAGGCAAAGTATCAAGACTCTGTCCAAAAGTCCGCTGTTTGTTTCTCCTCCGCAACGACCCTGTGACTCTTGCTGAGAGCCAATTCTTCACGTGGCCTACCGGAGAAGCTCGGTACAGTAAGAATTTCTGAAGTACGCCAATATCTTCCCATTGATTGATTTGAAGAATTCTTGAGTAATTATGTTTTTTTAACACTTTTACTAACAAACAATCCCATTGTTCCCGTCATCGTACTCACTTCCTGGCTATGGGTGCATTAGAAAAAGTAAGTAAACGTCGAACTGAGGAAAAAAAAAACCCTACCTCACTCACCCGCCATCCGCAATCCACAGGAAGTGTACAGAAATTGCGTCCGCTAAAGTGTTCTGCGCCATCATCCATCATCGCGCGCGCGAACCCCGTTCGACAGTGTGTCCCGTCGCCACGTGCGCGGTCACGGCTTGGCACTTTCTGCTGCATTTTGTACCGTTCATTCTCTTTCTTCTTGTGCAATGAATTGCCACTTCCCGTTCGAAGATGGTGCTGTCCCGGGACACCGCCGGAAGTCACTCTCCGTCTTCCTCGAAACCTCAGCCGCCGTACGAAATTATGGCACAATGAGACAAACGGTACACCGTTTTTTTAAAAGAGTTTCTTCCAGTTTTTGTATCCCAAAGGGTAATCCTGATCCTTGTGCACACACACACACATACATACCGAACGCTGGCTGGTCAACGAACTCGAGTGCCGTGTGGCCCGTTTTGTCCATTCATCAGGCAAGTCTAGCCACCGTCATTGTTCCGGCAAAGCGCGATAGGCCATCCTTTTGGGACCGCAAGCGCCCTGTTTTCTCGGAGTTTTTTTGTGGTTGTTGCGACTGTCAGACACTCACACGTGGGCGTGGACTTAATTGGCGGGAGGCTTCCTAGTGGGTTGGAACGATGAATAGAGAGAAAATAAAATTAAAGCACAACGTCAATAAACGAACGGCTGGGACGCGCGCTAGTGGCTTGGCTTGGGACCCTGGTGGAGGCTCTTTTTAATAAGTGCTACACCCTTCTATTTCGCCTACTCCAATCATACAAACAGAGATTGGGAGGAAATGGCACGAAACACGAGTTCCCCCGATAGCCCGATCGATTGTAATAAATTTACGATTAAATTACAATCGAGATCGAATTACGAGCACGGGGGAGAGGCCACAGCACAAAAAAGCAAGGGGTGAGGTTTTATGTACGTATTTGGGCGGGCAAAAAGGACAACCCTTCTAATGATACCACCACCATCACCACCAATCGATCATACCGATAAGGGTGGCGCGACAAACCTCGATTTGATTAGGGCCGAGAAACCGAATTGTTGTAAAAGGATAATCAAAACGAAGTCCCATTTACAGTTACCGAGCCTGTGCCAATTGATTCATCGCAAAGTGGATGTGACGGAGTGTCCTGCAGGCACACAATGCGGTGGTGGGCATGGTGCGAAACATTCCTAGGCCGTTCCGATTTTTCACCGTTCCTCAAAAGGGGGTGCTTCTCTCCGTGCGTGTGTGGTTTCCTTTTTTCTGTGTGTGTTATTGCTTCATCTATCCTGTTTCGTGTTTCATCGAATTAGGTCACGCGTCGAAATAGTGTCAGATTTACTGTACCCGTACCCGGGCCCAAGTTGTGTTTTCCACGCGTGTTTTCTTTTGCAAACCTTTTTTTTTGTTTTGTTTTGTTCGTCTATTTGGTTTGTTTTGGGGGAAAACGTGTGCACGAGATGAATGGTAGGCGATAAATCGAATTCCAGGTAGGCGCTGGGATGAAGATGATTTCATCTGTCAAAAGGAATTGGAGTAGGCGAACTATCCTTTCACTGTGTCACGTGGAACGAGCCAGAGCAGCAAGGTGCTTTAAGGTAGAAAATAAACGTAAAATAAGATACCTCTCCCCTAAAGGTAAGTAAAGCTATATTACAAAACCTAACAGATAAGCGAAATCATGTGAATAATGTCCTTTCTTATCGTGCGTGAAATCACAGGAGGAACCTCCAAACCTTACCCTGCCGTCCCGTGTCTGGGTGGATAAAATTATAAGGGTCACCACGTGCGGCCTTTTTAGGACAATTATGACGTAATTTTGGTCACACAGGAGGTGCCCCTATCTGGGTACGCGTGTGCCTGTGTGCGTTTATTGCACTTCACCGCCATACGCCGCACGAACGCGGGTGCGCCACCCTACCTCGAGGACCGACAGCACGTAGGTACACACACACACCGGTTTATATGGGGGCTGTCTGGGAAATTTACATTTCCGAAGGGACGCCGCCGGTAGACCATCCGTCAATTTAATCACATTCGGAGAGTTTCGGGGATGAGTGGGGTGATGCCGTTATTTTTTTGGCACTCTAATGCTTTATTAAATAATGATGGTAGATACAGACAGACAGACAGACAGAACCGAGCCAGACATGCAATAACGTGTTGCATTGAGGACGGAAGAAGGAAATTCGGGCCAAAAGAGTAAATATTGTAAATATTACAGCTACACGAAAAAGGAGGATGTAAATTATAAAATTATCGTTCGACAAGAAGGTGAGTGCATCAAACAGCTTAATCATGAAAGTTAAGCACATCCTTGTTGACACTAAAATCGGCATCACTAATATTGATTTTGATTTTCTCCCCCAAAGGTCTTCCAGCATTAATTGATTGGTCCGTTAAATTGTAATCCCGCCTGGTGTTCTCGGATGGTCTTGAAAACTGAGAAGCACACACCACGAATGCCTGGTCACGTTCGATTATGTCCAATAAAACGGACCGGCTAGCAGAGACCTAGTGTGGCACGTGCCACGACCACAAGAGTGTCATGTGCAGCGCACACATCGGAATACGTAGAAGGTGGACTCAACAGAGCAACAACAAAAAAAAGGTAGGATCTTCTCGTCTTTCGGTAAATTTAATACCTCCACCAAGCACGTGTGTGTGTCTGTGGGAGAGAGAAAGAGGGAGAGAGAGAGGGAAAGAGGGAGTAGAAATAATAAAGTAATAAATAGGAATAAAAAGCGCACCCCTAGCGAGTAACGCAAGGGCCCATCTTTACGCGTTGCATACGCAAATGGTGCGCGTTCGATGCGGACCCTTCTCCTTTAGCATAGCTTCCCCCGTTTGCCATCAGCTTAATGTGTCACACACGATCCAGTTTTGATTACTTAATTTGTTTTACATGGAACAAGTTTAGCTGTGGTGGTGGTGGTGGCAAAGATTTACAATTAATTACAATATCGAACGTGTGTTATTAGAGGGGAGAGCGACGCAAATCTTCGTTTTAATACACTTAAACAATATCGCAGTCCTTTGGCTAATACTTCTAGCGTACACTAGTAACGTTTCCACTTTGCTACGGTGTGGTAAGCAGCAGGGACATTATTTAAATACCATCACATACTTGACATAATTTCGTCCCATTCCCATCCCACCACAACATGCTCAAATGTCCCTGCCGAAGGATAAAGCGGAAAAGTAGTTCTAAGGACAGTTCCCCATCTAGTCCCAGCCCAGCTAGCCGTTTCGAAGGCCTTCCGGGGGAGGGGCGTACGGGTAAAAGGGGGACATTTTATCCCCTTAACTTGTTCTTCCCTTTCTGTTTCTTCTGGCTCACTACTTCTTTCAATCATCGTTCCATCTTTTGCAAAGACACGGGGACTGGGCATTCCCTTCTCTAGCCAAAGTTCTACATATCTCGTACATCGGTCATGTGGTGCTTGCAAATGCAGATCGTCCGCAGTTATGGAGGCACAGTTTCGAGGACTCGCATTACGCATATTGATGCCGATTTTTTTTCTGTATTAAAGTATGCAAAGGAAGCAACACATATCAACCGCACGGGACGTTGTGATAAGGTATCTTAAAGTGTAAAACCTTCTATTTATTCAAAAACATTCAAACAAAAGCTGCTGCTGGTTGGCTGGCGAAATTGGCACAGCAGGAGTGATGTTGATGCCCTACACAGGCGCAGCACACCAAACGTGAGGGATTTAATTTGCCGAACCTTCCGTTTAATTAATGCCAGTTCCATTTCGAACACGACCGGGTTCCGGAGAGGGACAACAATTGTCACACTGGGTAATGATGAGGTTCGAAACAGAGAAGACAAAAACTCCCAGATGTTATCGAATGCGTCGGATGTAGCTTTCGGGAGTTAGCTCGTTAGCGTTGCAACCTGGCTCGTCGGCTCCCTGAGGAGGACACATTTTGGTCGCCGTTTTTGTTTGGCGGAGCGGTAATTAATTCAATGTCAGGACACACACACACGTGCTTTTCGGTGCTTTTTGGGCTAGGCGCTTTTAAAGGTAGTGCTAAATATGATGTTTGCTAGGGAAGGTGGGGAATGTTCTCCAAAACATGCTTAATGAAATAATTGTTGTGCTGAGCAGGAAGAAAGGGTTTACCTTTTTTTTTATGGGACACTATGTTGGACGATGCTATATGTTGGTTTAACATATTTTGTTTGTTTGTTAACTTACTAAGTGAACAACAATTAGGCCATACAAATCATTCTGCTATGATTCCATTCAATTCATAGGATGGGCCACACAGCTCTTCTAACATCTGATTTACTACAAGCAGTTGAAGTTGCTTTGAGAACGTTTTTCTGTAAGCTTACTAATGACTGGGATTTAAGCTCTGGAAATTTCGCTTCTTTAATCAATCACATATGCAAAGTTGGTTCCTTCTGATAGGTTGCTACAAGAAATAAAGCTTGAAATTGGGAGCTAGAGATTCTTGAACAAATATTTAACGCAATTAATGCTTGGGCCTGCATGTTTTTCGCATCTACTTTACTTTCGTACATAACTTTACGGTTTAAACGATTTAAAACTTAAAGCTCAAGTATGGGTTTGGAACGAGAGCATTATATTTTATTCTTTTAGAGCCAGTTAGGATCTGGTCTCGTGGTACAATCATCAACTCGAACGACCTAGCCACGTTTGCGTGGTGAGTTCAAGCCCCGATTGGATCGTACCCCCATACAAGTAGGTCTTTTGACTATCCTGCAACG
The DNA here is from genome assembly GCF_943734685.1 of Anopheles coluzzii. Lineage (NCBI taxonomy): Eukaryota > Metazoa > Arthropoda > Insecta > Diptera > Culicidae > Anopheles > Anopheles coluzzii. Next base: position 20,070,039 of record NC_064671.1, on the reverse strand, counting down.
GGTAAAATCAATACAGGGTTTTCCAGGAGTTCTCATAGCTGTGGAGCACTTTATTGACTCTTTCTAAAGTGAAACGAACTTAATGTAACAAGTTAGCACCCGTGTTGTACATATCAAATAGGAATTTCCAAGAAACCTGTCCAAAAAGGGTACCATGGAGTCCAATTTCCATCATATAAAGTTCACTTACCATAAGAAAGATTCAAGGAAGTGTGCCACAACTATGAGAATCCTTGGAAAACCCTGCAAGTCACTGAAAGCCAAAGCCCACTGGTGGTTATAGGCGCAAGCCTTGGCCGAAAACGGTCGGTGTGTTGTGCCAAAAGAAGAAAAAAGAAAATAGTAAGGTTAATCTAATAGACAAATAGAAAAATAGTCAATCATGTTCTTCAAAATCGCCCAAATTTTAAACGGAATGATTCTGTCTTATAAACACATCAATTGACTGGTCTGGTCGCTGTTTTAACACGTTTCTTGCCTTTTTTTTCAACCTAACCATTGTATTGGTGAAAATAGTTATGTTCATCATAAATAGGCATAACCGTACAAATTATCAAGAATAAATATTTCAATTAACGCTAACAAAAAAAAAAAAAAACAAAATACAGGATGTTTAGACTACCTACATAATAACGTAAGAACACGTGCAGCAGGTGTGGGTTTTCCAAAGCAAAGAATGGAAATGGACTAAAAAAATAATACAAGAAAATAATTAAAATAGTTCCATTTACCTTTCACTATACTTACTTACTTACTTATCTGGCGCTACAACCGCTTTGCGGTCTTGGCCTGCCTCAGGAGTGTTTGAAATCGCTCACGGTCTCGCGCCTTCGTCTGCCAGTTCGTTATCCCGGCCTTAATGGCGGACGCCTCCACGCCATCTTGCCACCTCAATTTGGGCCTACCACGCCTCCTCTGTCCTTGTGGACGGCCTAAAAAGACTTTACGGGCTGGGTCGTCCGTTTCCATGCGTACAACATGGCCAGCCCACCGGAGCCTGGCGAGCTTAATACGCTGTACGACAGTGAGGTCGCCGTACATCTCGTATAGCTCGTCATTATAGCGGCTCCTCCATTGTCCTTCCACACATACGGGGCCAAGTATCCTTCTGAGCATCTTCCTCTCGAACGCAGCTAACAGGGTTTCGTCAGATTTGGACAGTGTCCATGCCTCAGAGGCGTATGTGAGTACTGGAACTATATAGGTACTATATAGTCCCAGCTTCGTCCGTCGCGACAGGTTCTTTGAGGTGAACTGGTTTTTCAGCCTGTAGAATGACCGGTTGGCAGCCAGCATCCTTGCGCGCAACTCAGCTTCCATACTGTTGTCGTTGCTGACCTTTGACCCCAGATAGGTGAATTCTGGGACGACTTCAAAAGTGCGTTCACCTATCTGTACATCACGCCTACGTAGATTCGGATTATTTATTGGTAGGTCCGCTGATGTTGCCACCATCAGTTTGGTCTTTGCCTCGTTTATCTGCAATCCGAGGTTCTCTGCCGCCTGCTCAATCCCTTGGTAGGCTTCTGCTACATGCACCTTTCACTATATATAGCACTTATGGTTGCAGGATTCTAGAGAAAAAAAAACCTACTTTAATAATCTCCCTTGTCTAGAACCATTAATTACAACAAGGAGAAACACTACCAAATAGTGCATTTAGATATAATAATTTTCAAAATAACTTCCTTTTGCTTAAGAACTGAACTCCTAAGGGAATAGTAGAGAAAACATGCTGAAAATAAAAAGTGATAATTTCCAAGATAATTTTGTATAATAAAAGCGTCATACCATGAGCCAATTGTACTGCAACGGTGCATTACCGACGGAACGGATTATATTTATAGCTCTACCGCTTCATTAGCTGGTAAACACAGATGACGTAGGTATATCTGTAAAATTTGTTTTCTCTGCGCTTCAACTACAAACGAAAGCAGCTGCGTATTTCACATTGAGTGAGTGACAATTTTAATAATGCAATGTGATATCAGTAAACGCTAGAAAGGTTAAAAATAGAATTCTGCTTCAATCGCTTTTCGCTTTCTTTCCCGATACAAAATGTTGCATAAACGAATGCAATTTAAACAGAACGCACCAAACACGGGGCAATTAAAATGATGATTGAACTCTCTAATTTATTCTAACAAACTGTCATCTGAAAACCATCACCACTACGTTCTTGGGGGGACAGGAGAGTACAAAGGCATTGGTTGGGGGATAATACTACAAACATGTTCACCTTCCTTTACCATGCAAACAAATGCACATACAAGACACAGACGCCGCACAAACGTGTTAAGTACTCATCATGGTACGATCATGATATGTGTGATGCGTGATGATATCACTCTCGATCGCGCTCCAAACGAGTGAAGCTTGATTTACTTCTTCAGCTGCTCGATCGCTTTCTTGTGGCGTGCGATCGCCTCTTCGTGGTGTTTGATCGATTCCGAGTGGAAGTCTTCCTGGTTGATGGCTTTCTGCTTCAGCTTGGCCAGCTGCTCCTGGCGCTACAATAGACGGGGGAGAGGAGAGTGAGAAAGAGAGAGTTACTAATTGATGCAGCCATGCAAGCCAAATTATCGACTTACCTGCTTGTAGAAATACTCCTCCTCGTGGGCAACCTCCATCTTGCCGAAGGAACCGCCGGCTTCACGGATCGATCCACCGCCACCGCCTCCCTTGCCAGCACCGCTGCCCATCTCGCCGGCGCTCATGCGAGCGATTCTGGAAGGCAAAACGCACATTGGGCATTAACATCGAAATCACTCTATCGACATATCGTGCTTGCACCGCACTCCCAAAATGATAAGCAATTGCACCCTCCGTGTGTTCCGAAGATAAGAAATTAGGGTAAGAAACGGTCGTGGCAACCATTTGGTTGAATACCATTTCAATTCCCAAAGTAGGCGCACAACGCACAACGGAAAATATCAATGTAATGGAGCTTTAAGAAACGTACCTCATTCCGCTGGGAATCATCCAGGTGGTAGTTTTGCGCAGAGATTGCATCTTGAAGCAGATCCTCCTTTTTGTTGAACTGTTTGGACAAACACGAATTGATGGCCGTTCGCCTCGAACGCACAGCACCGAATACAGCAGAATGATGGACGATCCCACACAAGCACACATACACTTTCACACTGACGATGACTTTGACGTTTTTGACAGTCCAACCTTGACGAAAGTGCATTGCAACAGGTAGGGTTTTAGGATGCAATTTTAATCTGCCCGTTCGGATGACGGTGGACGGGTTTGAATCAGTAACGATTGATGTACCCATTTTTTGGAATTCATTTTTTTTCACTTTTATTCGTTTAAGTAAGATAAATTTTTGAATTTGCAACACAACCGAAACGAAAAGAAAAAAATACGCATTTCAATGCAGTCAAGTAACTTCATCAAAGGAGGCACACGTCACTTTCATTAGAACAACACTACTAGATGCTACAAATAAAACACGTGTTTTTGTGTTAGGATTCAACGACAATGCGGAGTGGACCCGCAGGTTGTACCTAGTATTTGGCTTGCCCCAAGTCTTTTGTTGAGCTTTTGAGCTCTGCCGCTACCCGTGATTGCGCTATATATTCTCCCCTTTTTGTGTGTGCCGCGGGTTAGGCGAGCTTTTCCTATTAGAAAGGGAGAAGAATTCTGGTATCTTCCTTGCCATAAGCGTCCTGTTGTTGGTTCTCTTTTCAGTTTGTTTTCTGTGTGATGCGTTTCGTAAGTCAAACACAAATGTCTCTATTTGCTTCACCTCTAAGCGAGGGAAGGATTGGTTTATAATGGCGTTATTTCAAGCTGGAACTCCCGGCTTCATGTTGCATTTAACTGCTTAACTGTTTGCTTATATACACGCAACGAAAAAATCCATTATAAAAAAGAAGGACGTAAAAATAAGGAAGGAAATCCTCGAACGACAGGGCACCCATTCCACACAACGGAACGGGGACACCAAGGGGATCTTCCGAAACGGGAGCATAATTCCATATACACCTACTACCACCATTACTCATCGCTACTATCATCATCGTCATCGTCGTCGTCGTCATCATCATCATCATTGTTGCCATTCGTACCCGTCGTGGCCGTCGTTGCCGTCGTTGCCGTCGTCTCCTCTTCCTCCTCCTCATCGCTGTCGCTGTCGCTGTCGTTGGGTTCCTCCTTGGGGATCTTTTTGGCTACTGGGGCGGCTGATGCCGATTCCTCGTCGCTTGTAGCATCCAAACGAGCCTCCGCCTTCTCCCTTTCCATTTTCGCGAGATACTTTGTGAGGCCCTCCTTCGGTACCGTTTTGAGGTACTTCTGCAGGTCCTTGAAGTACTTCTGCTTTGCTGCGCGCATTTCCGCCTTCAACGTTTCCTTCCGGTGGGTGGAAAGGTTCCGGAACGACTCCTCGCACTTCTCATCCTTGCCGAGGTAGTGGAACTGTCGGTAGTACTCCAGCAGGTTTCTGAAATTTCGAGGAAATGGTTGCAAATAAGTAGTACTGCCATCGTGGCCCATTACCCGCCAGTGTGTGCGACTGCGTTTATGCCTGCCCCCCTGACACTTACTTTGGCGGACGTGGTGGCTCTTTCCTTTTTCCGGTTCGTCCGTTTGAGTCCACTGCTGCACTGCTGACCTTGGAACTGCTGTTGGTTGCTTGCTTTTCCGTGTTGCTATAAAAAAGGGAAGAAAACCTCACATTACACAACCATTCCCGCGCCGCTAAACCCGCACAAGCTGGTCGCCCTTACCTATCCGATTCGCTGCCCGCAACGGACACCTTTTTCTTCTTCTTCGGCGACGGTACGGCGGCTTCGTCCGCAACCACCTCCTGGTGGGCCCGTTTTGGGGTCGGGCTTTTCAGGATCGATTTAATCGGTTTCGGAATCGGGCTGCCCAGGTCTGCTGCTGCTGCAGCTGCTGTTGCTGCCGGTGCCGGCGATGCTGCTGCCAGTGCGGCCCCATCGCCGCCATTCTTCTTGGACGCTTTGTTTTTCTTCTCCTTCTTGATCTCCTTCGGCACGCTAATGATCGTCGATTCCGCGATCGGTCGCGTCACGTCGTACACCTCGGTCGAATCCACCAGCGACTGGAACGGCCGGTTATCGAGCTGCTGCTTTTCCTCCTTGTCCAGCTTGGACTTGATGAACGTGCGCAGCTGCTCGATTTCCGCTTGCCGCGCGGTCTCGTCCTCCAGGTTGGTGATGTACTCCTGGTACTTGGTGACGTACTCCTGCTTCGCGTGCCGGTACTCGATCTCGAGCTGCAGCTTGCGCACCTTGGGCAGCGATCTGTACTCGGCCAGCTTGTCCTTGCGCCAGGCCGCCAACGACATCGACGGATCGTGCTCGGTGTAGCGCTTCAGGTAGTAGTCGGACACGCTCCGCGGGATGGGTTCCGGCTTGCCGGCCGCCACCTGCAGCATGGACTGCTCCTCCTTCGTCAGCTTCAGCTTGGCGGTGCCGGTCTGGTCCGACTGGCTCTGGAATGCCCGCTGGATGTACTTGACCTTCTGCTGCACGTCCAGCTCATCCCAGAGCTTGCGCAACGCCAGGCCGGTAATTTCGTCCATCTCGCCCTGCTTCTCGTCCCGGAACAGCCCGAACGGCGTAATTGCGGTGGGTTTGCGAGCCTTTTTCGCTTTTCTGGGAGTGGATTCTTTTTTGGCCTTCTTTTTCTTTACCGGCGCTGCATTCGGATTGTCGCGGCTGGTGGGGGGGATGGAAAGAAAAAGTAGCGAAAAACAATGTTCCGTATTAAACACGGTCTTCCGAAAGGAGAAGTTGTGTGGGAAGGGGAGGGGGATTCCGATTACTAACTAGAATTGTGCCAGCTCCTGCTTGTACTGTTCCTTCGCGGTGGCGGCCACGGCTTCGTACTTCTTTTTCTTTTTCTCCGACAGGATCGCGAACTCTTGGCTGAGCATTTTCATCATCTCGGGCTGTAAACGAGTAGCAATTAAACGCAGGTTTGCAATTAAAAATGTCTTTGTAAAGCCTTTGATTTTTTTATCGCTTCACTTACGGCCGATGCGTTGGGATGTTTGGCTTTCAAGGCAGTGAACTTTTCCTTCACAAAGAGATTGTACGCGGAGAGCGGATGTTTGGGTTTGCCAACCGAGTTCAGCTCCAGCGACAGCTGCTCCATATCGCCCATAATCTCGGTCAGGGTACGAAATTTGCGTGCCTTCTCTGCCAGCTGTGCGGTGGTCTGCTTGACATCCTCCTCGGAGTGGCCCTCGACCACCACCTTCTCCCAGGGGATCTTTTTCAGCGTGATCTGATACTTTTTCGTGTCCTTCCGGGGCAGCACGGTGCGCAGCTGCTCGAACAGCTTCCGATAGTCCGCCACTCCCCAGCCGGCGTTGGGCGCGTCGTCCGCGATCTCTTCGATCTCTTCCTCCGAATCGCTCTCATCCACTTCGGACGATACTGTAAACAATGCGGGATGCGGTTAGTCGATGTGTGTGTGTGTGCGTGTGTTATAGAAGAAATCGTTACCTCCTTCGAACTTTTTCGTCATTTCCTCAACCGAGGGCGCGCGGGCGAACGCAACCGAAAGCGAACGTTTCCTCATTTTGCTGCCTGAGATTTCAACAAAACTGCCGCTTTACACACACACAAACAAGCACAACACCAACTACTCAATGTTGATAAAAATGAACGCGTGCTGCAAGAGGTAGGTTAAGTTGGGTTCCCTCCAAATAGCTATCGAAGGGCCGAGCGGGATTACGCTCTATTTCGCTATCGCACTAATTAGAACAGATTGTACGCAACCGGTACAGAAGGCAAGCTTGATGCTCCTGCGAAACACACGCCAGCTTTTATAAACACACTTTGTATTTCAAAAACAAAAGCGCGAACCGGCGTGGTGCTGAGAATGCCGTCGCGAGTTTTGTTTCGAACAAATGCGTGTGGCATGGACACCAGTGTGGCCAGATTATTTTGGCGGTTTTCGGTAGGCGCATCAAAATTTTATCGGTAGTTTTCGGTAGGTTAAAACTCGAAACTTAACTCGAGTTGAAAGAAGTGAAAGCAAAAGAAGTGTTAAGCGTGATGGGGGGGGGGGGGGGGGGGACTAATGCGCAAAATTAAAGTTCCATATCAAAAGAATATGCATCCTTTACTTAGGATATGGATTAGATTTGGTTCAGCGGTTACACAAATGAAGGTCTTTCTGAAGTGTTGATCTGAAAATGGTACTAGGAATTCTAAACCAAAGAATAACTAAGATGCTCATTCTTTTTTCTCAGTGGTGGCAAGTTCTTTTTCTTGGGGCTCAACGCGACCGCCACTGCAGTGCTCCATTCATACGATTTTATCGTACATGCTGTAATTTGATTTTCGCTGGATTATTTAGATTGATTTGATTGTTTGGCTGAGTTTCATCGTTCAATGATTACAAAAAATTGAGATTTTTTCCTTGAAACCCAAATATATATACATCGGTATTTCTGGTCACTTTGCCCACAGGGCAGGCGAGCTTTTGGCGGCCACCGTCGCAAAACCGTCGCAAAACGTCAAAACCGGCGTCGCATGTACTGCAAACCGACGTCGCCAGCGAGCGAAACTCGCAACGATTTCGAGGCGCTGGCGACGGTCGTTTTTGACGTTTTGCGACGGTTATTGACCTTTCGAGGGAGCTTTTGCCCTGCGGTCCAGTGTGGCCAGATTATATTGGCAGATTTCGGCAGGAGCACTGTTGAGAACGCAACCATTTAACCGTCTTGTGTACGACCAAAAAACTTTACGTAATCGTACTACCACCTACCCGGGTAGGCCATACAATTTGTATGGAAGAATGATGTTTTTTGTGATTAAAAGAGTATATCTTTTGAATTTGTAGTAAGATTTGAATGTAAACTGTCTTATAAGTTCATAATAATGTTTTATAACATATCGTTGTAAAATTAGAATTTTAAAAATCCTATCAATATTTTTTTTAATCAAAAATGTGCAGTAAGGCACGTGTCTGTGCTCCATCGCATGCGATTGTATCGCACGTGCTGTCAAACGCTTTTTCGTATAATATTGCGATTATTGGGATGATTTTAATAATAAAACGATTATGAAATTAAGTTGAGATTGTTCCTACAAAACACCACACATTTAGTTTGACAGATAAAATCGGATGCAGCGTCCGACGAAATCAAAAAATTTTGATTCCGTCGTACGACTAAATCGCACGTCCGACGTTATTTGTCAAATCTCATATCAAATTCTGACAGGCCTTCCGATAAAATCGCATCCGATGGAGCACAGACACGAGCCTAACTCCAACATCCCAACCGGCCTTGCCGCATGTTTTAAGTGGATGAATAGTCTTTTTCTAAGTTTTACTTACGTTTCTTTCAAAAGTTACATACATTTTTCAATTGTTTTGCTTGTTGTATAAACATATATGTTGACGATCTATAAAATATACTCATCTGTGTTGTGTACAGAAACAGTCCAGTGTAACCGCGACTCGATGCTGTTGTGGAACTGACAGCATCCGACGTCCGAATGGCCGTTAAGGGCTTCGGGAGCGATCGGGCTACCGAGGGTTCGCACTCGATCATAGGCTGCGACCCGACACACACAACAGTCTTGTAGCATATACAGTGGAACGTCGATTATCCGGGCAGCTCGGGACCGGGCGTTTGCCGGTTAATCGATTTGCGCGGATAATGGTCTAAGAAATGTCAAATTCATATAAAAATTAAATAATCAACTAGTTTTATGATTAATTCACCTTGAATCAATCGATAAATCGTTAGTAGAATATTATTTTAATCAATAACTATAGGTTGTTGTTCATGAACAACTGTTCATGAACAAAAATAAATTTCGAAAACACCACTAGACACTACAGAGCTGCACAAAAAACTGGTTGCCCACTTGACTATCGCATCGAATGTTCAATGTACGTTTGAACAGCTGTCACATTTATGCGCACGGTTAAGGCGGCGCTCTAGCAGCAATCGAACACGACATCCGACCCAAACAAACCCATATAATCATATGGAGGTGGACTGTCAGACACAAACAAACAAACAAGACAAACATGTCAAATACCATACATTTTTCATGTTCGATGTCGTGTTCGATTGGTGCTAGAGCGCTGGGTAAGCCGCCCGCCGGTTAATCCGCCCCCGGATAATCGACGTTCTACTGTATATTATTTATATTAGAATATAGTGATTGATACAGAAGAGCCGCGTGTGTCCTTTAGTATCCTCAATTGTGCACCAGTCCGAAACACAAAAATCTGTTTTATTAAAAACTGGTTCCGACCGTCTCCAGACAACTTAGGAACCTCCTCCACTCCAATCCAACGGAGCCGGCTCTGCACCCACGGCTCCGAAGCTGACTCCGCTTCAGCTGCTCCGGAGCCGGCTCCGCACCAACTACTCCACGTTCACGGCTCCGGAGCCGGTTTTTACAGATTGCACCAAAACAATCATTTTAAATATTTTTTTAAAACAGGAATATCCATAATTAGCTGAGTAAATAATGTTGAAAGGAATCTATAAAAAAAAATCGATAAGTTTTGAACATTGTTCAACAATCACACAATCACATCGGGTGTTATATTCTACACTTACGAGATGATAGATTCGTTTTATACGCTATCATACAATGCCGTCTCTATTTGTTGTGGGCAGCCGTGCCGACCCCTGGACTTGCCGTGGCAGTTGCGCTGCCACCGGTCAACGTCCAGGGGGACGACAGTGTGTCACGCACACTGTCGCACACACTAACCAGCGCAAGGCTTAGTGTGTGCCGAGCGCACAGTTAGAGTGTGTTCGCGAGCCGATCGAGCAGGAGCTCTCGGCAGGGGCGCTCGGTGCGGCGCGGCCACCGCACTTGTTATTTTGAAGTGTATTGTGTATTGTGTATCTTATTTATTTTGTATGTTGTATGAGTGTAATAAAATAATTAAGTGCAAAAGTTCTAAACATAAAACTAGTCCAGAGCCGTTGGTCCGGAGCCGTTGATTCATCGCCGGCTCTGGAGCCATTGATTCGCCGCCGGCTCCGGGCTGTTGGTACGGAGCCGGCTCCGGAGCTGTTGGTGCGGATCCGGCTCTGGAGCTGTTGGTGTAGATCTGGCTCTGGAGCCGTGGGTGCCATTGGTGCACTCCAAAACACCCATTCCTATTCGGCAGTAACACTATGACAAAAGTATGAATGTGTGTGTTAACTTTCAGCCAATTCTATTTCGTTTGCTTGTAGTGGTTGGTATCATTTTAAAAGAGATGATTTCAGTGTTAATTTCAAAATATTGTTACACATCATGCAAAAAAATTTAACTGTACACAATTGTAATTCAACATTTGAAAGAAAAGGAAAAGACATAAGCATCCACTTAAAACATGCAGCAAGGCCGGTTGGGGTGTTGGAGTTACTGCACATTTTTGATTAAAAAAAATATTGATAGGATTTTTAAAATTCTAATTTTACAACGATATGTTATAAAACATTATTATGAACCTATAAGACAGTTTACATTCAAATCTTACTACAAATTCAAAAGATATACTCTTTTAATCACAAAAAACATCATTCTTCCATACAAATTGTATGGCCTACCCGGGTAGGTGGTAGTACGATTACGTAAAGTTTTTTGGTCGTACACAAGACGGTTAAATGGTTGCGTTCTCAACAGTGCTCCTGCCGAAATCTGCCAATATAATCTGGCCACACTGGACCGCAGGGCAAAAGCTCCCTCGAAAGGTCAATAACCGTCGCAAAACGTCAAAAACGACCGTCGCCAGCGCCTCGAAATCGTTGCGAGTTTCGCTCGCTGGCGACGTCGGTTTGCAGTACATGCGACGCCGGTTTTGACGTTTTGCGACGGTTTTGCGACGGTGGCCGCCAAAAAGCTCGCCTGACCTGCGGACCAGTGTGGCCAGATTATATTGGCAGATTTTGGCAGGAGCACTGTTCAGAACGCAACAATTTAAATTTAATCAATTATTTTAATGATTATCCTACTAGCAAAGAGAATGAAAAAGTATGCGACTTTCAGACGAGGGGCATGTAGAAGCAGGGGGAGACGGTTGGAAATACACGGAATTACGCAGAGCCGCGAGCGTGTTTTGGTTTCCACACAGTTTTTGCACTCACACAATTACACATGTGTGAATGTGTGCGTTCACTTTCAGCCTGCGCGCTCAGTTTGGTTTTCTCCTAGCGGCATGGTGGTATCGGTGTCTCGCTCGCACTAGTGCATCTTGTTCGGGAAGAAACGGAAAGGAAGGGGTATGAGGAAAATACAATGAAACAGCGCGATCGAGCGTTCTTTTCAGTGAGAGCGCCTCGTGTATTTTAAAGGCATGCAAGAGAGCGTCGGTCTGGTGGTACAGTCGTCAACTCGAACGACTTAATAACATGCCTGTCGTGGGTTCAAGCCCCGAATAGACCGACCCCCATAGGTAGGACTGACTATCCTGCTATGGTACCAATAAGTCACTGAAAGCCAAGCCCACTTCACTAGTGGGTACAGGCAGGCCTTGACCGGCAGCGACTGTTGTGCCAAATGAAGAAGAAGAATGAGCAAGAGAGCGCATTCTCCCTGTGGTAGCGCTCCATCCGCCATTCATTAATTATTAGCCCAAAACAACGGACTTCGGATCCGATCTTGGGCCGGACCCCCACCGTGTGTTTCTACCTTCCCCTCGCCTGAAAATTTCATTCTCTTTGTCTGTCGGGTAAGCTTTAACCGCCGACAGCGAGATTCAAATTCAAATTTAAATGACTTTCTTTGACGAGAAATTTTCGGAATCCACGCAACTGACATTTTCTACTTATTAGAAGTGTGCAATTATAGAGGAATTTCTATGTTATGTGCGTGCAGTAAACTGTTTGAAAAGATAATGTCTCGTCATATGCTCCAAGCCTTTTCACCATTAATTTCTAATGTTCAACATGGCTTTATGCCGAAACGATCGATTGAGACCAATCTAATATACTTACTTAACTTTTGCCACTCCTATATTGACAAGGGCTTACAGGTTGACGTCATTTATACTGACTTCTGCGCTGCTTTTGACAAGGTCAACCACTTTCTATTGCTATCTAAATTATCAAAGTATGGTGTTCACACAAATGTTGTTGAGTGGTTAAGAAGTTATTTAACTGATCGTTGCATTAACGTTAAGATAGGAACTAGTTTATCTGCCACATTCCATAATTTATCTGGTGTTCCTCAAGGGAGTATATTAGGACCTTTACTATTTATTATATTTATTAACGATGTCGTGTTTGCTATTCCTCATGTTAAATTGTTATTATATGCTGACGATCTAAAAATGTTCCTACCTGTTAAATATTCTGACGACTGTGAAATGTTACAAGACTCGTTAAACTATTTTCCTGCATGGTGTTTTAATAATGAAATGTTACTTAATGTTAGCAAATGTAGTTGTATAACATTCTCAAAGAAAAAAAATCCTATTATTTATAACTACAAAATCAATGAAGACAGCGTTCCACGTTTTTCTCAGGTTCGGGACTTAGGAGTTATTTTAGACAGTAAGCTTAGTTTATCTAGCCATTATCAAACTATCGTCACTAAAGCTCTTAAACTGTTAGGATTTGTCTTACGTGTCTCGGCCGACTTTAAAGATCCTTTCAGTTTAAAAACATTATACTGTTCTCTAGTCCGTCCCATCCTGGAATTTGCCAGTGTAGTTTGGTGTCCCCATCAAATCACATACATAGATAAAATTGAAAAAAATCAGAAAAAAATCACACGTGTTATGTTTCATCGTCTTCCCTGGTCAAACCAAATTCCACGTCCTTCGTATAATGTTCGGTGTTTACTATTTGGCTTAGAGACTTTACAGCATAGGAGAACTACGGCTCAGATAACTTTCATGCATAAATTATTAATTGGAGATTTTGATGCACCTGACATTTTAAATTTTATTTGCTTTTCTACTCCCTCTAGAGGTCTTAGAAGTAGAGAGCTACTAAGAAGCCCTTTTAGATCGACTGGTTTTGGTGCCAATGATCCACTGCTCAAAATGATTGATGTGTATAATAGGTTAGGGTTATCAGCAGATTTCAATCAATCCGTTAGTCAGCTGCGTCAGCATATTCAAGTTAGTTCTAGGGCCATAATTTAAACTTGTACACTGTAAGCATTAAGTTATTTAGGCATACTGCCCGATAACTTTGATTTAAATAAATAAATAAATAAATAAATAAATAAATAAATTATGAACATTAAATTTTAACGGATAAAAAGTGCCAGGCAAACAAACGTGCATCAGCGCGTTAAGTAACAAATGTGGTTAACAATCCTTGAAATAGCATCCCAAGCGCCACAGATTAAGCTTAAACGACTGAAAAATCAAATATCTGTGATTTTTGGTAGGATAAATGGAAAATCGGTAGTTTTAGGGAGGTCATCTGTGAATCGGTAGGCGTATAAAAAAACGGTAGGAATACAGATAAATCGGTATTTCTGGTCACTCTGATGGACACGGCATGGTTTTGACAGGTGACAGTTGAGCGGTAAGTTTGGGTTTTGGCTGGCTGCTTTGAGCAGTGGTTAGACGGATGCGTTTTGGAATGTTACCGTAGCAATAGACGATGCGCAATCTCAGATTGCGCATATATTTATCTGTCAAACGGCCCGATTTGATATATTTATCCAAAGTGTATGAAGATCAGGTGGTCTCATAGCCTGTTTTTTATAGCAAAAGTTGAACGTCACTTTTTGACAGCATGGGTGAAAACATTTCCCCAAACAAGCTTTCTGATGACTTGCCTAATACACAAACAATCTTAAGGCCGGGCTACATTGATCGTACTCGCAAGCGTAATTTTGATTTTCACTAGCGCATCTGGTGGCGGCTGGTGGAAGCTTTTTTTGGTCGTCGGGGGAATGGTCGTGCCGGATCTCAAAATTAATTAGTTTTTTCACCGTTTTTCGTTGCGAAAACGGCTGAAATACTTGCACAACATATTTATGTATCAGTAACAAAGCTTTCCCAGTCCAGTTAAAGTGAAAACATGGAAAAATAACGTATTTTCTGGAGCATCCCCAAATTGTTTGGCAAAATGCTTCGGGCAGCCGCCGCCAGATGCGCTAGTGAAAATCGAAATTATACGTGCGACTACGATCAATGTAGCCCGGCCTTTAGAATCTTCGTTATTTGCACTGAAATACCTTAAAAAGCACTCAAAATATTTGTTATTGTAAGCTAAACCAAATCTGAACTAATTAAAATCCATTTTTGGATCAAAATAATGCCGTCGATGAGGACACCAATGTGTACTACGAATGTGTTGCTAAAAACAAAGCGAAACGTTCCTATGGAAATTCATTTCACCCATTCTGTCAAAAAGAGCTTTTTTTGATTCCGAAATTAGTTGTCAATTTGTATGGGACGAGACCACCTGATATTGTGAAATATATTCACGAAAAGGGGCTGGCTGTGATATTTGGAGGAAATTTGAATAGGAAAGTGTACACCTTTATCGCTGGTCGGTTTGCAACTGTATATTCGTTTGTCCTTTTTTGTATATAATATTTCATGCAGTTCATAATTCGTGTAGATCGAGCAGTTTCTAACGTCGAGTAGTTTATAACCTAATCTTAGTTTCCTAACGCTTTGTTTTATGCAATTCAAATTTATGTTCGAAAATAATTATTCTAATTCCAACAGATATTCATACACTTTGTATTTATCTGTCAAAAAATATTTATATATCTCGGACATATAATCTTGAAAATTTATGCGCAATCTTGGCGCAATCTGAAAATGTATGGAAATGACGTTTATAGCTCAGGGTTGGCTACGCGAAATGACTTATGTTTTGATAAAACGAATGTATGCGCAATCTGAGATTGCGCATCGTGTATTAATACGGTTATACGGACGTCACACGAGGCGTAAACTCAAAAAGTTTACGCTTGATTTGTATGGGAGAGCGTAAACTTCCTGTCAAAAGATTATAAGGTTGTATGACTGAAATTCAGTTTACGCCAAAGTTTACGCTTCGTGTGACGTCCGTATTAAGCCGGGTCCACACAACAGCGTACAGGTATTCCCCGATATTAAAAGGCAATAGCGTATCTTGAATATTAGCGTAAATCGAATTTCGAGGGTTTCAGGCAAATTATATGAGGTGTGAGGTATGAGGTGAAATATAAAGCGAAATAAACTATTTGACAGGTGAAATATCCGTTAGGTTACGCTTCATAGCAACAAACCGATGTGCAAGGTAAACAACCCAAGTGCCACAAATCCACTAAACGACCACTAAAGGGTTCTAAACGACTCAAGCTTTCAACCTAAACGGAATATATAAAGACTTCGTTTAGCAGACGGCAAACGAATCGTGCATTCTAAAAATAGTAAAATGCTGGTGGCGCCATCTGTTGGTGGAATACTCAACCAGTAAGGCTTCTTCGCTTGGAGGAGAGCTTTCACACTCCCTCTGTACTGTTGTATGGTTTCGCATTGAATTTATGCATCGCTAGAACTAGAATATAATGATGAGTTGTAATACGCCATCTATTGAGCAAAAACCAATGATGCTATGGAGATTTCGTTTTTTCTATTGATATTTGATTTTCCAGTCGTTTAAGCTTAATCTGTGGCACTTGGGTTTCCTATAATTCTTAAAAAAAAACAATAATTCCGATGTCGGAATGTTTACTCGTGATAAGAAATTAGTCCGATGTGTGTGTTTCAAGGTTTTACAATAAAGTAACTTATCAAGAAAATTTAATTCGTCAAATGCCATGTTGGTTCCAATAGAACGTCCCTGTGAACGTCATACAACAAAATCACAACAGTGGCAGTAAGATAGCAATGGTGCCAAAGGATTGAAAAGACGCTGTAGTGGCTTTTTAAGTAATAATTTAAATTATTAAGAACATCAGCATGATTTTAGTTTTTGTAGTTATATATCCAGCAAAACAAACCTAAACTGTCAGTCGCCATGTGACGTTACTAATTAACAAAAAAAAATCCAATTTGCTTTGCACGTTTAA
This sequence comes from Anopheles coluzzii, assembly GCF_943734685.1. NCBI lineage: Eukaryota > Metazoa > Arthropoda > Insecta > Diptera > Culicidae > Anopheles > Anopheles coluzzii. The sequence continues at coordinate 20,054,056 of NC_064671.1, read as the reverse complement.
CCGCCAATTCAAAAACGGCGCATCGTGTAGACGCGGCTTCATCGCAACTTATCGTTCATCCATCAGTGCGCATTTGAAGCAACGGTAGAAAAGGAAAAAAGGAGGGGGGAGCGTGAGCCAAAGACATATCGCCAATTTTCAGCTCGACGCGAACGCACAACGACGGAGGTGTGTGATAAAAACTTTGCACCTTTTGCTTCACCATTCACCATCGGCTGCAAAAACGGTCGTACGGTCGCGAACGGTACAAACGCTTCCGCACAGTGAGCGAGGTGCGTGTGAAACAGACGGAAGGGGAGCGTGTGCGTGCGTGCGTGTGTGCGTTTTAGGGCAACAGCGAAAGGGTAACAGCAAACAAACCGCGACCGTACCAGCGGGGAAATAGCGATGGAAGCCCTCATTCCGGTGGTCAACAAGCTGCAGGATGTGTTCAACACCGTCGGCTCGGATGCCATCCAGCTGCCACAGATTGTCGTCCTCGGCAGTCAGGTAAGGGGTTTTTGAGGGGCGTAATGTGGCATTGGAGCGCTGTCTTTGGTTTCCAACTGGCGAGGACAGAAGGACATGTTTATGCATTATCACGGGCATGTTTTTTTGGTTGCATATCGAACAACTGATTGGAGAAATTATGTAACGAGCAAAATTTGGAAACCATTTTCACCGCTTGCCTCGCTCACTCGTCTATTATTTTGGTCGATGAATAATTCCGACCGAGTCAAAGCAAACACTGACCGTCATCATTTTTTCTCTCTCTCTTTTTCATTTTTATGTCTCTCTCTCTCTCCCATTCCCCCTTTTTCTGCCCTCAACACAGAGCTCGGGCAAAAGTTCGGTCATAGAGAGTTTGGTCGGGCGAACGTTTCTGCCGCGTGGTACCGGCATCGTGACGCGCCGTCCGCTCGTCCTGCAGCTCGTCTACACGCCCCTGGATGACCGCGAGCACCGCTCGGCCGAGCATGGTACGGTGGCGGTGGAGGAGTGGGGCCGTTTTCTGCACATCAAAAACAAGGTGTTTACCGACTTTGACGAGATCCGGTCGGAGATTGAGAATGAGACGGACCGGATGGCGGGCGCCAACAAGGGCATCTGTCCGGAGCCGATCAATCTGAAGATTTACTCGACGAAGGTGGTCAACCTGACGCTGGTCGACCTGCCGGGCATTACGAAGGTGCCGGTCGGCGACCAGCCGGAAGACATCGAGGCACAGATCAAGGATCTGGTGCTGAAGTACATCGAGAACCCGAACTCGATCATACTGGCGGTGACGGCGGCCAACACCGACATGGCGACGAGCGAGGCGCTCAAGATGGCGAAGGACGTCGATCCGGACGGGCGCCGCACGCTGGCGGTGCTGACCAAGCTCGACCTGATGGACGCTGGCACGGACGCGATCGACATCCTGTGCGGGCGGGTCATCCCGGTGAAGCTGGGCATCATTGGCGTGATGAATCGCTCCCAGCAGGACATCATGGACAAGAAGACGATCGACGACCAGCTGCGGGACGAGGCCGCTTACCTGCAGCGCAAGTACCCGACGCTGGCGACGCGCAACGGCACCCCGTACCTGGCCAAAACGCTCAACCGGCTGCTGATGCATCACATCCGCGACTGTCTGCCGGATCTGAAGACGCGCGTCAACGTGATGGCGTCCCAGTTCCAGTCGCTGCTGAACTCGTACGGCGAGGACGTGACGGACAAGAGCCAGTGCCTGCTGCAGATCATTACCAAGTTTGCGTCCGCCTACTGCTCCACGATCGAGGGCACGTCGCGCAACATCGAGACGACAGAGCTGTGCGGCGGTGCGCGGATTTGCTACATTTTCCACGAAACGTTCGGCAAAACGCTCGACTCGATCCACCCGCTGACGGGGCTGACCAAGATGGACATACTGACGGCGATCCGGAATGCGACCGGGCCGCGGCCGGCCCTGTTCGTGCCGGAGGTAAGCTTCGAGCTGCTGGTGAAGCGGCAGATACGCCGCCTGGAGGATCCGTCCCTGCGCTGCGTGGAGCTGATCCACGAGGAGATGCAGCGGATCATCCAGCACTGCGGCACGGAGGTGCAGCAGGAGATGCTGCGCTTCCCGAAGCTGCACGAGAAGATTGTGGACGTGGTGACGCAGCTGCTGCGCCGCCGGCTGCCCACCACCAACTGCATGGTCGAGAACCTGGTGCAGATCGAGCTGGCGTACATCAACACGAAGCATCCGGACTTTCACAAGGATGCGGCGCTGGTGCCGAGCCTGATCAAGACCGACTCGCAGGACCAGTGGGCCATCCACCAGACGGGCAATCCGCCGAGCCGGCGGCCGGGGTCGAACCGGCAGCTGGCGCTGGTGGATAAGACGGGCATGCTGAACTTAAATCACGATGCACAGCAACAGCAGCAGCAGCAACAGCAGCAGCAGCAAAATCACGTGTCCGAGCAACCGGGTGGTTGGTTGGGTAGCATTTTGCCACCGAACATGGAGGCCATGATTGGGGCGCCAGGCAGCGAAAGTGGCAACAGTACGGCGAGCAATACGCCGACGCACGGTGTGCTGAGCCCGACCAAGCCGGTCAACCTGCTGCCCGACGTGCCGATGAACCATTCGTCGCGCAAGCTGACCGATAAGGAGCAGAAGGATTGTGACGTCATCGGTAAGTGCGGGGCGAAGATAGGGGCGATGTTTTACATTTTCTGTTTTATCACGGTGTGTGCTCACGGTTTTAACAGCAGAAAACATGTTTATATTAGAGGTGGGAGCTCGGAATCGGAACTACCCGATTCCGATTCCGTGTTTTGAATTAATTCCGGAGTCGATTCTGCAGTCGATTACGGAGTCGATTCCGGAGCCGTTTCTGAAGCCGATTCTACCGCCGACTGGAGTCGATTCCGGAGGCGATTCCGGAGCCGATTCCGAAGCCGATTTCTGAGTCGATTCCAAAGACGATTCCGTAGTCGATTCCAAAGACGATTCCGTAGTCGATTACGGAGACGATTCCGGAGCTGATTCCGATGCTGGAATCGATTCCGGAGTCGATTCCGGAAGCGATTCCGGAGTTGATTTCGGAGCCTATTCCGGAGATGACTCCGGTGCCGATTCGGAAGCCGATTCCGGAGCCTAATCCGATGCTGGAATCGATTCCGGAGTCGATTCCGGAGTCGATTCCGGAAGCGATTCCGGAGTTGATTTCGGAGAAGATTCCGCAGTTGGCTTCAATTCCGGAGTTGATTTCGGAGCCGATTCCGCAGTTGGCTTCAATTCCGGAGTCGACTCCGGAATCGGGTCCGGAATGGGAATCGACCTGGAAATCGCAATTTGCTCTGGTAACGGAATCAGGATTGACTCCAGAAATGGAATTAGCTCCGGAATGGGAATCAGTTCTTGAATTGAAATAAGAAGTTTCATAACCGAAATCAGTCCGAGAATCTCCAAGAGAATGGGTTGTTTTAAAAGTAAATTTTGATTCTTTGCTACTATCAACACGTAGCATCATTGTACCCAAACGTCTATTCTTATGGAGATGCCGAAACCGACTCCGTTCCGAGGACGTTATCGATCTGGAAGCCAATTCCCATTCCGGTGTCGATTCCGGAACCAAATCCGGACCCGATTCCGATTCCGGAACCAATTCCGAAGCCGAAGCTATTTTTTCCCATCACTAGTTTGTATGTGCACAGTGTGTGGCTTAAAGCTTGTTTCACTTTAACACGGTCCAGCGGGTTGCTTGGATAGCGAGCGTAGTAGTGTGGTTTGATCTCGTTGTTATGACGAGATTAGAAAGCATATTTCTTCAATTGCCGTGCATTAACGTGCTTTGTTGTTTTTTATGCCTCCCTCCCAACCTCCCCCTTTTTCCAGAACGCTTGATCAAATCGTACTTCTATATCGTGCGGAAATCGATCCAAGACTCCGTACCGAAGGCCATCATGCATTTCTTAGTCAACTTCGTCAAGGACAACCTGCAGTCGGAGCTGGTCACGCATCTGTACAAGTCCGACTCGGCGAACGAGCTGCTGAACGAGTCCGATCACATCTCGATCCGGCGCAAGGAGGCAAGCGACATGTTGAAGGTAAAAAGGCCAACATTCCTTACACGGCGTTGGAACGACTGTTGTGTTTAACCGCGTTCTTGTTTTTTTGTAGGCACTGACCCGCGCCAACCACATCATTAGCGAGATCCGGGAAACGCACATGTGGTAAGCAGTCTCGCGGTCGCGCTCGCCGTTCTCTAGTAATGCTATTTATTCTCGCACACCAAATACACCAAACAACGCCACACCACGCGGAAGTGGCCGTTAAGATGCGCGTTTCCGGTGCTGGTATAAAAAAACAACAAATGGAGAGTGATACCGTTAAACCATACTGTGTGTTAAAAGCTACATTGTGTGCGCTCGGTGGAAGAGAAAGAGATAGAGAGAGGATTAATGTGTGTGTGTATAGCTTAAAGTGTTTGTGCTTGGAAACACGCGCTGCACCTTCGTTTGTAGCTAAGCATCTTACGATGTGATGATTACATTTTTGATTAAATTAGAAATTATACACACATACAGCCCACTGCACACGCGCGCGAGCCATACAAATGACGGAGGAATAGGTAACTTCTTTTCCCGTAAAACCCCGTTTCAGTAGACAAGATAAAAGAGAGAGAGAGTGTGTGAAAGTGTATTCGTCGCGTAACGCATTCGTGAAAAATGTTAAATTCTATACAATATTTGCTAAATTATATGACACGCAATGGAAGGACACAGAAGAGTACGCAAGTACACACCGTCAAAAACGGGGCAAAGAAGGAAGAACAGGAAGCAGCGCGTGTGCGTAATCTTTAATGTTATAAAACACGCCGTTTGATTTTTCGAGCATTATTCTGTAGACAAACGCGCGCGCGCGCACGCCCTCTAAAGCGTTTAGATAACGTAGCGAAGGGGCGACACTACCTTTAAAAAATATCGTGTTTCCTTATCGTGCTGTTTTTCCATCTCCCCATTTCCCTCTCTATTGTCAAACTGTACTCGATATTACACTACCAATCTATCCGCCTTCCGATTACATTGCAGCATAGAAGAATGGAAAGCGAACGCGGCGCAAAATGTGCTGCAAATCTGCGAACGTATGGCGGAAATGCTTTTACTAGTCCAAACACACCATCCGGATGCTACCTAGGGCCAAGTTTGGAAGGGTGTACAGATACAAAAAAAAAACGATTCCATTCCCCCAGTCATCTCCAGCTAAAAAAGGGTCATTAGGACCATTTCCATTCTTCCGGTTTGGTAAGCACGGAACATTTCGCTCTCTTGATTTCGAAAATCTGAACCTTAGACACAGCAGAACATCCTGGAGTTCTAAATTATGTGTCACTAAATTATGCTCCCCTTCTTGGTCGCAATACAATACGCTCCAATCGTGGGTTTTGTGTGTTAATTTTGCGAAAATCTCATCGCTTTTGTTCGCACCATACCGGGGAAAGGGGGTGGTCAGTACGGTTTTGCAAAATTCTAGTTAGCTCAATGTGTAGTGACGGTGAAATAGTAGAACGAAGAAGAACGGCATTTTTGTATGGTTAATCTTTTGTCTCCGTCTCGTGCTGTTTAGTACTCGACTGTCCTCATGCCACTACTGTGTGTGTGGGTTTGGGTGCTATAGCTGGTTGGCCTTTTAATTGTGACTGTGCATTTCATTTCTGCTGTTTAAATAGATGCTGTAGGAAAGTTACTGGTGGAAGACACCAAAAGACAGTAAAAATCGCGCGTGACACTGTGTCCCCCTGTGAAGGCAAGCCCTAAAAACAGGAACCGAATAATATAAAACATGATATTCAACATTCGTTTTTCCTTCCTCAATCTCCGCTAGTAGTGAATGATTTAAATGAAATTGAATTGAGAAATAAAAGATGCTCGATCCCATGCTGGCAAAAGGGACATCTAATTTTCCCTTTAGATTACATTTAATCGGTTCTTAAGTTTGTGTCATCTATAATGCATCATTTTTCCCTTAATTTCATAATCTTTGTTCTCCTGTTTTCGATATATCGCCTATTTATTTAACAAATTCAAAATAAACCACAATCACAACCGCCGCGCCTCTCTCTCCTTTATGCGGATGTCGGATGTACAATCGAGGAAAAACTGTACGGCAAAAAGAAATACTTTCATAAACAAAATGCTAAAACTGTGCAGCAGCTATCTAAAAGGAAGAAATAACTTTCAAAAAGATGAAAAATGACTTTGCTCTCTCTCTGGTACGATTGCTGATTTCCAATCACTCGTAGAGTGAATGGAACAGACTTATGCGCGTGCACTATCCGACAGCACCCGGACGATGCTTCCTACTCCTCCCTTGGCGAACACTTTCTCGTGCCAGGTCAGCAGGTGTCCGCTCGAACCTTCCGAGGGAATTTCGAACCCGCGGTAGATGTACTTCATCAGCACGTCGCACAGTTCCGGATCGTCCAGCGACTCGATGGCGGCATCGATCTGGGACGATTTAATCGACAGCAGCACACGCAACGTGAGGCTCAGCGCATTGTCCTTCACCTGCTGGTTTTTGCACATCAGCGGTGCATTCTGGAGGACG